>NC_084740.1:60387864-60697864 GCF_033978785.1 Entelurus aequoreus
TTATTTTAAAGCAATTTGACCTGTAAAACCCCGCCTCCCGCCTGAATGCAGCTGGGATAGGCTCCAGCCACCCTGAGAGGGACAAGCGGTAGAAAATGGATGGATGGATGGAATTAACTAACAGGATTGTTGGGGGGGGAGCAATGGAACTATGCAATGGAATAGATCCTATACTTTAAATAAAGATTTGTGGAGTGATATTTGTCGGTGGAGTTCACAGACATATCAGACTATCTGGGGAGTGATATTTGTCGGTGGAGTTTACAGACATATCAGACTATCTGGGGAGTGATATTTGTCGGTGGAGTTTACAGACATATCAGACTATCTGGGGAGTGATATTTGTCGGTGGAGTTTACAGACATATCAGACTATCTGGGGAGTGATATTTGTCGGTGGATTTTACAGACATATCAGACTATCTGGGGAGTGATATTTGTCGGTGGAGTTCACAGACATATCAGACTATCTGGGGAGTGATATTTGTCGGTGGAGTTCACAGACATATCAGACTATCTGGGGAGTGATATTTGTCGGTGGAGTTCACAGACATATCAGACTATCTGGGGAGTGATATTTGTCGGTGGAGTTCACAGACATATCAGACTATCTGGGGAGTGATATTTGTCGGTGGAGTTCACAGACATATCAGACTATCTGGGGAGTGATATTTGTCGGTGGAGTTCACAGACATATCAGACTATCTGGGGAGTGATATTTGTCGGCGGAGTTCACAGACATATCAGACTATCTGGGGAGTGATATTTGTCGGTGGAGTTCACAGACATATCAGACTATCTGGGGAGTGATATTTGTCGGTGGAGTTTACAGACATATCAGACTATCTGGGGAGTGATATTTGTCGGTGGAGTTTACAGACATAGACTATCTGGGGAGTGATATTTGTCGGTGGAGTTTACAGACATATCAGACTATCTGGGGAGTGATATTTGTCGGTGGAGTTTACAGACATATCAGACTATCTGGGGAGTGATATTTGTCGGTGGAGTTTACAGACATAGACTATCTGGGGAGTGATATTTGTCGGTGGAGTTTACAGACATATCAGACTATCTGGGGAGTGATATTTGTCGGTGGAGTTCACAGACATATCAGACTATCTGGGGAGTGATATTTGTCGGTGGAGTTCACAGACATATCAGACTATCTGGGGAGTGATATTTGTCGGTGGAGTTTACAGACATATCAGACTATCTGGGGAGTGATATTTGTCGGTGGAGTTCACAGACATATCAGACTATCTGGGGAGTGATATTTGTCGGTGGAGTTCACAGACATATCAGACTATCTGGGGAGTGATATTTGTCGGTGGAGTTTACAGACATATCAGACTATCTGGGGAGTGATATTTGTCGGTGGAGTTCACAGACATATCAGACTATCTGGGGAGTGATATTTGTCGGTGGAGTTCACAGACATATCAGACTATCTGGGGAGTGATATTTGTCGGTGGAGTTCACAGACATATCAGACTATCTGGGGAGTGATATTTGTCGGTGGAGTTCACAGACATATCAGACTATCTGGGGAGTGATATTTGTCGGTGGAGTTTACAGACATAGACTATCTGGGGAGTGATATTTCTCGGTGGAGTTCACAGACATATCAGACTATCTGGGGAGTGATATTTGTCGGTGGAGTTTACAGACATAGACTATCTGGGGAGTGATATTTGTCGGTGGAGTTTACAGACATATCAGACTATCTGGGGAGTGATATTTGTCGGTGGAGTTTACAGACATATCAGACTATCTGGGGAGTGATATTTGTCGGTGGAGTTTACAGACATATCAGACTATCTGGGGAGTGATATTTGTCGGTGGAGTTCACAGACATATCAGACTATCTGGGGAGTGATATTTGTCGGTGGAGTTTACAGACATAGACTATCTGGGGAGTGATATTTGTCGGTGGAGTTTACAGACATATCAGACTATCTGGGGAGTGATATTTGTCGGTGGAGTTTACAGACATATCAGACTATCTGGGGAGTGATATTTGTCGGTGGAGTTTACAGACATATCAGACTATCTGGGGAGTGATATTTGTCGGTGGAGTTTACAGACATATCAGACTATCTGGGGAGTGATTTTTGTCGGTGGAGTTTACAGACATAGACTATCTGGGGAGTGATATTTGTCGGTGGAGTTCAGACATATCAGACTATCTGGTGCTCCAGACATCATCCTACACCACAAAACAGATGAAAATTGGAAAAGCATGGAGGTCTACAACTTCTTAGTGTGTGGCTGGGTCAAAGACATTGGCACCAAGACTCTACCAGATAAATATGCATCCTTTTTGCTCGGGTAAAGTTGCATTTCATGATTTAACTTTGTGTCTACCGCCATGTTTGTTGTTGTTATCGTACACGCTGTTTACAAGCATGCGTGTTTTCCCCGTATATCAAAATATAACTATAGATGTAAACATTGTGTATGTGCTGAAAGATTTATTTATGATCATTGCCATTAAAGTGAATGACATTGTTATCACCAGGAAAGATGAGGTGACCTACCTACGTTCCATAGTAGGGGTTAATCTTTCCTGTGACAAAATGGCAACCAAGGTAATCAAAAAAGGTCAACCAGCGAACGAGATTTCTCTACAGAATCTCCTCTCTGGTCAACAAAAGCACCATCAAGATTCTAGCGGGAACTCTCGTTCAACCCTTTTTCGTTTACGCATGCAGTGTTTCCCATAAACTGCCAAGATACCTGTGGCGGTGGGGGCGTGGCTATGGGCGTGGTCACCATGACATCATCGAGTAATTTGCATAGTTTACTTCAATGGTATGATTTCCTCTAAAAAGGCTCAAAAAATGTTTACTTACTAATTAATAATAACAGTTTTATTTTAAACGTCCATCCATTCATCCATTTTACAATATAATTACAACACTTTATGTACATATTTATATACAGATTTGAACAATAAGTTATTCACTGAAATATATTTATTAATTGTGGTTCTTACAAAAAATATATCTTATAAAATATAAAAGCTAAAATGTCTCTTAAAGCTCTGCCCCTTTAATTAGTGCATACTAAATAATTTAACTTTAGCCTACTACTACAACCATATTATTTACCAGCAACATAAAGTGAAACAGAGGCAGAGGTGTCCTGCCACAGTCAGTAACAAATAAACAGAAAACAGTAGTGGTCAAATACAAATAAAGCAACAAGAGAAGTATCCTACACTTCTCTTTTGTAAAGTAAATGTGAACAGCCTATATGGGCATCTACATCAACTATATGATTTGCCTGAGAAGCTGGACAAGACAAAAAAATATATATATATTTTTTTTTTTTAATTTGTGGCGGACGTAATTATTTCGCGGCGGGCTCCACAAATAAATGAATGTGTGGGAAACACTGGCATGCACCTCCTGGTACCCTAGCACCTCCAAAACCCTCAAATCAAGACTCCAAACATCCCAGAACAAGCTAGTCAGGTTACTTCTAGACCTCCACCCCAGATCCCACCTCACTCCTACCCACTTCTCCAAAGTGGGCTGGCTCAGGGTGGAGGACAGAGTCAAACAACTTGCACTGAGCCTAGTCTATAAAATCCGCTACACCTCCTTGGTACCGAAGTACATGTCAAACTACTTCCATAACATAAATGACCGCCATAACCACAACACCAGGGGGAGCTCCACTAACCACGTTAAACCCAGATTCCGATCTAACAAAGGTCTTAACTCATTCTCTTTCTATGCCACATCAATGTGGAATGCACTCCCAACAGGTGGAAAATAAAGTGCATCTCTATCCTCCTTCAAAACCGCACTAAAAGAACACCTCCAGGCAGCTACAACCCACATCCCACCTCCCCGGATTGTAATTAATCAAATGTATATACTTGTTCTTATGCTTTCTGAGCTCACTATGTCCACTGCTCGCTGTACATATCCTACCAAGTCAGACCTACACTGTCACAATGTCCATTTCTCTGATGATATAATTGTTGATGACTGAAGTATGCTGATAGCAACCCAACCTAACCCCCTCCACGTCCCACCCCTGGATTGTAAATAATGTAAATAATTCAATGTATATACTCTGATGATTAACTTGTGTGATGACCATGAATTGATTAGCGTGGACCCCGACTTAAACAAGTTGAAAACCTTATTCGTGTGTTACCATTTAGTGGTCAATTGTATGGAATATGTATTGTACTGTGCAATCTGCTAATAAAAGAATCAATCAATCAAAATCAAAAATGCGTTTTAAGAAATACAAATATTATCAAGATAATACTTAAATGGGAAACACTAAGCGTTAAACTCTTGTCAGAAAAACCTTTAACGGAGTGGTCACATGCATTCTTCCACTCTGCTCCCTTGGACTGGAGTGCGTGCTACTTTTGTCGTTGCCTTTCATAAAATTTTGCACTCTTCCGCCAGTCCTATATTACATCTAAAGGAACTCTGAAGAAAAGTTGATCCTTTTTTTGCGATTCAAACGATTTGTACAGCCGAAACAAGGAATCCAAGCAATAGCCATGTATCGAAGGGTAAAACGATCGTACGTTATAGGAATTTTAGAATCAACGATCGTACATATGGTGAAATTATCGTACAAATACAATAATTGATACATTTGGCAACGCTGTTCCTGTACCTTTAACATTTTTAATTGTTAATAAAAAATTAAATACATTAGCAAGTGACTACCTATGCTGGACAAAAAGTATTATTACAGGGGGCCCGTGATGATTTAAAACACTTCTTTGTAGTCTTCATCAGTGGTACGCAGGCTCCATCTAGTGGTACGCCAAAGAATCACTTCATAAATATTTAAACACAGTGTTACTGTTCAAACTGTGTAATCTTAAAGTGGCCAAAAAAATGTAAATACACAAAAAAAACCTCTACCTTGTTATTAATGAATATTTAATCCTACTTTTGCTAATGTTGGTCATCATGCTGGTACTTGGAGAGTTTTCTGAGGTGGTACTTGGTGAAAAAAGTTTGGGAACCACTGGTCTAGATAATGTTCTGCCGTACATTTGTTTCCTTTTGTTTTTTGAGTCTGTCTCTGTCTGCAAGTTATTAGAAAATGAGCTGGACTTAAATGTCTAAATATGTCACAACGCAGCCAGACTGAAAACCCCTGTGAACAAAGGCATCCAAAAGTGTGAGGAAGCTTATACGCCAAAATGCAAGAACCTCATCATTTGAGGCTTTGACATTTGACACATGACCAGTTCCATTCACACATTTAAAAAACACTTTAAGACCAACGTCTTGGAAAAATAGATCACTCTTGAATCAACACAGTAGTTAACACTATGATCAATGTTAATTACAAACTAAATGTGGGATATAAATAATAATGGAAGTATATATAGTGTATAATTGGTACAATTGTACAGGGATATTTCACATGTCTTTACTGTGTATATAATTGAAGTGTTTATGTCGTGTACAAGGTGTATTTATAATATGTTGTGCAAAGGAAATTTCACAATTATTGGAAGCTCATCTTGTATGTGACATTGTTTATAGGGTTAGGCACAATAAGTGTTCAACTTCAGCCTGAACCCTTTCGGTCTGCAACATCTTCAATTTATGAATGTACAACTGTTTGTTTATTTTGTTGACCACTGACCGAAGAAATAATAAACTAACTAACATTGTTCAACAAGAGGATACGACATTGTTAGAACATTAGGAAAATATGAAAATCGCTGCAGGCTCCATTTAAATGTGCGTTGGCTTACTTCACGCAACTTGTGGCGTACATACAGTACAGTACAGGCCAACACCTTCTCATTCTATCTTTATTTTCATGACTATTTACATTGTAGATTGTCACATCAAAACTATGAATGAACACATGTGGAGTTATGTACTTAACAACAAAAAAAGGTGAAATAACTGAAAACATGTTTTATATTCTATCCATCCATCCATTTGCTACCGCTTGTCCCTTTTGGGGTCGCGGGGGGTGCTGGAGCCTATCTCAGCTGCATTCGGGCGGAAGGCGGGATACACCCTGGACAAGTCGCCACCTCATCACAGGGCCAACACAGGTAGACATCATTCACACACTAGGGACTAGGGATGTCCGATAATGGCTTTTTGCCGATATCCGATATGCCGATATTGTCCAACTCTTTAATTACCGATACCGATATCAACCGATATATACAGTCGTGGAATTAACACATTATTATGCCTAATTTGGACAACCAGGTATGGTGAAGATAAGGTACTTTTTAAAAAAATGAATCAAATAAAAGATAAATAAATTAAAAACATTTTCTTGAATAAAAAAGAAAGTAAAACAATATAAAAACAGTTACATAGAAACTAGTAATTAATGAAAATTTGTAAAATTAACTGTTAAAGGTTAGTATTATTAGTGGAGCAGCAGCACGCACAATCATGTGTGCTTACGGACTGTATCCCTTGCAGACTGTATTGATATATATTGATATATAATGTAGGAAGCAGAATATTAATAACAGAAAGAAACAACCCTTTTGTGTGAATGAGTGTGAATGGGGGAGGGAGGTTTTTGGGGTTGGTGCACTAATTGTAAGTGTATCTTGTGTTTTTTATGTGGATTTAATTAAAAAAAATACAAATAAAAAAATAAAAACGATACTGATAATAAAAAAAACGATACCGATAATTTCCGATATTACAGTTTAACGTATTTATCGGCCGATAATATCGGCAGACCGATATTATCGGACATCTCTACTAGGGACCATTTAGTGTTGCCAATCAACCTATCCATTTTTCTAGTAAAACTCACAAAGATACATTATTTCTGGCATTTGTAGACATTTTGCATGTTTGGTTTAAAAACTCTATTTGAATATTTATTTTATTGCTTTTTTCCACATTATCTCATGATTCCAAGAACATTACTGTCATACTGAGTAAAACACACATTTTTGTATTCACAAACCTTACAAAATCTCCAAGTTTTTTTTAGTAAAACTCACAAAGATACATTATTTCAGGCATTAGCCATTTTGCATGTTTGGTTTAGGAATTATGTTTAAATAACTGTCATATTGAGTAAAAAAAACTATTTTTTGTGATTGCAAACCATACATATTCTAGTTTCTTCAAAATAGCCACCCTTTGCTCTAATTACTGCTTTGCACTCTTGGCATTCTCTCCATGAGCTTCAAGAGCCTGAGATGGTTTTCACTTCACAGGTGTGCCTTAGTGGAATTTCTTGCTTTATCACTGGGGTTGGGACCATCAGGTGTGTTGGGAATGAGAAGGCGCGTGCAAACTTTTGGCCTGTACATATACTACATGGCGTGTCGAGGTCATGAAATGTCCATCAGTGTCAACTTACCGTTAGGGATGATACTCGAAACCGGTTTTCCCGGTTGTTCGATAAGAAAAGAACCGAGTCCTCGGACTCGAATCCCTTTTTGAGAACCGGTACCCGTTATCGAGACCACTATAGTAAAGAAAAAGAGTTGATTCTTTATTCGAATCCCTCGGAACGAATCCCGTCCCGACCAGAATGCCCCTTGAGACATCACAAGAAATTACGTCACGTAGCTCAGTCATTAGGCGCAGATAGGGAAAGCAGGAAAAACAATGTAATAATAAAGTTCAAAACAATATAATCAAATGAATAACTTTTACTGAGATGACCAACACTTTTACGACCCACCGGAAACATAGCAACCAGGCTAGCAACGCACCTCCTTTACGGCAGCTGTCACAACGTTCTTAAAACAACCGCAGCACATACATATATATACAACACATCTCCCTTTTTTAACTTTTGTTTTTCTTTCCTTGTAAACAAAACAAAATCACACTGTATATGTGTTGTCTGTCTAATTATAAATAATGCAGACGAGGCGTGTTGGCTGAGTTCTTGACGTTTACTTTCACGGGTGACGACATGCAACAACACTTTTCGGGGCTACCGCGCATGCTGGTCACTCCCGTTGCATGCTGGGTAGTGTAGTTGTTATATTCCCTAGCTCATAACATCACATCTTTCCCCCTATAAAGAAAGATTTTAACTCAATAAAGTGTATTTCTTTTTTTAGCTTTAACTTTTCATTTTTTAGCATTGTAACCACATTTGCAAACAACTTTTCTCTTCATAGAATTTTCTTTCAATAAAGAAATGAAGTGCAAAAATGTCAAAGCATCATAACAAACAGTTATGTCAAATAGCAGCAGAAGTGCACTTTTTGGAGAGCTGTATTATTTTCAGTTTTGTGCCCAAGGGACTGATTTTATTTAACACTAGTATTATTATTTATACACCTATAGTGATCACAGAGACAGGTTGTTTTTGTGTTACTGTATATATTTGTTTTTCTGAAAAATCCCACTTAATATACTTTGGGTAGCAACAGTCAATATTTCTTTATTTTATTTTTTTAGGGGGGTAACAGTCAATATTTATTTATTTATTAGATTTTATTTTTTTCTTATATAATAAAAGTGAGCTTGTTTTAAACCAAATATTGTGTTTTTTTCCATATACAACAACCTATCTGGACTCGATAAGAGAATCGATAAGGAATCGGTTCGATAAGAGGATTCGATAATAGGCTCGAACTCGATAATTTCTTATCAAACATCATCCCTACTTACCGGTGCCACAATCTTGCCTGTTTGTCCAACTTGCATATCATTAGGGACGTAGCCAGCATCCACTGCAGCTCGAGAAGCACCAACTACACAAACACACATTGTAAAATGTTTTTATCTAAAACTAAACCAGGTGACGGAACAGAGGGCTTCTCACCTGCAGCATTCATTTTGTCTGCAAGATCATAAAGCAGTTTGAAGTTATCTCCGCTCTTCAAGCCTCGACCTGGAACATTTGAGTAGGATTAAATCACAAAAGAAACATGGCCATATCACAGTGCCCGTTTTGTATTGTGCAAGTTCCAACATCCCACCTCCAGACACCACAACCTTTGCACTGGTCAACTCTGGACGGTCATTCTTGGTCAGGTTCTGTTCCACCCACTCGGACACTCCCACGGCAGAGTTAGCAGCCACTGGAAGTCAGAGGAACACCACGGATGAAACATGTCCACTCACTGGCCACTGCATTAGGTACACCCGCACTGAGCACCAAGTCTGTCTGTCTTGTGAGATGACGCTGGCTGCTGCCAGCATAGACATGTTATAAGTAGACGCAGCATTGGCTGTTGTGACGCGAGAAATTGGGCCGCCATCTTGAAGTGGTGATGAGGAGCCGGCGAGCAGCCTAAACTGACAGTTGACAGGTAGAAAACAAAGATGGTGTTCAGTGTTTTCCTGCTCAAATGAGCAGACTGTTGAAAATAGGAATCGGGGGATTACTTTTCACAAGTAAGATGTAACATTGACGTACCATTGGTTGTATTTTGTGAAAAGAATATTACCACAGAGTTGAGAAGGAGCAAAGAGCTTCAATAGTACTGAAATCGTAGCTGCTGGCAAACAAGAGTATGACCATAATAACCATAAGAATAATTCTGATTCCAGTGAAACAGATTGGTGGTTTTAGCTGATATAAAGACTTTCAGGTGTTTATATATGTTGAAGTATTTGGCAGACGCTTTTATCCAAAGCGACATACATAAAAAATACATACAAAACAATCCCTGTAAACATGATCATTTAAGGGAAGAATGTAATACAAAATATCAATACAAAGTGTCAAAACAGAATAAACTCTGCTGCTGCAGCAACAGAGATACAGTCTATAAGATATATAGATATCTAATGTATTCATACATTGTTTATGTAGGATATATGTATGTATATATAACCTAATCATATTGTTTCTTCAACTTAAAAATAGCTGACCCTTCTCTGGGATTATATTCCCAGTTTTGATCTCGGACATCTGGTCACTTATAGCATATAAGAATATTCTATTACTGTTAAGCAAATTATGAATAATAAAACATGTGTCCTTTATCATAGCTACACGTATGACAAAAAGCCGCGTGAAAATCAGTGGTATTCAGTGAGGTAAGATGAATTAAATGCGCTGACAGTTCATTGCTCCTGCCAAATGAATTGCACTGAGTGGAGCGGATCACCACTCCAAGATGGCGGCCGCGCGTCTCGTCAGCGCCAAGTAGGCAGTAGCGCTCCATGCTGCGTACCCTTAGAACATGTCTATGGCTGCCAGATCATTATTAATAAAAAATGACAGACAGGAAGGCGAGAAACACTTTTCATTTCAACACTCTCGCGCCGTACCTGCCGTCAAAACTCTACAGACCGACTGCACAGTTCCTGTCTTCACAATAAAAGCGCCGCTTCATCCTGCCTGCGCTAACAAAATAAGAGTCTCAGAATGCTAGCGAGCTACGGAGTTTGCCGCCAATGTATTTCTTGTAAAGTGTATAAAAAGGAGTATGGAAGCTGGACAAACAAAAAGCAAGCACTTTCATGTGGTATTGGACAGAAAGGAGGACTTTTTTTTTCTCCTCCATTGTAAAATGTGGAGGTTATCATCACTACTGTCTGATTCCAATCAATGCAAGTCATCACAATCATACCAACTTATATTCTTGTCTTCATGAAAGAAAGGAATGTTAAGGGCCTACTGAAATGAATTTTTTTTTATTTAAACGGGGATAGCAGATCCATTCCATGTGTCATACTTGATCATTTTGCGATATTGCCATATTTTTGCTGAAAGGATTTAGTAGAGAACAACGACGATAAAGTTTGCAACTTTTGGTCGCTGATAAAAAAAAAGCCTTGCCTGTACCGGAAGTAGCGTGACGTCGCAGGTTGAAAGTAGGGATGTCCGATAATATCGGCATGCCGATATTATCGCCCGATAAATGCGTTAAAATGTAATATCGGAAATTATCGGTATCGGTTTTTTATTATCTGTATCGTTTTTTTTTTGTTTTTTGTGTGTGTTTTTTTTATTAAATCAACATAAAAAACACAAGATACACTTACAATTAGTGCACCAACCCAAAAAACCTCCCTCCCCCCATTTATTTCTGTTATCAATATTCTGGTTCCTACATTATATATCAATATATATCAATACAGTCTGCAAGGGATACAGTCCGTAAGCACACATGATTGTGCGTGCTGCTGCTCCACTAATAGTACTAACCTTTAACACTTAATTTTACTCATTTTCATTAATTACTAGTTTCTATGTAACTGTTTTTATATTGTTTTACTTTCTTTTTTATTCAAGAAAATGTTTTTAATTTAGTTATCTTATTTTATTATTTTTTTTAAAAAGTACCTTATCTTCACCATACATGGTTGTCCAAATTAGGCATAATAATGTGTTAATTCCACGACTGCATATATCGGTTGATATCGGTATCGGTAATTAAAGAGTTGGACAATATCGGAATATCGGATATCGGCAAAAAGCCATTATCGGACATCCCTAGTTGAAAGGCTGCTCACATTTCCCCATTGTTTACACCAGCAGCGAGAGCGATTCGGACCGAGAAAGCGACGATTACCCCATTAATTTGAGCGAGGGTGAAAGATTCGTGGATGAGGAACGTGAGAGTGAAGGACTAGAGTGCAGTGCAGGACGTATCTTTTTTCACTCTGGCCGTAACTTAGGTACAAGCTGGCTCATTGGATTCCACACTTTCTCCTTTTTCTATTGTGGATCACGGATTTGTATTTTAAACCACCTCGGATACTATATCCTCTTGAAAATGAGAGTCGAGAACGCGAAATGGACATTCACAGTGACTTTTATCTCCACGACAATACAACGGCGAAGCACTTTAGCTACGGAGCTAACGTGATAGCATCGGGCTTAACTGCAGATAGAAACAAAATAAATAAACCCCTGACTGGAAGGATAGACAGAAGATCAACAATACTATTAAACCACGGACATGTAACTACACGGTTAATGCATTCCGGCCTGGCGAAGCTTAACAATGCTGTTGCTAACGACGTCATTGAAGCTAACTTACGTAGCTACGGGACCTCACAGAGCTATGCTAAAAACATTAGCTATCCACCTACGCCAGCCAGCCCTCATCTCCTCATCAACACCCGTGCTCACCTGCGTTCCAGCGATCGACGGAGCGACAAAGGACTTCACTCAATCATCTATGCGGTCGGCGGCTAGCGTCGGATAGCGCGTCTGCTATCCAAGTCAAAGTCCTCCTGGTTGTGTTGCTGCAGCCAGCCGCTAATACACCGATCCCACCTACAGCTTTCTTCTTTGCAGTCTTCATTGTTCATTAAACAAATTGCAAAAGATTCACCAACACAGATGTCCAGAATACTGTGGAATTTTGCGATGAAAACAGAGCTTTTTGTATTGGATACAATGTGTCCGAATACTTCCGTTTCAACGATTGACGTCACGCGCATACGTCATCATACATAGACGTTTTCAACCGGATATTTCCCGGGAAATTTAAAATGTCACTTTATAAGTTAACCCGGCCATATTGGCATGTGTTGCAATGTTAAGATTTCATCATTGATATATAAACTATCAGACTGCGTGTTCGCTAGTAGTGGCTTTCAGTAGGCCTTTAAACATGCTTGTATTATCATTAAACACCTTTAACTTGTAAACAAAAAACTTTCTTTCATAAATAAATAAATGTAAATGATATATATGAATGAGGTAGATCCCCTCCACTTGGTCCATTGAAAAGTGTGGCCACCCCCGATCCAAATAATGGTTAGTAAAAAGTACCCCTTTAGTACTGCGTGGTGTAACGTCCTTTACCATTTTCTGTTGCAGCACTTCCTCCCTCAGTGGAAGCCGCCTCAAAGGATGTTCCTCTCACGGTGAACACCTTCACCGGGTCGTTACTCTTCACCGTGCTGAGAGCATTTCCTGAGAACACCAAACACCATTAGTCCCGGGAACAGAGGTGGGGAAAGAACACAGACAAAAAGGTCACCTGCATAGATGGCTCTGACAAATGTGTCCGGAGACTTGATCTCAATAATATCGGACATCGGAGCCACGTCCAACTTGGCGGCCACTCTTGGCAGCAGGTTCTGTCAATCATGTACACAATCACATACAGGAGAGAAAAATACAACAATTTGGAATTAACTTATTTACATGCTTGCATGACAGTTAAACATGCTTAAATGTTACCGTATTTTCCGGACTATAAGTCGCTCCGGAGTATAAGTCGCACCGGGCGAAAATGCATAATAGAGAAGGAAAAAAACATATATAAGTCGCACTGGAGTATAAGTCGCATTTTTGGGGGGAAATGTATTTGATGAAAGCCAACAGCAAGAATAGACATTTGAAAGGCAATTTAAAATGTCTAAAGAATAGTGAACAACAGGCTGAATAAGTGTACGTCAGGGGTCACCAACGCTGTGCCCGCGGGCACCAGGTAGCCCGTAAGGACCAGATGAGTAGCCCGCTGGCCTGTTCTAAAAATAGCTCAAATAGCAGCACTTACCAGTGAGCTGCCTCTATTTTTTAAATTGTATTTATTTACTAGCAAGCTGGTCTCGTTTTGCCCGACATTTTTAATTCTAAGAGAGACAAAACTCAAATAGAATTTGAAAATCCAAGAAAATATTTTAAAGACTTGGTCTTCACTTGTTTAAATAAATTCATTATTTTTTTTACTTTGCTTCTTATAACTTTCAGAAAGACAATTTTAGAGAAAAAATACAACCTTAAAAATTATTTTAGGATTTTTAAACACATATACCTTCTTACCTTTTAAATTCCTTCCTCTTCTTTCCTGACAATTTAAATCAATGTTCAAGTAAAACATTTTTTTTTATTGTAAAGAATAATAAATACATTTTAATTTAAATCTTCATTTTAGCTTCTGTTTTTTCGACGAAGAATATTTGTGAAATATTTCTTCAAACTTATTATGATTAAAATTCAAAAAAATTAATCTGGCAAATCTAGAAAATCTGTAGAATCAAATTTAAATCTTATTTCAAGGTCTTTTGAATTTCTTTTAAAAATGTTGTTCTGGAAAATCTAGAAGAAATAATGATTTGTCTTTGTTAGAAATATAGCTTGGTCCAATTTGTTGT
This sequence comes from Entelurus aequoreus, assembly GCF_033978785.1. Lineage (NCBI taxonomy): Eukaryota > Metazoa > Chordata > Actinopteri > Syngnathiformes > Syngnathidae > Entelurus > Entelurus aequoreus. Next base: position 60,401,891 of record NC_084740.1, read on the forward strand.
ATATTCTAACAAAGTGTAGATTGGATTTTAACCTATTTAAAACATGTTATCAAAATTCTAAAATTAATCTTAATCAGGAAAAATTACCAATGATGTTCCATAAATTCTTTTTTTAAGTTTTTCTCTTCTTTTTTTCGGTTGAATTTTGAATTTTAAAGAGTTGAAATTGAAGATAAACTATGTTTCAAAATGTAATTGTCATTTTTTTCGTGTTTTCTCCTCTTTTAAACCGTTCAATTAAGTGTAAATATCATTAATTATTAATAATAACATAGAGTTAAAGGTAAATTGAGCAAATTGGCTATTTCTGGCAATTTATTTAAGTGTGTATCAAACTGGTAGCCCTTCGCATTAATCACTACCCAAGAAGTAGCTCTTGGTTTCAAAAAGGTTGGTGACCCCTGGTGTACGTTATATGAGGCATAAATAACCAACTGAGAAGGTGCCTGGTATGTTAACGTAACATATTATGGTAAGAGTCATTCAAATAACTATAACATATAGAACATGCTATACGTTTACCAAACAATCTGTCACTCCTAATCGCTAAATCCCATGAAATCTTATACGTCTAGTCTCTTACAGGAATGAGATCAATAATATTATTTGATATTTGACGCTAATGTGTTAATCATTTCACACATAAGTCGCTCCTGAGTATAAGTCGCACCCCCGGCCAAACTATGAAAAAAACTGCGACTTATAGTCAGAAAAATACGGTATATTGATTTATTTATGAAAGAGAAGTTAAGAAGTTAAAGGTGTTTAATGATAACACAAGCATGTTTAACATTCCTTTCTTTCATGAAGACAAGAATATAAGTTGGTATGATTGTGATGACTTGCATTGACTGGAATCAAACAGTAGTGATGATAACCTCCACATTTTACAATGGAGGAGAAAAAAAAGTCCTCCTTTCTGTCCAATACCACATGAAAGTGCTTGCTTTTTCTTTGTCCAGCTTCCATACTCATTTTTGTACACTTTACAATTGTATTTAGCCTTTATTTAACCAGGTAAAATCCCATTGAGATCAAAGATCTCTTTTCCAAGGGAGACCTGGCCAAGAGGGCATCAGCAAGGTTACATTAAAAACAGAAAACAACACCTAAAACATCAAATGTACAACTTAAAAACTTGCTGACATGACACATGTGCATACAGACAAGGTAGACTGCAATCCTTTCACAGATGCTTTCAACTCATTTAATGTAACAAGGGTTTGAAGTTGAAGATTGGATTGTAGGTTATTCCAAGCCTTCGCTGCTGAAAACCTAAATGCTTTCTTGCCCAGTTCAGTTCTTACTTTGGGGACGACAAATTGAGATTGACAAGAAATACATTGGCGGCAAACTCCGTAGCTTGCTCGCTTTCTGAGACTCTTATTTTGTTAGCGCAGGTATAGGTAGGGGTGTAACGGTACACAAACATTTCGGTTCGGTACAGTAAGAAAACAACAAAATAAAAAATGTTTGGTTATTTATTTACCAAATGTGTAAACAATGGCATAACATTAGGGATGTCCGATAATGGCTTTTTGCCGATATCCGATATGCCGATATTGTCCAACTCTTTAATTACCGATACCGATATCAACCGATACCGATATATACAGTCGTGGAATTAACACATTATTATGCCTAATTTGGACAACCATGTATGGTGAAGATAAGGTACTTTTTTAAAAAATGAATCAAATAAAATAAGATAAATAAATTAAAAACATTTTCTTTTCTTGAATAAAAAAGAAAGTAAAACAATATAAAAACAGTTACATAGAAACTAGTAATTAATGAAAATTTGTAAAATTAACTGTTAAAGGTTAGTATTATTGGTGGACCAGCAGCACGCACAATCATGTGTGCTTACGGACTGTATCCCTTGCAGACTGTATTGATATATATTGATATATAATGTAGGAAGCAGAATATTAATAACAGAAAGAAACAACCCTTTTGTGTGAATGAGTGTAAATGGGGGAGGGAGGTTTTTTGGCTTGGTGCACTAATTGTAAGTGTATCTTGTGTTTTTTATGTGAATTTAATTTAAAAAAAACAACAACAAAAAACGATACTGATAATAAAAAACCGATACCGATAATTTCCGATATTACATTTTAACGCATTTATCGGCCGATATCGGCAGACCGATATTATCGGACATCTCTACATAACATACATATACACACAGGGTCCATTGCCAGGGTTAATGTGGTCAACATATATAAAATAAAAACTAAATAAGATAAGGCTCAGAATGGTTTCTTAACAAAACTTTTCTACATATAAAGTCTTTTTTTTGATTGATTGATTGATTGAGACTTTTATTAGTAGATTGCACAGTATAGTAAACTGCCTCAAGTTGTTGCTCAGATTAAATAAAATGACAAAACTTTTCTTCTACATATAAAAAGTGCAACAAACACTTTCAAGTCAACTCAGCCTCAGATTAACTTTTCTTTTCTTTTATTGTGAAGACAGGAACTGTGCGGTCTTTAGAGTTTTGACAGCAGATACGGCGCGATAGTCTGTTGAAATAAAAAGTGTTTCTCGCCTTCCTGTCGGTCGTTTTTTCTTAATAATTATCTGGCAGCAGCCAGCGTCATCTCACAAGACCCTCGGGTGCCGTGACTGTCAATCAAGTGACCAAAGTCACGTCTTAGTGAAGATTAATGATCCATCCTTTTTAGCTCTATTTTTTTAATGCCTGGCTGGCGATGCACTGACACACCCTCCGCCATCCACGTAATGGGCACCCCTGGTTTAGACCGAGCCAATCAGGAACCGGTCCCACAAAATCCCGGTACTCGGTATACATCCCTACCCAAAATAAGAAGTGCAAACACCATTAAGTGTTGTGGTTGTGGTGTCTGAGTCGTACCTTTCCAAAAGCAGAAGCTCCAGCACAGATGTGAGTAAAGCTGAACTGCTTCTGAGTTGCCAAGATGAGAGGCGTCAGCTCCTCTGCACAACAACACCAGCCAGCATGTAAATAAACATACTCCCCGTTGATAATTGATGACATGTTTTTAAGTCTCTAGACCTGGCAGAGCTCCTTTGTAAGAATCATTCTGAACCACCAACACTTTCTTCACACCGCTTACTTGACTGATTTCTTCCACAACCTGGAAAAGGAAAGTCAGAGTTTAATAATGTTCAGTTTGCAGGAGATTCCCGGTGAACGTCACACACCTTTGCACAGTTTGTTCCCGCGACCAGACAAGATACTTCTCCGCCAAGTCGACTGGCAGCAGTGATGGCATTCAAGGTGATGGGCGTCAACTTGTCATTGTTGTGCTCTGCAACCACCAAGGTGCTCTGCAACCTCTGCAACACCCTGCTCTGTTGAAGTGGGGACCAACATGCTTTTATGTTGGAAATCAGGACTATACCTCATGTTGTGCTTGTGTAGAAAACACTTGTAAGTATGCACACCTTAAAGGCCTACTGAAAGCCACTACTAGCGACCACGCAGTCTGATAGTTTATATATCAATGATGAAATCTTAACATTGCAACACATGCCAATACGGCCGGGTTAACTTATAAAGTGACATTTTAAATTTCCCGCCACACTTCCGGTTCAAAACGCCTTTGGAGGATGACGTATGCGCGTGACGTAGCCAGTTTAACAGAGGTATGGCTTCCCCATTGAAGCCGATACGAAAAAGCTCTGTTTTCATCTCATTATTCCACAGTATTCTGGACATCTGTGCTGGTGAATCTGTTGCAATTTGTTCATTGCATTATGGAGAAAGAAGCTGAGCAAGCAAAGAAGAAAGTCGGTGCGAAGCGGAGTATTTTGCGAGGGAAGTCAGCAACACAACACAGTCTGTGTTTCATTGTTTACATTCCCGAAACATGCAGTCAAGATCGAAGAAATCGGACAACAGAGACTCTTACCAGGAGGACTTTGACTTCGTTAACAGACGCAGACGCGATACCGTGAGTACGCTTCCAAACATTTGATCGCTTGTTATAACTAGCTCGAGCTAGGAGCTAGCATAACAAACACCTAGGTGTTTGTTATGCGGGATTAATTTGTGGCATATTAAATACAAGCCTGGTTGTGTTGTGGCTAATAGAGTATATATATGTCTTGTGTTTATTTACTGTTGTAGTCATTCCCAGCTGAATATCAGGTCACCCCCGCGCGCTTCCAAACATTTGATCGCTTGCTATAACTAGCTCGAGCTAGTAGCTAGGAGCTAGCATAACAAACACCTAGGTGTTTGTTATGCGGGATTAATTTGTGGCATATTAAATATAAGCCTGGTTGTGTTGTGGCTAATAGAGTATATATATGTATTGTGTTTATTTACTGTTGTAGTCATTCCCAGCTGAATATCAGGTCCCACCCGCGCGCTTCCAAACATTTGATCGCTTGCCCGTACGTGCATGTCACGTACGTGACTTTGGTTAAATATATAAGTTTATGAACCTAGGGGCAGGTGAACAGTCCTTTGGGCTGAGTGAGTGTGTGTGTTGTGCAGGTGTTTGAATTGTATTGGCGGGTTTTATGGACGGGATCCCGTCTATATACCGCTCGAGCTATAACTAGCTCGAGCTATTAGCTAGGAGCTAGAATAACAAACACCTAGGTGTTTTTATGTGGGATTAATTTGTGGCATATTAAATATAAGCCTGGTTGTGTTGTGGCTAATAGAGTATATATATGTCTTGTGTTTATTTACTGTTGTAGTCATTTCCAGCTGAATATCAGGTCACCCCCGGCTCTCACAGCATATTCCCTATCTGAATCGCTTCCACTCCCCACTAGTCCTTCACTTGCACTTTCCTCATCCACAAATCTTTCATCCTCGCTCAAATTAATGGGGAAATCGTCGCTTTCTCGGTCCGAATCTCTCTCACTTCTGGCGGCCATCATTGTAAAGAATAGGGAACTTTGCGTATATGTTCAATTGACTACGTCACGATACTTCCGGTAGGGGCAAGCCTTTTTTTTATCAGATACCAAAAGTTGCGATCTTTATCGTCGTTGTTCTATACTAAATCCTTTCAGCAAAAATATGGCAATATCGCGAAATGATCAAGTATGACACATAGAATAGATCTGCTATCCCCGTTTAAATAAAAAAAATTCATTTCAGTAGGCCTTTAAGTACATTTTGGAGGAATAAAAGTGTATAATTGTGTCAATGTTACAAAACATTCACACATGCTTTTCTACACCAAAATGCATGTATTTATTCTTCTTCTTCTCCTCCAGATTTTGGCGCGCTTTACCTTCCACATTTTTCACCCGATTCAAACTGTTCTAACTTCAAACTGTTCAGCCTATTCGGGAATCGCAGGCTTTCTGTTGACAAATTCCAAAAATTCCCAGATTTCCCAGAATTCCAGGTTTTCCGGGACATTTTTCCCATTCAAAATGAGTTGGCCATTTTTCAAACTTCAGTGTTTCCCATAAACTGCCAAGATACCTGTGGCGGTGGGGGCGTGGCTATGGGCGTGGTCACCATGACATCTTCGAGTAATTTGCATAATTTACTACAATGATATGATTTTCTCTAAAAAGGCTCAAAAAATGTATACTTACTAATTAATAATAGTTTTGTTTTAAATGTCCATCCATCCATCCATTTTACAATATAATTACAACACTTTATGTACATATTTATATACAGATTTGAACAATAAGTTATTCACTGAAATATATTTATTAATTGTGGTTCTTACAAAAAATATATCTTATAAAATATAAAAGCTAAAATGTCTCTTAAAGCTCTGCCCCTTTAATTAGTGCATACTAAATCATTTAACTTTAGCCTACTACTACAACCATATTATTTAACAGCAACATAAAGTGAAACAGAGGCAGAGGTGTCCTGCCACAGTCAGTAACAAATAAACAGAAAACAGTAGTGGTCAAATACAAATAAGGCAACAAGAGAAGTATCCTACACTTCTCTTTTGTAAAGTAAATCTGAACAGCCGATTTGGGCATCTACATCAACTATATGATTTGCCTTAGAAGCTGGACAGGACAAAAAAAAATTTAAAAACTTTTTTTTTGTGGCGGTCTTAATTCTTTTGTGGCGGGCCGCCACAAATAAATGCATGTGTGGGAAACACTGAAACTTCCACCAATTCCACATTTTCAACTGATTCAAACCATTCCACCTTCAACATACTCCACTCATCAAGGACATTCAAACTATCATTTTTCCAAGTACAAAAAAATTCCCAGAATTCCCCCTTCTTTTTTTTACCCTTTTTTTAACCTTTGTTCTGGCGACTACTCCTTCCATATTTTTCAACCCACTTCAACCGTTCCACCGTCAAAACATTCCTCTTAATCAGGACAAAAAACACAGTTGTTTTTTGACCTGGAAAAATTCCCGGTTTTCCCGAAATTCCTTAATACCATTTCTCAATTAAAAGTGTTACTACTTCAACATTTCTCGACCAATTTGAAAAAGTCCAACACCAACCATTTCAACTCATTCAGAACATTCAAGTCTTTTAACATTTTCCAAAAAAATTCCCGCTTTTCCTGAAATTCCCAAATTTCCATTGAAATGAGTGGGACATTTTTCAAAGTTTCACAATTCCCACATTTGTCATCCGATTAAAACTCCGCAATATCCAGCCTGTTCAAAATTGTGTTGTCTCCTTCAACGGTTTTAACAAATTCCAAGATTTCCCAGTTTTCAGGGACATTTTCCCTATTCAAAATGAATGGTCCATTTTTTTAACTTCCACAATTCCCACATGTTTCAACCTATTCAAACCATTCCAACATCAACACATTCCACTCATCCAACTAACAAGTTCCAAACCAAATTCCGTTTTTCCTGGAAATTCAAACTCTTCAACATTCAAACCATTCCAACATTCAAACTATTCTTACATTCATACTACATTCTGTCAGCATTTCAGTTCAACTTCAGCATTGGAACATTCACACACAGTTCCTTCAGGAATTACCTCATCTAGTTATTCTTCTTCTCCAGATGTTGGTGCGCTCTACCTTCCACATTTTTCATCCGATTCAAAGCGGTCCAACTTCAAACTGTTCAGCCTATTTGAGAATTGCAGGCTTTCCCTTGACACATTTCCAGATTTTCAGAACATTTTTCCCATTCAGAATAAATTGGCCATTTTTCAAGCTTCCACCATTTCCACATTTTTCAACCAATTCAAACCATTCCACCTTCAACATATTCCACTCATCCTGGACATTCAAACTATCATTTTTCCAAGTTAAAAAAAAATCCAGGAATTCACAGAATTCCTTTTTTTGACCCTTTGTTCTGGCGTTTACTCCTTCCACATTTTTCAACCCACTTCAACCGTTCCACCGTCAAAACATTCCTCGTAATCAGGACAAAAAACGCAGTTGTTTTTGAACTGGAAAAATTCCCGGTTTTCCCCGAAATTCCTTAACACTATTTCTCAATTAAAACTGTTACTACTTCAACATTTCTCGACCGATTTGAAAAAGTCCAACACCAACCATTTCAACTCATTCAGAACATTCAAGTCTTTTAACATTTTCCAAAAAATTCCCAAAATTCCATTGAAATGAGTGGGACATTTTTCAAAGTTTCACAATTGCCACATTTGTCACCCGATTCAAACTCCGCAATATTCAGCCTGTTCAAAATGGTGTGCTCTCCAACAGTTTTTTAAAAAATTCCCGGATTTCCAAGAATTCCCAGAATTCCAGGTTTTCCGGGACATTTTTCCAATTCAAAATGAATTCGCCATTTTTCAAACTTCCACCATTTCCACATTTTTCAACCAATTCAAACCATTCCACCTTCAACATATTCCACTCATTCTGGACATTCAAACTATCATTTTTACAAGTCCAAAAACATTCCAGGAATTCACAGAATTCCTTTCTTTGACCCTTTGTTCTGGCGACTACTCCTTTCACATTTTTCAAACCACTTCAACCGTTCCACCGTCAAAACATTCCTCGTAATCAGGACAAAAAACGCAGTTGTTTTTTGAACTGGAAAAATTCCCGGTTTTCCCCGAAATTCCTTAATACCATTTCTCAAATAAAACTGTTACTACTTCAACATTTCTCGACCGATTTGGAAAAAGTAGAACACCCACCATTTCAACTCATTCAGAACATTCAAGTAGTTTAACATTTTCCAAAATATTCCCGAAATTCCATTGAAATGAGTGGGACATGTTTCAAAGTTTCACAATTCCCACATTTGTCATCCGATTCAAACTCCGCAATATTCAGCCCGTTCAAAATGGTGTGTTCTCCTTCAACAGTTTAAAAAAATTCCCGGATTTCCAAGAATTCCAGATTTTCTGGGACATTTTTCCCATTCAAAATTAATTCGCCATTTTTCAAACTTCCACCATTCCCACATTTTTCAACCGATTCAAACCATTCCACCTTCAACATATTCCACTCATGCTGGACATTCAAACTATCATTTTTCCAAGTCCAAAAAAAATTCCAGGAATTCCCAGAATTCCCTTTTTTGACCCTTTTTTGACCCTTTCTTCTGGCGACTACTCCTTCCACATTTTTCGAACCACTTCAACCGTTCCACCATCAAAACATTTCTCTTAATCAGGACAAAAAAACGCAGTTGTTTTTTTTTTACTGGAAAAATTCCCGGTTTCCCCGAAATTCCTTAATACCATTTCTCAATTAAAACGGTTACTACTTCAACATTTCTCGACCGATTTGGAAAAAGTCTAACACCCACCATTTCAACTCATTCAGAACATACAAGTCTTTTAACATTTTCCAAAAATTCCCGAAATTTCCATTGAAATGAGTGGGACATTAGATTGTGAAACAACAACAAAGTGCTTCAGTCACCTTCAACTTCAAACGCCAGTTCCAGCTGGACTCAGCCAGACATTACTAGCCGATAACAGAGCGCACTTACACAACCTTCAATATTAAAAGCAACGGCATTCGTTCGCACATTTGCCGTAATGTACTCAATTTAAGCTTTCGCGTGATATTACAAGAATGAAATGCAAGTTTAATAACACCAGTCTGCGTTCATAACTCCAATGTTTACAACGCCGGAGTTTCATAACGACTGTGCGAGCTATGCTAATTAGCATTAGCAAGGGAAAAACCTTGCATTGTTGCAAAAACTATCAACTTAAATTGTTTGGTTTTTTATACTTAATCATGTTTATTGTCAACCAGTTCTGACACACAAAAAAAGCCGACTTTGGAAGAAATGAGCTTGCGTGGCGTGCACTTGCTGCAGGGACACGTTAGCTGACTGGCGTTTAACAATGTTACTGAGCTCGAACTAAAGTCAACAAAGCATAAAAATGTTAATAAACAATACAAGTCGAGCTCTTACCAAGCGCGTCACGTTGGTTTTAGTCAAAACTCTGTTCATGGCGGACTCCTCGATGTGGACGCTCCGCAACGCTGCAGTCTGCGAGTCTTCTGTGCCAAAGGTCAAAACATTACGTCACCGGTGTAACTCTCGCGAGATGTAAGCATTACCGCGAGAACTGGCGCGACCACTGTGTCATAGACATATTTACATATGGGAGGACTATGACTACGTTATTTTTAACAAATGTGCTTAAAATATAACTTTTGTTACATACAACTGTAACCGAGGGTTGATATATGTCGCTTATACTTTATAAAAGTACAAAATAGCAAACACGGAGGCTCCAGTTTTACACGAGGACCACTTTTATTTCGTTTGTTTTCAAAAACTCCGCTCCACCGCAACGTGTCACCACTTCCGCTCTTAGCGCCTTCAAAATAAGAGCTCAAGGCATATACTGTATAACAGCTCATAACAGGAATTTAACATCACAAAGAGGCAAGTCCATAAAATAAGTTACACAACTTTAGACTAGTTTGTATTTATCAGCTAGCGTTGATAAAAACACGTTTTGTGACACTGATTCTTTTTGTATTTTAAAAAAAAACGAGTCTGAAACATACATTTTCAGTTCAATACATTACAAGTTATATGAAAATAATAAAACTAATAGTTACAATTAAAATAAATAAAGAGTTATTGGCACTTTTATAAAATTGTTACACTGTAAAATTACAGCGAATGACTGCAGGTTTATGATCGCATTACTTTTACAGTAACATTTAACGCAATTTACTGTGGAATATATGTACTGTAACTGCAGAGATGTGATTAAAGTTACAGCTAAACGCTGTAACTTTATAGTTGCAATGTTGCAGTTAATTGCAATAAAATGACAACTAAATGCTTTAAACTCCAAAATTGCAATTTGTTAATCATTATGTCGTGTTAACAACTTACTGCCACCTACTGGACAAGAGACACATTACTTTGAATATTTATTACAGAGGAAATTGATTACGATTTTGTTGTGAAGTTAATTGCTGTGAAATAGTAATGTGATGATGATGATGGTATTTTACTGTGGAAAAAAACACTGCTAAACACCGTGAAGTCGTGGTCAGTGTTTACAATGTTAGTTTAAATTTGTGTGGCAGCTGTTTACAATATTTTGCTAACGAGAGCAGACATAATCAAAGGTTCACAACTTCATATTCAAGTGATCTATTTTGGATTGTATTTTTAATGCAATAGATTATTCGGAATTTAATAAATCCATGCAAAAAAATAATCATTTTGTTTTAGATTGATTATATATTTTCCCCAGCAGAGGACGCTATAGAGCGACAAGACAAACTGGATCTTACAAAAAAAATGTTCGTTTACGCCGCATAATATTGTTATGTTTTTACAAAACACATTTAGATGTATGAAATAGAATAAAATCAACCATAAAACCACAAACAAAATTTTAGACTGCTTTTTAAAATAATGTAATAATAGAAGAAACTATGACAAAGTTGGGTTTGAAATATACGACTTGAAAAAAAGTCATAGTGTGTAGGTGTGTTTGTAAATGTGTGTGTGTGTGTTTGTAAATGTGTGTGTGTGTGTGTGTGTGTGTGTGTGTGTGTGTGTGTGTGTGTGTGTGTGTGTGTGTGTGTGTGTGTGTGTGTGTGTGTGCGTGGACCCACCGAGGTCCAAGGTCTGCATACGTCACTAGTCGGTGTAAGCCTTGTTGTGTCCCTCCTCTCACACAAGTGTGAGCATCAGCCGGGGGACAGACTTGCTCCTGCATGGTGGACCTCCTGCTCCATGCCTCTGGTGGACCTCCTGCTCCATGCCTCTGGTGGACCTCCTGCTCCATGCCTCTGGTGGACCTCCTGCTCCATGCCGCGTTCCCGGGTGACATGGGCGATCATTCCACAAGTAAGTCCTCGCAAACATGACTTATTTGTGCCTTGAATTGTCAACGACGGCTGCGCAAAAAAAAAGCCCGAAAAGTCATGAAGAATCTTTACAAGTTCGACTATGTTCCGGCTAAGATGAATCACGCAACACATTTTTACCACCGGATTACTTCCAAGAATTTCGCAGTTTTATGCCACATTTTCTCCACCGTGATCTCCTCACACGGGACTTCAAATAGTATTATAACTAAAATATTATTATAACTAATATATTATTATTAGAAGTAATATATTATTGTAACTAATATATTATTCTAACTAATATGTTATTATAACTAATATATTATTGTAACTAATATATTATTATAACTAATATATTATTGTAACTAATGTATTATTATAACTAATATATTATTATAACTAATATATTATTGTAACTAATATATTATTGTAACTAATGTATTATTATAACTAATAGATTATTATAACTAATATATTATTATAACTAATATATTATTATAACTAATATATTATTATAACTAATATATTATTGTAACTAATATATTATTATAACTAATATATTTTTATAACTAATATATTATTATAACAAAAATATTATTATAACTAATATATAATTATAACTAATATATTATTATAACTAAGGTATTATTATAACTAATATATTATTATAACTAATGTATTATTATAAGTAATGTATTATTATAACTAATGTATTATTATAATTAATGTATTATTGTTACTAATGTTTTATTATAACTAATGTATTATTATAACTAATATATTATTATAATTAATATATTGTTGTAACTAATGTTTTATTATAACTAATGTATTATTATAACTAATATATTATTATAATTAATGTATTATTGTAACTAATGTTTTATTTTAACTAATGTATTATTATAACTAATATATTATTATAATTAATGTATTATTGCAACTAATGTTTTATTATAACTAATGTATTATTATAACTAATGTATTATTATAATTAATGTATTATTATAACTAAAGTATTATTATAAAAAATAATAAATAATAATAATAAATGTTATTTATAAGGCGCCTTTCTGGACACCGTACAAAATCAAAACAATAAAATCAAATTGGATTAAAAACAACAACAACAACAAAGATAGAGAAGAAGATGATTACAATGAATAAGCAGTCAGTAATAACTAATGTATTATTATAACTAAAGTATTATTATGACTAAAGTATTATTATGACTAAAGTATTATTATGACTAATGTATTATTATTGTTATAATTAATGTATTCATATAATTCATGTCTCATTATGACTAATGTGTGTGGTTTTAAAAACCTGCGCAGAGAAAGCAGGCCTTGCAATGTGCGTGGGCTGTGGGAGTCAGATCCACGACCAGTACATCCTGAGGGTGTCCCCGGACTTGGAGTGGCACGCAGCCTGCCTGAAGTGTGCCGAGTGCCGCCAGCACCTGGACGAGTCCTGCACGTGTTTCGTGCGGGACGGCAAGACATACTGTAAACGAGATTACACCAGGTGTGACGTCATCGCCCACACTCCCACCACGTGGGGGTTTCTTTCCTTCTTTCTCATACTTCATGTTTTTATTTTGCAGGTTGTTTGGCATCAAATGTGCAAATTGCAAGGCGGGATTTTGCAGCAGCGACTTGGTGATGCGGGCCAGAGAAAGTGTTTACCACGTGGACTGTTTCCGCTGCTCCGCCTGCAGGCGACACCTCCTGCCCGGGGACGAGTTCACGGTGCGGGACGACGAGCTGCTGTGTCGGGCCGACCATGCCTTGTTGCTGGATGGGAGCTCCGCGGGGAGTCCGCTCAGCCCCGGGAACGCCCACGCAAGACCTCTGCCCACCTCAGGTAATTATGGGCCTGCACTATTTATGATATTCTGCCCACCTCAGGTAATTATGGGCCTGCACTATTTATGATATTCTGCCCACCTCAGGTAATTATGGGCCTGCACTATTTATGATATTCGACCCACCTCCGATAATTATGGGCCTGCACTATTTATTATATTCTGCCCACCTCAGGTAATTATGGGCCTGCACTATTTATTATATTTGACCCACCTCCAATAATTATGGACCTGCACTATTTATTATATTCGACCCACCTCCGATAATCATGGGCCTGCACTATTTATTATATTTGGCCCACCTCATGTAATTATGAGCCTGCACTATTCATTATATTTGACCCACCTCCGATAATTATGGGCCTGCACTATTTATTATATTCGACCCACCTCCGATATTTATGGGTCTGCACTCTTTATTATATTTGGCCCGCCTCAGGTAATTATGAGCCTGCACTATTTATTATATTCGGCCCACCTCCGATATTTATGGGTCTGCACTCTTTATTATATTTGGCCCACCTCAGGTAATTATGAGCCTGCACTATTTACGATATTCTGCCCACCTCATGTAATTATGGGCCTGCAGTATTTATGATATTCGGCCCACCTCAGGTAATTATGAGCCTGCACTATTTATTATTATTTAAAAAAAACAGGTCTTGATCCTACAAGTTTGTCAAATTATCGGTTTGTGTCAACATTTTTGGAGAAATGTGTTTTGGCACAACTGCAGCCTTTTTTTTTTTTTTTAGATGAAAATAGCACTTAAGATCCCTTTCAGTCTGGATACAAAGCTTTGCACAGTACTGACAATAACAGGTAATTATGGGCCTGCACTATTTATTATATTCTGCCCACCTCCGATAATTATGGGCCTGCACTATTTATTATATTTGGCCCACCTTAGGTAATTATGAGCCTGCACTATTTACGACATTCTGCCCACCTCATGTAATTATGGGCCTGCACTATTTATGATATTCGGCCCACCTCAGGTAATTATGAGCCTGCACTATTTACGATATTCTGCCCACCTCATGTAATTATGGGCCTGCAGTATTTATGATATTCGGCCCACCTCAGGTAATTATGAGCTTGCACTATTTATTATTATTTAAAAAAACAGGTCTTGATCCTACAAGTTTGTCAAATTATCGGCCCATTTCCAAGTTACCTTTTGTGTCAACATTTTTGGAGAAATGTGTTTTGGCACAACTGCAGCCTTTTTTTTTTTTAGATGAAAATAGCACTTAAGATCCCTTTCAGTCTGGATACAAAGCTTTGCACAGTACTGATAATAACAGGTAATTATGGGCCTGCACTATTTATTATATTCTGCCCACCTCCGATAATTATGGGCCTGCACTATTTATTATATTTGGCCCACCTCAGGTAATTATGAGCCTGCACTATTTACGACATTCTGCCCACCTCATGTAATTATGGGCCTGCACTATTTATGATATTCGGCCCACCTCAGGTAATTATGAGCCTGCACTATTTACGACATTCTGCCCACCTCATGTAATTATGGGCCTGCACTATTTATGATATTCGGCCCACCTCAGGTAATTATGAGCCTGCACTATTTATTATTATTTAAAAAAAAACAGGTCTTGATCCTACAAGTTTGTCAAATTATCGGCCCATTTCCAAGTTACCTTTTGTGTCAACATTTTTGGAGAAATGTGTTTTGGCGCAACTGCAGCCTTTTTTTTTTTTTAGATGAAAATAGTACTTAAGATCCCTTTCAGTCTGGATACAAAGCTTTGCACAGTACTGATAGTAACAGGTAATTATGGGCCTGCACTGTTTATTATATTCTGCCCACCTCAGGTAATTATGGGCCTGCACTATTTATTATATTCTGCCCACCTCAGGTAATTATGGGCCTGCACTATTTATGATAATTCGGCCCACCTCAGGTAATTATGGGCCTGCACTATTTATTATATTGTGCCCACCTCAGGTAATTATGGGCCTGCACTATTTATGATATTCTGCCCACCTCAGGTAATTATGAGCCTGCAGTATTTATTATATTCTGCCCACCTCAGGTAATTATGGGCCTGCACTATTTATGATATTTTAGTAATGATGTTTTTTCATACATTTTGTGGCATATACTGTAACTTCCACTTTGTGTGCAACCAAACTGCATTGAAAAAAAAAAGTACATTTCATTTTGGCAGATAAATACCAAATATGACCACCCATTGATGTTCCGTCCCCGCAGGCCCGGTGTCGGTGTCGGTGTCGGTGTCGGTGCGGCACCAGCGGAACCACGTGCACAAGCCGTCGGAGAAGACCACGAGGGTGCGGACGGTGCTGAACGAGAAGCAGCTGCACACGCTGCGCACGTGCTACAACGCCAACCCGCGGCCGGACGCGCTGATGAAGGAGCAGCTGGTGGAGATGACCGGCCTCAGTCCGCGCGTCATCCGGGTGTGGTTCCAGAACAAACGCTGCAAGGACAAGAAGAGATCCATCCTGATGAAGCAGCTGCAGCTGCAGCAGCACGACGACAAGACGGTGCGGCGCAAACAAATACATTTGGCAACAAAAAAAAAAGTTTTTTTTTTTTTTT
Organism: Entelurus aequoreus; assembly: GCF_033978785.1. NCBI lineage: Eukaryota > Metazoa > Chordata > Actinopteri > Syngnathiformes > Syngnathidae > Entelurus > Entelurus aequoreus. Next base: position 60,417,589 of record NC_084740.1, read on the forward strand.
TATAGTTACGCAATTATTTGGATCATTTTTGCTCTCTACTTTGGGAATTTATAAACTGCTTCACGCGATTAATGTATTTGTTTCTCCCCGTGCAGAACCTGCAGGGCCTCACTGGGACGCCACTCGTGGCCGGAAGTCCAATCCGCCACGACAGCTCCGTGCAGGGCAACACCGTGGAGGTGCAGACCTACCAAGCACCGTGGAAGAGTCTGAGTGACTTCGCCCTGCAGAGCGACCTGGACCAGCCCGTCTTCCAGCAACTGGTGAGAAACTATAAGAAAATAACAATAAGATGCAGAATGTCACCAGCACCCACGCAAGACAGACATATAGAATAATGAGCATTTTTAAAGATATTAATTAGGATGACAGCACTATTTTATTCATACATCACTCTTATTTTGTTAATATTGTGGTTTTAGTTCAGGGCATGAGTATGTTGACCTTTAAAAAATAATATCCTGTCATGTATAAATTAAAACATAATGTTAGTAACAACAACAGAAATGTAAGTATGATTAAAATGGAAATATTTCTATGATATTTCGTTTATACAATTTACGTCCAACATTTTACAAAAACATCAGCTGCCGTGGAACGTACAACCACAATAATAAACGTTGTTAAAATAGTGAATTTATTGACATTTGTCGATTTTAACATGTTGAAATTGGATGAATTGAATGTATACATTGAATATATATATATATATATATATATATATATATATATATATATATATATATATATATATATATATATATATATATATATATATATATATATATTGAATGTATACACACACACACACACACACACACACACACACACACACATATATATATATATATATATATATATATATATATATATATATATATATATATATATATATATATATATATAATAATGTAATCATTTAATTTAAAAGTATATTTTATTTTGTTAGAATTATCATTTCAAATTCAAAATACATATGGAACTTTCATATTTTTAGACAGTGAGTGTGATTATTTTATTAAAATAAGTCAACTTGTTTTCATTTGAATATAACATTATTTTTTTATTGAAGGCCTCATCATTGCATCCCTTATTTATCCTGTAATAATTGTGTGTATAAATATATATATATATATATATATATATATATATATATATATATATATATATATATATATATATATATATATATATATATATATATATACACACACAAGTATTTTGAATTTGAAATGATAATTCTAAAAAAAAATATATACTTTTAAATTAGATTATTTTAAGAATCACGCTAGATTCATATGCAGCACAATATAGTTAATTGAATCCTAAAAATGATGCAATAATTACATACAATTAAAAACACACATAAAATTATATATACTATTATAAGAAAGATATTTTATCATTTTTTCTTAAATCTGATTATATAACATTTTAAACTTTGAACATATTATTGTTATTGCATAAAAAGAACTACTTCTAGGAGGTGATCTTAATATTTTGGATACCTTATTTAGCTTTTATAAAAGAAACATTTGTATTTCTAATTGTGTTTATTATTGTGTTTAGTGGAGCTTCGGTATATATAATAAAACATGTATTTATTTTGCCTCAAAATATATTTACTACAGCTATTTTTTCCAGGTTTACTGCATTTTAATTGCATCAACTTGTGTCATTATCTGATGTTCAACATGGCTTCATTGATTGAAAGTTATTTTATTTTTTTGTCAAACGTTTGAGCGCAAAATAAGTGTCAACATTTTTAAAAAGTTTCAAATCAAACATGTTGACGTCTTTTATTTTGTAATATATTTCTGTAAAAAAATAAATAAAGAACGAATGTATCATTACTTTTTTTTAAACTCCCTTCATGTTCCATCAGATGTCTTTTTCGGAGTCGGGCTCCTTGGGGAACTCGTCTGCCAGTGACGTCACTTCTCTGTCGTCACAGTTACCGGACACACCGAACAGCATGGTTCCCAGTCCAGTGGACACGTGATGACGTCAGGGGATGACGTCACCTGAAGCTCGAAGCCTCAACAAGACGATGTTGAACGTGGATTTGTATCACTGAGGAAAAGATTCCCCACTTTTTTTCTTCTTTGTTGCTCCCGAAGTGGACAATGTGGGCCGGGATTCGAACGTGTGGACAATCTTCCCCACGCGCGTGGATCATATGTGCATGACGTTATCGACTCTTTCAATGTCCAAGACACACAACAAGGCTCTTGGAAATAACTTATTATTACTACTATTTATTATAAGAAGACACACGCCAATCTTGCCAATAAAAAGACACTTCAAGAATCCATTTGGTCCTTCGCGTCAAATGGGTGAGGGCGGACCTACGTCACTTCCGCCTACCAATCCCCTAGCAACCGGGAATTCGTTGAAAACAAAGCAGCTCACAGCGAACACAGCATTGACAGAAAAAGCATTTAACGAGCGTTGTGGCTTGGAAGTCGGCGTTAAATCCTTCATTTAAGCATTTTTACTTATTCGCATATCGTGTGAAAAAACGAAAATGTATTTGCGTCAGACTCGTCTCAGTGAACTTTAAAGCTTCTCAGGCTTAGCTTAGCTTGCTAGTTAGCTTAGCCTGCGCGCTACTAAGAAAGAGACGCGGAAGTTAACAACAAGATCAAGTGTTAGTGTATAAAATATTGAGAGATTTGAGGGCTACATGTATTGTTTAAGTACAACTGTTCTTCGCCAGGTGTTCTTTGGCCGCCCTGGCTTACGTTTTCCCGGTGGTGTCCATCTTAACGCTGCCTTTGGTATCCCCTCGTTGTTCGGTTTTCGAAAATAGCTAGCTAGGCTATAGACTATATAGTATATACCGCATGTTATTTTTGTACAACAACAACTTCAGCTGTCGAACGTTATAAGGCAAAAATTCAACAAGTACAACATTAGCACGGACGGTATAGCCAAGTTGTGGTTAAGAAGGTGGATTTTTGTTCCTTATATTTACCAGAAACGAAGTGATCCGAACACACGACCCGGGACTTTGGGGGACTCCAGTGAGAACCGTCCTCGTTTTACCGGTGTAAAGCTGCGAGCCATTTGTCTCGTCTCTGTGGGCTTTTATCACGCTTTGTCTGAACAAAATACAACCTTTGTTTTCCCTGTTTCCAGTTGTGGTTAGCACAACCAAAAACAACACAGTTTTCGGCATTTTGGAGGCAGAATGACGGGTTTAACCAGCGTAGGTCGACAGGTTAAAGAGTAATGGCAACGGTTTGTTTTCAACGCCAGTCTCGTTGCTATGGCTCGAAGAACCCGTATGTAGCTCAGTTGCCCGGATGTCGGCCCTCACCCATAACCAAAAAAAGGACTGCGATAAATATGCCTGCTTAAAATGTCAAGAAATACAATGAAATAGTTTGCTTAAAATGGAAAATTAAGCGAAATAACGTTTAATTTTAAAATTATTTTTGGATTGTAAAAAAAAAAAATTTTTTTTAAAAAGAGTATTATTTCTAAATGTCTAGATATTATCGGATCTGGCATCACCTGGCTACCAAACACACGTTTAAAGTGTGTGTGCGTGGGAGCACTGACTCCACGCCCTCAGTGGAAGCATCGTGGCGTGTCCTGGCTTTATTTTCCTTCCAGTCGGAATGTTGCCCGGCAAATAGCCGCTGGACAAAGGCGGCAGGCAGGCAAGTCAAGCCGGACATGACACCTGACACCTCAACAATTTGTTTGGGAAGATCCTCTTTTTTTTTTTTTTTTTTATCAGTGGAGGAAAATGGAGATTTATTGAAGGAGCAAAGCTGAGGTGTTAAGATCGTCTCTGCTGCCCTCAACATGTGCAATACATGCTTTATTACCCTAAATATTTATAACATTTAATTAAAGCTGCAACTTGCATTGTCTTGTCTGCTAATCTGCAACCTTAAAAATGTAGTGACCCTGTAAGACCCTGCATATGGATCCTAAAAAAAGACGAAAATGTTGCAATGAATAAAATAAATGCTCTAAAATGTAACGACTGATTTAGGCATTGCAGGCATTTTCAATACAAATGTCTCGACTGACAATTTAGAAATAAAAAGGGATCCAAAGACAAAAAGTGAAAGTAAAATTCATTTAAATAGGAGTTAATGAAGGCCATCCAGTACTGCTGTATTTAAACATAAATATTTGGTGATTAAATAATAAATAAAACAAAAGTGACAAACAGTCAATGCTGGAAAGAACACAAACACTTTTATTATGTACATTCATACATTTGAAAATAATAAACATTTTAGTCCGTATGATCAACTATACACATTTTGCCTTCTTGGAAAAGAGATGAAAAAGACGGCAGCTACAACAACATGAGTGACCAATACAAAAGATGTAATAAATTAACGTTTCCAAAACAGAAACAACCGTCTGGTTTCACTTTACTATACAAAAAGTCATGTGTGCAAATTGCTGGTACACTTCTTTCCTAGCATGTGCACACTCGGAATAAGGCTTTAACGTTTTTTTGAATGGATTTAGAGAGTTACAGTAAAAAAAAAAAAAAAAGTCCAGACACTTCAAGTTGCAGAAAGTTGCCTTCAGTCCTCTTGCTTCTTGAGGAAAAACTGCAGAGCCGAGTCCCACTGGTCTCTGGGGAAGCGGTTGGGCAACTCGCAGTAATCCAGCTGCTGGTGCACTGCAAGTGGGAGATGGAGATGTAATACACCGTGTGTGTGTGTGTGTGTGTGTGTGTGTGTGTGTGTGTGTGTGTGTGTGTGGCTTCACCTGAGTGAGTGTGTTAAAGAAAGTCTTTAAAACACTTTTGTTCTACAAAAGCCAAAAGCAGTGAAGTTGTGTAAATGGTAAATAAAAAGAGAATACAACAAATCCTTTTCAACTTATATTCAATTGAATAGACTGCAAAGACAAGATATTTCATGTTCACACTGAGAAACTTTTGTTATTTTTTGCAAATAATCATGAACTTGGAATTTAATGGCAGCAACACATTGCAAAAAAGTTGTCAGAGGGGCATTTTTACCACTGTGTTACATGGCCTTTCCTTTTAACAACACTCAGTAAAGGTTTGGGAACTGAGGAGACACATTTTGGAAGTGGAATTCTTTCCCATTCTTGCTTGATGTACAGCTTAAGTTGTTCAACAGTCTCCCTTCTCATATTTTAGGCTTCATATTGCACCACACATTTTCAATGGGAGACAGGTCTGGACTACAGGCAGGCCAGTCTAGTACCCGCACTCTTTTACTATGAAGCCACGTTGATGTAACATGTGGCTTGGCATTGTCTAGCTGAAATAAGCAGGGGCGTCCATGGTAACGTTGCTTGGATGGCAACATATGTTGCTCCAAAAGCTGTATGTACCTTTCAGCATTAATGGTGCCTTCACAGATGTGTAAGTTACCCATGTCTTGGGCACTAATACACCCCCATACCATCACACATGCTGCCTTTCACACTTTGCGCCTAGAATCTGGATGGTTCTTTTCCTCTCTCGTCCGGAGGACACGACGTCCACAGTTTCCAAAAACAATTTGAAATGTGGACTCGTCAGACCACAGAACACTTTTCCACTTTGCATCAGTCCATCTTAGATGAGCTCGGGCCCAACGAAGCCGGCGGCGTTTCTGGGTGTTGTTGATAAATGGCTCTTGCTTTGCATAGTAGAGTTTTAACTTGCACTTACAGATGTAGCGACCAACTGTAGTTACTGACAGTGGATTTCTGAAGTGTACCTGAGCTCATTTGGTGATATCCTTTACACACTGATGTGGCTTCTTGATGCAGTACAGCCTGAGGGATCCAAGGTGCGTAATATCATTGCTTATGTGCAGTGATTTCTCCAGATTCTCTGTACCTTTTGATATTACAGAGCGTAGATGGTGAAATCCCTAAATTCCTTGTTGAGAAATGTTGTTCTTAAACTGTTTGCTCAGGCATTTGTTGACAAAGTGGTGACCCTCGCCCCGTCCTTGTTTGTGAATGACTGAGCATTTCATGGAAGCTGCTTTTATACCCAATCATGGCACCCACCTGTTCCCAATTAACCTGTTCACCTGTGGGATGTTCCAAATAAGTGTTTTGATGAGCATTCCTTAACTTTCTCAGTCTTTTTTGCCACTTGTGCCAGCTTTTTTGAAACATGTTTCAGGCATCAAATTCCAAATGAGCTAATAATATTTGCTAAATATAAAGTTTTCCAGTGTGGACATGAAATATCTTGTCTTTGCAGTCTATTCAATTGAATATAAGTTGAAAATGATTTGTTGTATTCTCTTTTTATTTACCATTTACACAACGTGACAACTTCCCTGCTTTTGGGGTGTGTACATAACTTCACCTGACTGAGTGTAAAAAGCCTTCCTTCTGGAAGAGTCAAAATGAAAAAAACACTAAATATTTCGGATAGGTAAAATGTAGAAAAATGAATAAATAATTACGAAAACAACCAAACCAGATAGAAATACCAAACAAAGAAGACAAATGCATGACAGACTTACCACTTTGCTTTGTTTTGGGGTCTGAATCTTTCTCGCTGGCAGCACAATCCTGGAAATAAAAAGACAAACCCAGAAGTTAGTGCACCCAACTTTGGAGAACTGGTTCCTGTTTCAAGTCTTCATCCTAACAAGACTAGCATGTGTCTTGTGTGGTGAGTGCATGAAGCATCAAGACTTTGCTGCACACATGTCTGATTTGGAGGTCCTGACTATGGAGGAGGCCCACAACTGCTGGTGTATGCTCGCAGGATTCCCACTCGAGGAAGGAATGCTGCCAACAATGAGGGCAAGACGAGGTGCATTCTGACTTTGTTTGAGAGGAATGACAATAGCAGCTCAGAGGAGATCATCTCTGTGCAAACATCACAAGAAGATAAAGGAGAGGAGAGGAGAGGAGAGGAGATGTTTACTGGCAGGTGAGGAAGTGGCAGCCAGGAAGACATCCATCTTTGTAACAATGAAGACAAGGTGGCCACTTACACATTGACAGACTGCATGTTGTCAATCAGCCAGGAGGCAGAAGGTGTGTTTGCTCTTCTACCTGGATGAAGGTGTTTTTGCTCTTCTACCTGGATGAAGGTGTGTTTGCTCTTCTACCTGGATGAAGGTGTGTTTGCTCTTCTACCTGGATGAAGGTGTGTTTGCTCTTCTACCTGGATGAAGGTGTGTTTGCTCTTCTACCTGGATGAAGGTGTGTTTGCTCTTCTACCTGGATGAAGGTGTGTTTGGTCTTCTACCTGGATGAAGGCGTGTTTGCTCTTCTACCTGGATGAAGGTGTGTTTGCTCTTCTACCTGGATGAAGGTGTGTTTGGTCTTCTCTGTGGATGAAGGTGTGTTTGGTCTTCTCTCTCGATGAAGGTGTGTTTGCTCTTCTACCTGGATGAAGGTGTGTTTGCTCTTCTACCTGGATGAAGGTGTGTTTGCTCTTCTACCTGGATGAAGGTGTGTATGGGTAGTGTCTACCTGGATGAAGGTGTGTTTGCTCCTCTACCTGGATGAAGGTGTGTTTGATCTTCTACCTGGATGAAGGTGTGTTTGATCTTCTACCTGGATGAAGGTGTGTTTGATCTTCTACCTGGATGAAGGTGTGTTTGCTCTTCTACCTGGATGAAGGTGTGTTTGCTCTTCTACCTGGATGAAGGTGTGTTTGCTCTTCTACCTGGATGAAGGTGTTTGCTCGCTCTTCTACCTGGATGAAGGTGTTTGCTCTTCTACCTGGATGAAGGTGTGTTTGCTCTTCTACCTGGATGAAGGTGTGTTTGCTCTTCTACCTGGATGAAGGTGTGTTTGCTCTTCTACCTGGATGAAGGTGTGTTTGGTGTTCTACCTGGATGAAGGTGTGTTTGGTGTTCTACCTGGATGAAGGTGTGTTTGTTCTTCTACCTGGATGAAGGTGTGTTTGCTCTTCTACCTGGATGAAGGTGTGTTTGCTCTTCTACCTGGATGAAGGTGTGTTTGCTCTTCTACCTGGATGAAGGTGTGTTTGCTCTTCTACCTGGATGAAGGTGTGTTTGCTCTTCTACCTGGATGAAGGTGTGTTTGGTGTTCTACCTGGATGAAGGGGGTGTACCTGGATGAAGGTGTGTTCGGTCTTCTACCTGGATGAAGGGGGTGTACCTGGATGAAGGTGTGTTTGGTGTTCTACCTGGATGAAGGTGGCCAGCAGCACGCAGCTCATCTCCTGCTGCAGGATGACCTTGTTGGGTGCGTTGTTGGAGCACGCTGAGATGAGCGAGGGGAAGAGCACGCGGATGAGGCGTGGGTGGCTGAAGTACTGGAAGGGCAGCTGACACAGTTTCTGCAGGACGCTGGGCTGACGTCCAGACTGGACGATCACCTGGAAGACATGCAGCTCAGCAGTAAATCACACATCCAGCACTAAAACAACAAGCAGCCATTAAGTCTTCCACTTACACAATTACAGGTTATAAAACACGGAGTTTTGCTCTTCCTCTGCCAGCACTAATGAGAGAGTAGGACTTCACCTTTGTGCACAGGTGGAAGCACACACACCATCTCTGGCAGATAGGGGGCAGACATGAGCAGTCAATTCATGCAAACTTCCCCTGCTGGGATCTTGCTTTCCATTACGGCCTGTCAATCATCTCATCTCCTCCAGTGGTATTAAAGCCTCATCTGATGGTCCAAGGAAGGTTCTGTACTCTGTCCTCCTCTGTTTTCACTATCATCTCATCAAATCTGCCTTGTTTTGTACGTTTCTTTACACAACAATAATGTTTCTGGAGCCAAAAAATGAGTAAACAGAAAAACAGTTCTGTCTGGAAGTTAACTATTTGATTTTTTTTTTATGGTGTTGAGGAAATGTTTTTATTTTTATTTTATTTTTTAAATGGAGTTGAGTACTTTTATTTATTATTATTATTTAAAAAAAATTTTTTTAATGGTGTTGAGTACATTTTTTATTTTAATTTTTTTAAATGGTGTTGACTACATTTAAAAAAAATGGTATTGAGTAAATTTTCTTTAATGGTGTTGAGTACATTTTTTTTTTTTTTTAAAATGGTGTTGAGTACATTTTTTTTTTAATTTAATGTAATTTTTAAAAAATGGTGTTGAGCCTCTTTTTAGGGATCACAATAACCTCCCATCCTGCCTGAAAAAAAAAAAATAGAAAAAATTCTGGAGCAAATTTGTGGGATTTTCCCATTTAATTTTGCCTTTGGCATAACTGAAGTTAGTTTAGCAGGTTTATAAAAACAACTTCATTTTATAGTCAACTTGGGAGAGGTCTTCTTGTTTGCATCCACATCTACATTTCCAGCATGCAGTAGAAATAAGATGATATTTAGTACAGGTGGGAACAGTAAACATCGAACGATGACATCATAGCAACGCTGACATTTTTTTTCACTGGAGGACATTTCTTGATTTTTTTTTCTCCAGTTTTTATTTATTTAAAAAAAAAGAAGTGTGTTTGTGTTGGTCTTGCTCCACAGTTGTGGTAGCCATCCGCTATGGAAAGGTGCCAAAATGTGGTACAGTTCAGTCTTTTTTTTTGGAAGCTTTAGGAGAGTTGAAAAAGGAAATGCTTGTTATTTGATGGAAACAGGATAAGAACGTGCACCAGGATGCTCGATGAAAGGTTCAATCCCAACAAGTTGTCTAACTCAATAAGAGGTTTTCACACAGGAATCACTAGCCACTTCATTCACTAATGGACATTAAAATCAGGTGTCATACAAGCCCTGCGTGTGGCGTTCTGGTGTATTTGTGCTACTTTTCACTCATTTTGAATGCACAGTGGAACGCTGCCCGCAGACAAACTGGCAGCAACATCAGAGGTAGTCCAGCTCTGCAGTTGAAGCTCCAGTCAGAGGACAGACAGGGAACACTCTAAAGTAGAACGGTCCTAAGATTCTAGGGATGATGTTTGATAAGGAATTATCGAGTTCGAGCCTATTATCGAATCCTCTTATCGAACCGATTCCTTATCGATTCTCTTATGGAGTCCAGATAGGTTGTTGTATATGGAAAAAACACACAATATTTGGTTTAACAAAAGCTCACTTTTATTATATAATAAAAAAATAAAATCTAATAAATAAATAAATATTGACTGTTACCCACCTAAAAAAGTAAAATGAAATAAATAAATATTGACTGTTGTTACCCAAAGTATATTAAGTGGGATTTTTCAGAAAAACAAATATATACAGTAACACGAAAACAACCTGTCTCTGTGATCACTATAGGTGTATAAATAATAATATAGTGTTAAATAAAATCAGTCCCTTGGGCACAAAACTGGAAATAATACAGCTCTCCAAAAAGTGCACTTCTGCTGCTATTTGACATAACTGTTTGTTATGATGCTTTGACATTTTTGCACTTTAGTTCTTTATTGAAAGAAAATTCTATGAAGAGAAAAGTTGTTTGCAAATGTGGTTACAATGCTAAAAAATGAAAAGATAAAGCTAAAAAAAGAAATACACTTTATTGAGTTAACATTATTTCTTTATAGGGGGAAACATTTTATGAGCTAGAGAATATAACAACTACACTACCCAGCATGCAACGGGAGTGACGAGCATGCGCGGTAGCCCCGAAAAGTGTTGCATGTTGCCACGCTGTGAAAGTAAACGTCAAGAACTCAGCCAACACGCCTCGTCTGCATTATTTATAATTAGACAGACAACACATCTACAGTGTGATTTTGTTTTGTTTACAAGGAAAGAAAAACAAAAGTTAAAAAAGGGAGATGTGTTGTATATATATGTATGTGCTGCGGTTGTTTTAAGAACGTTGTGACAGCTGCCGTGAAGGAGGTGCGTTGCTATGTTTCCGGTTGGTCGTAAAAGTGTTGGTCATGTGTTTTACCCTGCTCAAATCTCTCAGTAAAGTTATTCGATGGATTATAGCTTTTGTTTTGAACTTTATTACACCTTGGAGCGCTTTTTCCCGTCCATTGTTTTCCTGCTTTCGCTATCTGCGCCTAATGACTGAGCTACATGACGTCATTTATTGTGATGTCCCACGGAGCATTTCTGGTCGGGACGGGATTCGAATCAAGAATCAACTCTTTTCCTTTACTATAGTGGTCTCGATAACGGGTACCGGTTCTCAAAAAGGGATTCGAGTCCGAGGACTCGGTTCTTTTCTTATCAAACAACCGGGAAAACCGGTTTCGAGTATCATCCCTATAAGATTCTATTTTATTTTAAACTTCATGAAATATTGAATATGCTCATAAAGTTCCACAGCACTTTGGAGGTCAAATCATCATCTTCTATGGCTTGATTTCTACTTTTCAGGACTTATGCAGATCCCAAATAAATAACAGCAAGTACCAATAGGTAAGAAAAGTTGGTTTTGCATAATAGTTAACTTCTTTTTACAGTTATTTGACTCTGAAACTTAACATTTTTATTAGAGATGTCCGATAATATCGGCCTGCCGATATTATCGGCCGATATATGCGTTAAAATGTAATATCGGAAATTATCGGTATCGTTTTTTTTTATTATCGGTATCGTTTTTTAAATTTTTTTTATTAAATCAACATAAAAAACACAAGATACACTTACAATTAGTGCACCAACCCAAAAAACCTCCCTCCCCCATTTACACTCATTCACACAAAAGGGTTGTTTCTTTCTGTTATTAATATTCTGCTTCCTACATTATATATCAATATATATCAATACAGTCTGCAAGGGATACAGTCTGTAAGCACACATGATTGTGCGTGCTGCTGGTCCACTAATAGTACTAACCTTTAACAGTTAATTTTACTCATTTTCATTCATTACTAGTTTCTATGTAACTGTTTTTATATTGTTGTACTTTCTTTTTTATTCAAGAAAATGTTTTTAATTTATTTATCTTATTTTACTAATTTTTAAAAAAAGTACCTTATCTTCACCATACATGGTTGTCCAAATTAGGCATAATAATGTGTTAATTCCACGACGGTACCGATATCGGTTGATATCGGTATCGGTTGATATCGGTATCGGTAATTAAAGAGTTGGACAATATCGGAATATTGGATACCGGCAAAAAGCCATTATCGGACATCCCTAATTTTTATTTCCAAGAAATGCCCACTGTATTATAAATGGTAGTTGTTCAGTGTAATCATCCCTATGTAGTTGATGAATAAACAAACAAATGAATAAATAAATATAAAAAACACCTGGAGGTAGAAAAACAACGTACAACCTGAAGTAAAAAATATAAACGTAACCAATCAACCAACTTTCAGCACTTCTGTAGCCTGAATTGGCTTCCACTTAGAAAACAAAACGGTGGTGATATATTTCCCAATTGGGTCCAAGAGTGAAGCCTGACATCATAAAAAGCAGAACCCAGACATCTGGCCCGCATGGAACACTGACCATGAAAAAAAACTCAACGTCTTGGCAGTTCTGTTCTTTCTTAAGCTCAGAGAGCTGGCGCTTTCAAACAGTGCTGCGTTTTATGACATAACTTCCTCACTGTCCACAGTCCACAATGACAACAAAGTGTGTGTTAAAGTTAATGTTCTGGAACGCAAATAAACTCCTGGCGGCGAAAAAAAAATGGTGTGCAAGCGGAAACTGCATAAAGTCTTATTTGTACTGGGCAGACGTACCTAACGTTTACATCTTTAAAGAAGTGGTCAGTGCTTTTAATTTGTCTCTGCAATCTAATAATTAGCAAATGTATGACGTCACAAAAAAGGAGGAGACAATCATTCGTCAATGTGTCTGGAAGGCCTAAGGCACACCTGGGCAAATGAAGGCCCGGGGGCCACATGCGGCCCATTCAGCTTTTCAATCTGGCCTGCCAGACATCCCCAAATATATTTTTTAGATGTTTAAGATGTAAAGTGTATCTGCCATTATGATGTGCAGTCATGTTTTCTAATGACCGTAAGTCTTCAACTAAACTAAGTATTTACATGCTTGGAATCTGCACTTTTGCACGATATACTAGTTACTATGGTCATCTAATTAGTTACTATGGTCATCTAATTAGTTACTATGGTCATCTAATGAGTTACTATGGTCATGTAATTAGTTACTATGGTCATCTAATTAGCTACTGTGGTCATCTAATTAGTTACTATGGTCATCTAATTAGCTACTATGGTCATCTAATTAGTTACTATGGTCATCTAATTAGCTACTATGGTCATCTAATTAGTTACTATGGTCATCTAATTAGTTACTGTGGTCATCTAATTAGCTACTATGGTCATCTAATTAGTTACTATGGTCATCTAATTAGCTACTATGGTCATCTAATTAGTTACTATGGTCATCTAATGAGTTACGATGGTCATCTAATTAGTTACTATGGTAATTTAAGTCACAGCAGCTGAAATGCGGGTGTCAGGGACAGACGCGGAAGGAGATTTTTACAACAAAGTTCTAAAGCTAAGTGATATATCACATATATCAGATTGTAAGTGTTTTTTTTTACCCTTCACGTTCATATTTCACTGTTTGTTGCATTTTTGTTGAGTTTTGCTTGATTGTAAATATGTGGATGGAGAGGGGGTGTGACGTTCATACGTTGTCAATATTCAGTGTTTTATCCTTCAAAGTTAATATTGTAAATCCCACATTCTTTATTTTCATGTACATTCTGGGTGTCTCATTCAATAAAAAAATAAATAAATTCCAATCCGTTTTTAAGGCGGTCTGTCATAACTAGGGATGTCCGATAATGGCTTCTTGCCGATATCTGATATGCCGATATTGTCCAACTCTTTAATTACCGATACCGATATCAACCGATACTGATATCAACCGATACATACAGTCGTGGAATTAACACATTATTATGCCTAATTTGGACAACCAGGTATGGTGAAGATAAGGTACTTTTTAAAAAAATGAATCAAATAAAATAAGATAAATAAATTAAAAACATTTTCTTGAATAAAAAAGAAAGTAAAACAATATAAAAACAGTTACATAGAAACTAGTAATTAATGAAAATTTGTAAAATTAACTGTTAAAGGTTAGTATTATTAGTGAACCAGCAGCATGCACAATCATGTGTGCTTACGGACTGTATCTCTTGCAGACTGTATTGATATATATTGATATATAATGTAGGAAGCAGAATATTAATAACAGAAAGAAACAACCCTTTTGTGTGAATGAGTGTAAATGGGGGAGGGAGGTTTTTTGGGTTGGTGCACTAATTGTAAGTGTATCTTGTGTTTTTTATGTGGATTTAATAAAAAAAAAACAAAAAAAAACAAAAACAAAACAAAACGATACTGATAATAAAAAAACCGATACCGATAATTTCCGATATTACATTTTAACGCATTTATCGGCCGATAATATCGGCAGACCGATATTATCGGACATCTCTAGTCATAACGTTTTTTAGCATTCGATCAGACATTATTTAACCCCCCGCCCCCCCGAGTGAAACTAATTGCCCAGGCCTGGCCTAAGGGCTTCACAGGAACCATGGTCGTATATGTAATGTATATCGTCACTGATAAGACGGAAGAGCCGCACCACAAAACAACAAACAAAGCCAAGTTGGCCAAATAACTGTTTACAAGCGTTTATCTAGACGCGTGCCGGCGGCTACGTAAACAAGTGGATTCTAGCAATGCAGACTTTGACATAGACTCCAACTTGACTTAATTGTCAGCTGTCTGAAGAAACCCTATAGATGTGTGTGTTTATTCAATAAAGTGACAAAGTTATTTATCTCACACTATCATCCCAGATCTCCCTGCTGATAATCCCACTGTGGAATCATGCAGATGACAGCTTTCCAGACAAATGCAACCTTCGATCTCAAAAGCTTTGCAGGGATGAAAAAAAAAAGAAGTCCTCGGCTTCACTTCAAATGGGGTTGGACCTGCGTTCACCCTTGAAGTGTAAATCACAGACGGAGCTAACAATCAGGCGCTCTTCTGCCAGTCGGCGGAGAGAGTGTCTGTCTGCGTGTGTTTACTTTGCCGGGTGATGCAGAGTCTAACATTCCCTGCTGCTGGCTCCCTACGGTCTGCACGAGCTGCACTAACCCCCGCGGGCTTGCTTTTCTCTGCCGCTGAAGGGAGCGTTTCAACATCATCAGGTTAGCGGGAATTACAGACCGAAAGCTCATGCTTGGGCCTGGAGGGCAGAGGAAACGCCCTCAAAGAGAATGGGAAGAAGAGGGATGACCCCCGCAGATAAGACGGGGCGAGGGAGGTGTGCGGGATGTTGCCTGCTAGCATTAACTAAACACTTTTGGCAGCAAACGCAGGCGGGGAGACACTCGCTCCGAGTAGCCAGGGTAGAGTAAACAATGTCATCTCATTCATAAATCCTACAAATGCTACCTGAAATTAACCCCTGGTGTGTGTGTGTGTGTGTGTGTGTGTGTGTGGTCATTTTCCACGTACTTTCCTTGTGCTTGAAAAAGATAAAAAAGAGTTTCTTTTAAGATTTGGCAGACAAAACAAGCAGGTGGATTAACACGTCAACACTTTTCAATGACAGTTGCGCCAGTTCAAAGATTCCACAGATCATCACATCAGATGATTCACTGTATTGCATTTATCTGTACAGGACAAGAAGTGGAGTTGCATGTTGTTTTGGCACCGTGCAAAAACCTCCACACACCCCCTCCAATGAAACATATGGCTACATGGCTCAGAGTAGCACCCGCCAGCAAGTACATATGTTGCTCCTGCACTGCCTTTTTGTGTGACAAAGTGAATTATTGATGCCCCTTTGGCAGGGTTTGAGAGCGGGGGCGGTTGGCTTATGCTTCAAAGTTATGCTTTTTATGAGCAGGTTCATTTCTACAGCACACATACAAACATTAGCTGGTGCGCTACCGGTGACTCAGCAGTGACGGCGACCGCACAGGCCTGGGGTTGGCTTGCTTTTGTGCTGTGCCAGTGCTTGCATTAGCAGGAGAAACGCTCAAACTGTTTTAAGTATCCTAATCTACGCCATTCATCCTCAATAGATGCGCTCCCACGACCGGACCAAAGCTGGAGGAAATCTTAAAAGTCCAATATGATTTAACAGCAATTCTAATGACTTTTTCTCTCTCATGACTCTCTGACAGGAGTTCATGTCTTAAAGGCCTACTGAAATGATTTTTTTTAATTTAAACGGGAATAGCAGATCCATTCTGTGTGTCATACTTGATCATTTCGCGGTATTGCCATATTAAGGATTTAGTAGAGAAAATCGACGATAAAGTTCGCAACTTTTGCTCGCTGATAAAAAAAAGCCTTGCCTGTACCGGAAGTAGCGTGACGTCACAGGAGCTAGTATTCCTCACAATTCCCCATTGTTTACAATGGAGCGAGAGAGATTCGGACCGAGAAAGTGATGATTACCCCATTAATTTGAGCGAGGATGAAAGATTCGTAGATGAGGAACGTTACAGTGAAGGACTTGAGAGGCAGTGATGGACGTATCTTTTTTCGCTCTGACCGTAACTTAGGTACAAGCTGGCTCATTGGATTCCACACTCTCCTTTTTTTATTGTGGATCACGGATTTGTATTTTAAACCACCTCGGATACTATATCCTCTTGAAAATGAGAGTCGAGAACGCGAAATGGACATTCAGTGCCTTTTATCTCCACGACAATACATCGGCGAAATGCTTTAGCTACGAGCTAACGTGATAGCATCGTGCTTTAACTGCATATAGAAACAAAAAAATAAACCCCTGACTGGAAGGATAGATAGAAAATCAACAATACTATTAAACCGTGGACATGTAAATACACGGTTAATGCTTTCCAGGCTGGCGAAGGTTAACAATGCTGTGCTAACGACGCCATTGAAGCTAACTTAGCAACTTAGCAACGGGACCTCACAGAGCTATGCTAAAAACATTAGCGCTCCACCTACGCCAGCCAGCCCTCATCTACTCATCAACACCCGTGCTCACCTGCGTTCCAGCGATCGGCAGAAGGACGAAGGACTTCACCCGATGCGTTTGGCGGCCCGGAGACGTAGGAAGTCAAGGTGAGGTCGGCGGCTAGCGCGGCTAGCGTGGCTAGCGCTCCAACAAAGTCCTCCTGGTTGTGTTGCTGTAGTCCGCTGCTAATACACCGATCCCACCTACAACTGTCTTTTTTGCAGCCTTCATTGTTCATTAAACAAATTGCAAAAGATGTCCAGAATACTGTGGAATTATGAAATGAAAACAGAGCTTTTTGTATCGGGTACCATAACTTCCGTTACTCTGACTTCGTCACGCGCATACGTCATCATACCGCGCCGTTTCAGCCGGATATTTCCCGGGAAGTTTTAAATGTCACTTTATAAGTTAACCCGGCCGTAGTGGCATGTGTTGCAATGTTAAGATTTCATCATTGATATATAAACTATCAGACTGTGTGGTCGGTAGTAGTGGCTTTCAGTAGGCCTTTAGTGATTTTGCACCAAATTAGCAACACACGTTTTTTGTTGTTGTTCCAAATGGGGTCACGCACGACTGCTCTGTTAACGCCTTTATGCACACACTGAGACAAGTCATCTGTCACTCACTTAACTTAATCATCGGCCTTCATTCAATTATTCAATATGAAATGCAAATTGGCTCCCCAATCCCTGACAAATGCTGATTCTGAACATAACAATGATTGAAATGGATAGGGTCACAGTAAGAATTAAGTTGTACAGTGCCAGTGGCTTGCTTTAGTTCGAAGTGAAAAATCAGGCTGATTAGAATCAGTGAACAGCCAATAAATTGCTAAAAGGACATCTGTGATGTGTTAAAGGTTAAAGGCTGGTGTCTGTGCCAGTCAAGTTTAACATAATCAGGGTGCAGCCAACTGTAGCTGATCAGGGCCTCTAAAGAAGGGCCATGCATGACAGCCAATTACACAGCAAGGTCTGCTCATGCACATCATTTCTGTATTGTCCATTAATTGGATATAAGGCTGATGTGCGTATGTTGTGGAGCGACAATGGCTCGTTTGAGGGACGATAGAAGCCACAAAGACCACATACAGGGAGATGCTGATGTGCAGTACAGGCCAAAAGTTTAGACACAACCTTCTCGTTCGATGCGTTTTCTTTATTTTCATGACTATTAGCTCGATGAACTTCCTGTGAAGTGAAAACCATTTCACCTCTTGAAGCTCATGGAGAGAATGCCAAGAGTGTGCAAAGCAGTAATCAGAGCAAAGGGTGGCTATTTTGAAGAAACTAGAATATAAAACAACAGTTATTTCACCTTTTTTTGTTAAGTACATAACTCCACATGTGTTCATTCATAGTTTTGATGTGACAATCTACAATGTAAATAGTCATGAAAATAAAGATTGAATGAGAAGGTGTGGCCTAACTTTTGGCCTGTACTGTATACAACAGTG
This sequence comes from Entelurus aequoreus, assembly GCF_033978785.1. NCBI lineage: Eukaryota > Metazoa > Chordata > Actinopteri > Syngnathiformes > Syngnathidae > Entelurus > Entelurus aequoreus. The sequence continues at coordinate 60,435,880 of NC_084740.1, forward strand.
TTGTTTTTTAATACATTATCAGTCAGTCATGTAATCAAATGACTCCTAACTGCAAGTGATTTATAAGAGGACTCAATTTGTCTATTAGGGAAAAAATTCCAACACATTTAAAACCTTAAATGAAAATCTAAAATAGAAAACAAACAAGGTAGATTTCAAGTAATGAAAAAAATACAGGTACATTCAGGACAATCACAAAATATACATGTTAAAGTATTATAGCAGATATATAAATTACAAAACAAAATGTGTGAAGAAATAGACATTTATTTACCACAAATGGTAAGCTTATATTACTTCAATATATTAATACTTATAGGATATCTCATCTGGTCCCGTTAGGACCAGATGAGTAGCCCGCTGGCCTGTTCTAAAAATAGCTCAAATAGCAGCACTTACCAGTGAGCTGCCTCTATTTTTTAAATTGTATTTATTTACTAGAAAGCTGGTCTCGCTTTTCCGACATTTTTAATTCTAAGAGAGACAAAACTCAAATAGAATTTGAAAATCCAAGAAAATATTTTAAAGACTTGGTCTTCACTTGTTTAAATAAATTCATTAATTTTTTTACTTTGCTTCTTATAACTTTCAGAAAGACAATTTTAGAGAGAAAATACAACCTTAAAATGATTTTAAGATTTTAAAACACATATACCTTTTTACCTTTCAAATTCCTTCCTCTTCTTTCCTGACAATTTAAATCAATGTTCAAGTAAATTAATTTTTTTTATTGCAAAGAATAATAAATACATTTTAATTTAATTCTTCAGTTTAGCTTCTGTTTTTTCGACGAAGAATATTTGTGAAATATTTCTTCAAACTTATTATGATTAAAATTCAAAAAAATTATTCTGGCAAATCTAGAAAATCTGTAGAATCAAATTTAAATCTTATTTCAAAGTCTTTTGAATTTCTTTTAAAATTTTTGTTCTGGAAAATCTAGAAGAAATAATGATTTGTCTTTGTTAGAAATATAGCTTGGTCCAATTTGTTCTATATTCTAACAAAGTGCAGATTGGATTTTAACCTATTTAAACATGTCATCAAAATTCTAAAATTAATCTTAATCAGGAAAAATTACGAATGATGTTCCATAAATTATTTTTAAATTTTTTTCAAAAAGATTAGAATTAGCAAGTTTTTCTCTTCTTTTTCTCGGTTGAGTCGAAATTGAAGATAAACTATGTTTCAAAATGTAATTGTCATTTTTTTCGTGTTTTTTTCCTCTTTTAAACCGTTCAATAAAGTGTAAATATCATTAATTATTAATAATAACATAGTTAAAGGTAAATTGAGCAAATTGGCTATTTCTGGCAATTTATTTAAGTGTGTATCAAACTGGTAGCCCTTCGCATTAATCACTACCCAAGAAGTAGCTCTTGGTTTCAAAAAGGTTGGTGACCCCTGATATAGACAAATACAATAACACAAATGATGCAGTTCAACACCACTGGAAACTACAATAACAATAAACATATTGTTGAATTAATACCTATAAAATATTGATGAATTTAGGGTGCATCTCTTATGTTACTCCCATTAGATTGTGTAAAGTGTAAATGGACCCAGTTGTATGTATCAATGTTTACAGTAGAGCAAGAGGGAAAGGCATCCAATTGTAGTTTTACCTGGTTGTCCGGGTGATTGACCGTGAAGTATCCCACACAGATAATGACTTCATGGAGCAGCTCTTCAGCAGAATGCTGGGTACAATACCACAGCAGCGAGCTGACGATGTGGCGAAAAGCGAGCGACAGGCCCTCAGCTCCTAGAACAGTCTAAGAGATGGCACACAGTGTCAGTGTGCAGCGCAGTAAATTAACGCAAATTGCCTGCGTCTGAAATTACAAAGCCCTCAAAGCAAAGTAATAAAACACTTTATATGTGCTGCTCGTGGGAACGTACTCGGCAGAAAGACCGTAAGCAAGCCCAAATCCATAAAGCATCCCAAAACCAGCAGAGAAATGAGATGAGAGGAGAAGTTTGCTGACAGTATTTATCAAACATGCCAATGTGACAAAGCACCATAAGATCATCACAACTCCACTCAAGAGTCTGAGCATGTTCGAGTTGTAAAATCTATAAACACAATACCTCTGACGCTAAACATTTTTTAAGGTCCAAAACCAATGCATAAAGTCAAAATAAATCAAATGTAGTGCACCAGTCATAATAGGGAAGCTGCGTCACTTACAAAACCCAAAAGCACTGAAGTTGGCACATTGTGTAAATGGTAAATAAAAACAGAATACAATGATTTGCAAATCCTTTTCAACTTATATTCAATTGAATACACTGCAAATACTTCATTAACTAATACACCCCCATACCATCACACATGCTGGCTTTTCAACTTTGCGCCTAGTTCATTTCCTTTTTGGTCCGGAGGACACGACGTCCACAGTTTCCAAAAACAATGTGAAATGTGGACTCGTCAGACCACAGAACACTTTTCCACTTTGCATCAGTCCATCTTAGATGAGCTCGGGCCCAGCGTAGCCGACGGCGTTTCTGGGTGTTGTTGATAAAAGGCTTTCGCATTGCATAGTAGAGTTTTCACTTGCACTTACAGATGTAGCGACCAACTGTAGTTACTGACACTGGTTTTCTGAAGATGTAGCGACCAACTGTAGTTACTGACACTGGTTTTCTGAAGTGTTCATGAGCCCATGTGGTGATATCCTTTACACACTGATGTCGCTTTTAGATGCAGTACCACCTGAGGGATCAAAAGTCACGGCCTTGCCGCTTACATGCAATGATTTCTCCAGATTCTCAGAACCTTTTGATGACATTACGGACCGCAGATGGTGTAATCCCTAAATTCCTTGCAATAGCTGGTTGAGAAATGTTGTTCTTAAACTGTTGGACAATTTGCTCACCCATTTGTTGACAAAGTGGTGACCCTCGCCTCGTCCTTGTTTGTGAATGACTGAGCATTTCATGGAAGCTGCTTTTTTACCCAATCATGGCACCCACCTGTTCCCAACTAGCCTGTTCACCTGTGGGATGTTCCAAATAAATGTTTGATGAGCATTCCTCAACTTTCTCAGTCTTTTTTGCCACTTGTGCCAGCTTCTTTGAAACATGTTGCAGGCATCAAATTCCAAATGAGCTAATATTTGCAAAAAATAACAAAGTTCACCAGTTTGAACGTTAAGTATCTTGTCTTTGCAGTCTATTCAATTGAATATAAATTGAAAATGATTTGCTAATCATTGTATTCTCTTTTTATTTACCATTTACACAACGTGACAACTTCACTGGTTATGTACAAACAGCCCATTGCAAATGTAATAACGGCTTTGTTCTGCAATGGAATTAGACACAATCGTGACGTAGGCGAGGGAGCAGCAACATTTCCGTTTATATTTTTTTAAAACCTTTATTTACCCAGGAACATCCCATTGAGATGAAGAATCTCTTTTTCAAGGGAGTCCTGCACATTCCTACACCAGTGTACGTGCCACTTGCTCAAGACACAACGGCTGTGACTAGGTTGACAAAAGCTGGGATCGAACCTGCAACTCTCAAATTGCTGGCACGGCCGCTCTACCATCCGAGTCAGGCTGATCCCAGCTGTTACAAGTGGCTTCAATATCAGTGTTTACCACACATTCATTTATTTGTGGCGGCCCGCCACGAAAGAATTACGTCCGCCACAAATAAAATAAAAAAAATAAATGTTTTATTTATTTTTTGTCCTGTCCAGCTTATCAGGAAAATCATATAGTTGATGTAGATGCCCATATAGGCTGTTCAGATTTACTTTACAAAAGAGAAGTGTAGGATACTTCTCTTGTTGCCTTATTTGTATTTGACCACTACTGTTTTCTGTTTATTTGTTACTGACTGTGGCAGGACACCTCTGCCTCTGTTTCACTTTATGTTGCTGGTAAATAATATGGTTGTAGTAGTAGGCTAAAGTTAAATTATTTAGTATGCACTAATTAAAGGGGCAGAGATTTAAGAGACATTTTAGCTTTTATATTTTATAAGATATATTTTTTGTAAGAACCACAATTAATAAATATAGTTCAGTGAATAACTTATTGTTCAAATCTGTATATACATATGTACATAAAGTGTTGTAATTATATTGTAAAATGGATGGACGGATGGACGTTTAAAACAAAACTGTTATTAATTAGTAAGTATACATTTTTTGAGCCTTTTTAGAGAAAATCATATCATTGTAGTAAATTATGCAAATTACTCGATGATGTCATGGTGACCACGCCCATAGCCACGCCCCCACCACCACAGGTATCTTGGCAGTTTATGGGAAACACTGAATATGATGGGTGAGTGAGAGGTAGTAGCAATTAAGTAAATTAGCGGTAGACTTTCAAATAATGATCAGCATTCTCTGCACAAGGAAACTGTAGTGTTCTCCTCCTGGGGCTGTGTAATGTACGGCCCGGCTTACAGTGCTAATCACCTGCGCTCATTTTAACCGCTGACCCACCGGGATCTAATCAATCTTGGCAACAGACCCTGGGTCAGAGGTCACCTATGTTTATGTCCAAAGGTCAATTTTGTCCTTAGGAGAGAAACTCCACCTCTAATAGACGCGAGCCGGCATCACTTGGATCATGTATACAGATCTCGTCAGTCAAGGAAGTATAAATGTTTGTAGTCCTCTTTGTTTTTGTTGTTATGTATTGACACTACTGAACGTTAGGTTGATCAGTGCCTTATTTTCTCCCTCAAGAGTGCATGCACAATAAAGACAAACTAAAATGCAAAGCTTTCCTTAAAACAATAAAATGTGATCAGTATTTCATTTGTAAAGCAATTCCAAAACCAAATACACAATCAATGTCAGTACCTGGAAGGCGAAGAGGTCAAGCAGGGCAAAACTGTTGAGGAAGCGGATGCCTTGCAAAGCCACCTGGATGACCCCAATGCTGTAGGGTTCCTGGCTCTGCGAGGAAGACTCTGGCACAAAGCTGTGCAACAGGATGGAATACAGCGTGTGCACCACTCCCACCAGGTCTGTGGACTGCAGCAGGGTTGTCATCCCGGTTGGATCTTGTCGTTTATTGTCAAAAATACTGTACCCACTGAGAAAAAGAGCAGAAGTGTACAGTCAATGAAGGCTAAACTGGACCTGAGTCAGGTCAATCACTCACTCCCAATCAAGCTACAGGTTTATAAAGTGGGTCTAAAGAGAAAAGGCTAAAACAGATCAAAAACTTTTCACTTACCCGCAATCTACAGGGTATTATTTTACAATATTATTTAATAGAATAGAACCAATGCAATACAATGGCCTTTGGTGACAACTTACAATTAGTACAAAGAGCAGAAGCCACAATTTGCCGCCATGCACTAGTGTAGGGCGTGCGACCTCTGGAAGGAACCCACAGTGCGTGCTGATACTTGATGTTAGCCAACAGGCCCTGTGTGAAGTATGCTGCTACGCTAGAACACAGTCTCCTAATGCCATTATAATCCCCAGACACAGCAACTGGCAAGGGCCAAATATCCTACAAGGCCATTGAGCATTCATACATAACGCAGAACCGGGCCGCTTTACTGCTATAGAATAGAATAGAACAGAATGCCTTTTATTGTCACTATACACAGGTACAATGACATTAAAAGCAACTCCAGTATCAATACGACAGTCTATAAATATGCAAAACATAGGAAGGAAAGAAAATAAAAATAGTGCAAAAGGAGGTAAGGTACCATCCAGTCCTAACAACGAATGTTCTGAATGTGTTGTTTAAATATTAAATATTATACATATATACAGAAGCATTCAGACTGTGGGTGGAAAGTAAAAAATTGCACACAGAGAGGTGCTAAACTATAAAATCCGTGCCTACGAGAGTTCACCGTGGTTGTGGCTTTGGGGGAAAAAATACTTGATGGAGGAAGCATAAGAAGGGCCTTTGCTTGTCAGACAGAAAGAAAATGTGTTTTCTTAAAAGTACTGAATTCAATTGAAAATAGGGCTGCAATAGTTATAATAAATAATCAATGTCCAATACAGAAATTGATCAACAAAGATTTGTTATTGTTGACTAGTCGCTTACTAAAATTTTAATGGCTAGACTGCCATAAATGTTCATGTTTACACTTTAAAAAAAAATGTATTTTTATAATTCCACCTGAATAACAGGAACAGTTGTGGATAAAAATATGTTTTATACTGAATGTTATGTTTACAGCAGTGGTCCCCAACCTTTTTGTAGCTGCGGACCGGTCAACGCTTGAAAATTTGTCCCACGGACCGGTTGGGGGGGGGGGGGGTGTATTTAAAAAAAAAAAAAAAAAAAAATTTTTTTTTTTTTTTTTTACATAAATAAATACAATCATGTGTGCTTACGGACTGTATCCCTGCATACTGTATTGATCTATATTGATATATAATGTATATATTGTGTTTTTTATGTTGATTTCATTAAAACAAAAAAAAACATTTTTATTTTTTTAATTTTTTTTTCTTCTTAATTTCTTGTGCAGCCCGGTACCAATCGGTGGGCCGCGGCCCGGTGGTTGGGGACCACTGGTTTACAGGACATCTGGCACCTCAAGTCTGTTGATTTCATTTGCACTATGGCTATATAGTTTGTAGAATTAAGTAAAACCATTATTTATGTATTTTTCTAGAATAAAATTTAACATAATAGGTTTTTTAAAAGTGAGTTAAAAAAAAGTTGTATACAACGTTACAAACGTGTACAGCTTATTACAAGAAATAATTGTTTCTTCTACCTTTGTTAAGTTAACCTAAGCTCAGCTGTCTTGGCAGAGTGACTCACTGAATCATGTTCACCGAATAAATTACCTATTGTTTGTGTTTTGATACCTGCATAAAAAGAATGATCATTTAATATGCATTGACTTGCTTGGAGACTAGATGGCAACATGCACGTTTTCTGTTCCCGCTGAGGTCATCTTGGAATAAACAATGAGCTCATAAAGCCATTTGATAGCAATATTGAGCATAGGAAAATGTATTAAGTGCATTCCCGGTAATGCTGGAGATCAAAGCATATCCCAGCCGCATCAGTGTTGCTTCCAAGTGAAGAACAGTGGCGCTGGTGACCACTGCAGCGACTGTATGCTTAGCCTCTGTCAGCGGCGCCACTGAACCTCTCTGGAGTGGAGGTCACCGTAGCACACACGTGGGTGGGCTCCCCCCCAGCTGTAAGCTAAGGTTTATGGTGAGTGACAGAGCGCTGGGTCAAGTAGATGCCTATCTCTGCGAGCTCGCTGGCTGGCTGGAGGAAACGACCCGCTGGCTGATTGCAGAGGAACCACTGTCTTTGTTTGAGAAGACACGAGCCCCTCATCTTTATAGGTCCTTGTGATATTCAACACACTGAGGGTTGTGTTGGAGTGAATAAAAAAAAAAAAAGGCTAAAGACACACTTTTTAATCAGGCTTTTCACTAATCATCTGTTTTATATTATTTTATTTTGTTATTTATATTTACATTTTTACATGTGTTTTGTCAAATGTTTTGTACTATATACATATATACACTTGTGGTCAAAAGTGTATATATTTTTTATTTTCGGTAACTGCTTATTTGCTATTACTTTTACCATCATATTTGTACATGTCGTATTTGCTGATGTTGCTCTATTGTTGTTGTTGTTGTTCTGTTTGCTGTTGTTGTTTTTGTCTCTCTGTCTAATCCCCCTCTTGTCCCCACAATTCCCCCCTCTGTCTTCCTTTTTTTCTCTTTCTATCCCCTCCTGCTCCGGCCCGGCTGCACCAAATGATAATATAAATACATTTAATAAAGTCAAATACAAATAAGACAACAAGAGAAGTATCCTACACTTCTCTTTTGTAAAGTAAATCTGAACAGCCGATATGGGCATCTACATCAACTATATGATTTGCCTAAGAAGCTGGACAAGACATTAAAAAAAAAAAAAAAAAAGAGTGTACATCCACTTGTAAAGAACATGATGTCATGGCTGTCTTGAGTTTCCAATCATTTCTACAACTCTTATTTTTTTGTGATGTAGTGATTGGAGCACATACTTGTTGGTCACAAAAAACATTCATGAAGTTTGCTTCTTTTATGAATTTATTATGGGTCTACTGAAAATGTGAGCAAATCTGCTGGGTCAAAAGTATACATACAGCAATGTTAATATTTGGCAAGTTTCACTGCAATAAGGCGCTTTTGGTAGCCATACACAAGCTTCTGGTTTAATTTTTGACCACTCCTCTTGACAAAATTGGTGCGGTTCAGCTAAATTTGTTGGTTTTCTGAAATGGACTTGTTTCTTCAGCATTGTCCACGTTCTCAATGGGTCTAAGTCATGACTTTGGGAAGGCCATTCTAAAACCTTCATTCTAGCCTGATTTAGCCATTCCTTTACCACTTTTGAGGTGTGTTTGGGGTCATTGTCCTGTTGGAACACCCAAATGCGCCCAAGACCCAACCTCCGGGCTGAGGATTTTAGGTTGTCCTGAAGAATTTGGAGGTAATCCTCCGTTTTCATTGTCCCATTTACTCTCTGTAAAGCACCAGTTCCATTGGCAGCAAAACAGGCCCAGAGCATAATACTTCTACCACCATGCTTGACGGTAGGAATAGTGTTTCTGGGATTAAAGGCCTCATCTTTTCTCCTTCAAACATATTGCTGGGTATTGTGGCCAAACAGCTACATTTTTGTTTCATCTGACCACAGAACTTACCTCCAGAAGGTCTTATCTTTGTCCATGTGATCAGCAGCAAACTTTAGACGAGCCTTAAAGTGTCGCTTCTGAAGCAAGGGCTTCCTTTTGGCATGGTAGCCTCTCAGTCCATGGTGATGCAAAACACGCTTGACTGTGGACACTGACACCTGTGTTCCAGCAGCTTCCAATTCATTGCAGACCTGCTTTTTGGTGGTTCCAGTTTGACTCTTGATCATCCTGACCAATTTTCTCTCAGCAGCAGGTGATAGCTTGCGTTTTCTTCCTGATCTAGCAGTGACAAAACTGTGCCATGCACTTTATACTTACGAACAATTGTCTGCACAGTTGCTCTTTGGACCTTAAGCTGCTTTGAAATGGCTCCAAGTGACTTTCCTGACTTGTTCAAGTCAATAATTCGTTTTTTCAGATCTGTGCCGAGTTCCTTTGACTTTCCCATTGTGGCGTTTGTAACCGAGTCTAATGACTGCATCACATGAGCCCTATTTACAGTATATGGGCTCAGAGAAGTCAACAGGTGTCATCAATCATAATCACTCACATGAAGTTAGGAGGCCATGCCATGAAGCTCATTTGATTTGATTGTAACTTCTCTACATCACCAAAATTGATCATGTATGTTGCTGTATGTATACTTTTGACCCAGCAGATTTGGTCACATTTTCAGTAGACCCATAATAAATTCATAAAAGAACCAAACTTCATGAATGTTTTTTGCAACAAACAAGAAAATAAGAGTTGTAAAATGATTGGAAACTCAAGACAGCCTAGACATTATGTTCTTTACAAGTGTATGTAAACTTTTGACCACGACTGTATATATATATATACATACATATACTATATATATATATACATACATATACTATATATATATATATTAGGGATGTCCGATAATGGCTTTTTGCCGATATCCGATATTCCGATATTGTCCAACTCTTTAATTACCAATACCGATATCAACCGATACCGATATCAACCGATATATGCAGTCGTGGAATTAACACATTATTATGCCTAATTTGGACAACCAGGTATGGTGAAGATAAGGTACTTTTTAAAAAAATTAGTAAAACAAGATGAATACATTAAAAACATTTTCTTGAATAAAAAAGAAAGTACAACAATATAAAAACAGTTACATAGAAACTAGTAATGAATGAAAATTAGTAAAATTAACTGTTAAAGGTTAGTACTATTAGTGGACCAGCAGCACGCACAATCATGTGTGCTTACGGACTGTATCCCTTGCAGACTGTATTGATATATATTGATATATAATGTAGGAAGCAGAATATTAATAACAGAAAGAAACAACCCTTTTGTGTGAATGAGTGTAAATGGGGGAGGGAGGTTTTTTGGGTTGGTGCACTAATTGTAAGTGTATCTTGTGTTTTTTATGTTGATTTAATAAAAAAAAACAACAAAAAAAAATAAAAAATAAAAAACGATACCGATAATAAAAAAACCGATACCGATAATTTCCGATATTACATTTTAACGCATATATCGGCCGATAATATCGGCAGGCCGATATTATCGGACATCTCTAATATATATATATATATATATATATATATATATATATACATACATAAATACATACATATACACACACGTATACATATATACATGCGTGCGTGTGTGTGTGTGTGAATGAGCGGGTGGGGTTTCTTCTCTTCTTCTATTATTGTTATTTTTATGTTTTGTTTTGTTTTGTTTTGTACCTCACTTTGTGCTTGCCACTTGCCTGTGCATGAAAAGTGTTGTATAAATAAAGTTTGATTTGATTTGAATGTAATGTTTGTGTTTAGCTCACCGTCCAGTCACGACAAAGCAGAGCTTACACATGCTGTGCAACAGAGCTGAAGCTTGCTGGAGAAAAGCCGACATCTTGGGATGCTCATCCACAGGGCTTTGGACTGACAGGAAGCAGCCATATAGCTTGTCAATCAAACCCATGTTGACCATGTAGCTGGAAGGAACAGAAGAGGTTGAAAGGAATCAGGAGATAATGGCATTTCTCCACAATATCCACACATTTGTGCCAGTGAAAAAAAGCCTTTTGCTGTGCATATTTCTACTGAAAAGCTGATACCTCATCTAAGCTGTGATAGCTCCAATTTGTATTTACCAACGACAGGTCTCATGAACATGTTCCCTGTGGTCTTTAGCCACAAGTCACTCCTCATAGTGTCATTACAAGGCTGTTGTAGCCCCCGTGCCAGTCAGGATTTGGGTCCCTAATAGTCTGCTGACCTGCAGGAACCTGCAGTACGCTCACACCGCCGAAATGGCCAATGACTATTTGCCACTCATCATCTACTTTCCAATAATCAATCAATGAAATCAATGAAGGTGATACATTTTGAACAATTTATAGGGTGGGGCAACTGCATGGTTTCTCTCTTGTTACATTGTGTAAGTTTAAAGGCCTACTGAAATGACATTTTTTTATTTAAACGGGGATAGCAGATCCATTCTATGTGTCATACTTGATCATTTCGCGATATTGCCATATTTTTGCTGAAAGGATTTAGAATAGAACAACGACGATAAAGTTCGCAACTTTTGGTCTCTGATAAAAAAAAGCCTTGCCCCTACCGGAAGTAGCGTGACGACACCGGAGGAAGGACTGCTCACATTTTCCTATTGTTTTCAATGCAGCGAGAGAGATTCGGACCGAGAAAGCGACGATTACCCCATTAATTTGAGCGAGGATGAAAGATTTGTGGATGAGGAACGTGAAAGTGAAGGACTAGCGTGCTGTGCAGAACGTATCTTTTTTCGCTCTGACCGTAACTTAGGTACAAGGGTTCATTGGATTCCACACTCTCTCCTTTTTCTATTGTGGATCACGGATTTGTATTTTAAACCACCTCGGATACTATATCCTCTTGAAAATGAGAGTCGAGAAGGCGAAATGGACATTCACAGTGACTTTTATCTCCACGACTAGGGATGTAAGATAATGGCTTTTTGCCGATATCCGATATTGTCCAACTCTTTAATTACCGATACCGATATCAACCGATACCGATATCAACCGATATATGCAGTCGTGGAATTAACACATTATTATGCCTAATTTGGACAACCAGGTATGGTGAAGATAAGGTACTTTTTAAAAAAAATAGTAAAATAAGATAAATACATTAAAAACATTTTCTTGAATAAAAAATAAAGTACAACAATATAAAAACAGTTACATAGAAACTAGTAATGAATGAAAATTAGTAAAATTAACTGTTAAAGGTTAGTATTATTAGTGGAGCAGCAGCACGCACAATCATGTGTGCTTACGGACTGTATCCCTTGCAGACTGTATTGATATATATTGATATATAATGTAGGAACCAGAATATTAATAACAGAAAGAAACAACCCTTTTGTGTGAATGAGTGTAAATGGGGGAGGGAGGTTTTTTGGGTTGGTGCACTAATTGTAAGTGTATCTTGTGTTTTTTATGTTGATTTAATAAAAAAAAAAAAAAAAAAAAAAAAAAAACCGATACCGATAATAAAAAAACCGATACCGATAATTTCCGATATTACATTTTAACGCATATATCGGTCGATAATATCGGCAGGCCGATATTATCGGACATCTCTATCCACGACAATACATCGGTGAAGCTCTTTAGCTACTGAGCTAACGTGATAGCATCAGGCTTTACTGCATATAGAAACAAAACAAATAAGTCCCTGACTGGAAGGATAGACAGAAGATCAACAATACTACCAAACTCTGGACATGTAAATACATGGTTAATGCTTTCCAGCTTGGCGAAGCTTAGCAATGCTGTTGCTAACGACGCCATTGAAGCTAACTTAGCTACGGAACCTCGACAGAGCTATGCTAAAAACATTAGCTCTGCACCTACGCCAGCTCTCATCTGCTCATCACGACCCGTGCTCACCTGCGTTCCAGCGATCGACGGTACGACGAAGGACTTCACCCGATCACTGATGCGGTTGGCGGCCCGGAGACAGAGGAAGTCAAGGTGAGGTCGTTCGGCTAGCGAATCTGCTATCCTCAAAGTCCTCCTGGTTGTGTTGCTGCAGCCAGCCGCTAATACACCGATCGCACCTACAGCTTTCTTCTTTGCAGTCTCCATTGTTCATTAAACAAATTGCAACAGATTCACCAACACAGATGTCCAGAATACTGTGGAATTTTGGGATGAAAACAGAGCTTTTTTGTATTGGATTCAATGGGTCCGAATACTTCCGTATCAACCGTTGACGTCACGCGCATATGTCATCATATCTTGACGTTTTCAACCGGAGGTGTGGCGGGAAATTTAAAATTGCACTTTATAAGTTAACCCACCTGTATTGGCATGTGTTGCAATGTTAACATTTCATCATTGATATATAAACTATCAGACTGCGTGGTCGCTAGTAGTGGCTTTCAGTAGGCCTTTAAAGGCCTGATGTCCCAATACTTTAGAGCATTTCTTTGGTGACTCAGTCACTATAGGGGGCCCTTAAAACAGGTGACTATGACCATATTCCATTGCAGGCCATCCGACACGCCAACCATTGTTTTGACGTCTTCCTCTCTCACAGACCGACTGGCTGAAAGAATCCATCCTCACGCTGACTGCTTTGTGCAAGGTCTGCGGCATGTTTGACAAGCTGCTTGGTGGTTGCACTTGCTGCTTGGCGCCGCATCATATGAGCACGAAACAAAAACATTTAGCACCGAAGCAGAGATTTAAAAGCATTGAAATGAAAACCGCGTATCTGGTAATGAGCAAAGTGGAAACATGCTCTCAGTGTGATATAAGGTCCAGGATAATGAGAGTGCCAAACGAAAGCTAAAAATGTTTTGATCTTTTGTCCTTCCTCACTTGCTAATACATTACAGAAGGCAGTTGAGGTAAATCCTCTTCTCATACTCGAGCTTAACAGAGAAGACGCCATTTTTCTCAGGCCCTCCCTAGTCTCCAGGGTTACTATGAGGTCGGTGGATGAGAGTGGTGGCTCCTTGCAGCTGTCTCCAACAAGATGGATCTTGTGGGAGGGATGGTGGAAAGGCCACACTCTTCCATAAGGCTTCTTCATGAGGGCCAGGCCTGCCTTTCCTCATAGCCTACATTTCTCCATCACGGGCCCACTCCTACAGTCCAGACCCACACGTTGAGCTCCAACGCCAGGTTCAAGGGGACGTTTCAAAGCCCTGCAAGTGCTCTTTGTTTATTTTACTTCATGCCCCCTTCACTAGAAAGTGATCCTACTTGAAATGTGTACGCACAAGCTGGAAAAATGCCAGAATACGCGCTCATTCTCACACTACTCCCATTCTGACAAAACACCATTTGGTCTATTTCCAATTTCCAAGAGAGCTCACATGTTGTCAAACAATACTTGAGACATGCGGTTGAACAAAACAGAAGTTGACCAACTCTCAAACTAGGGTTGTATGGTATATCGGTACTAGTATAATATCGCGGTACTAATGAAGCAAAAACGGTACTATACTCTGTTTGAAAAGTACCGGTTAGCCGTATATTTTTCTTTACAGGCATGACGGCGCGTTGTCGTCACATCGTGACATTGCTGATTTTACAAGCAGAGGAGCATGTTCGGCAGCGCACACACACGGAGTACTTACAAGCAGACACAGTGTGTAGACAGAAAAGCGAGTATGGACGCATTTTGGTCTAAAACTAAAGAAGTAGGTGAAGTTATAACACTGAAACAGCCTCAGGAAGAGATGCTTTAAAACATGGCAAGCGAGTTAGCGGCTAATGTCCATCCGCAATCGGCAGTGTTTTAGCTACTTCTAAATCACTAATCCTCGCCTCCATGGCAACAAATAAAGTGAGTTTCTTACATGAACATTATCACTGCAGGACGAGGAATAGCTTAACATGCTTCACTACACACCGTAGGAGGATACAATAGCTCACCGGCGTCACAGTGTAAACAAATGCCATGGGTGGATCTACACCTGACATCCACTGTAATGATACCGAGTAGAGGAGCGTATCTAGTCGATACTACTATGATTACATCAATATTTTTTATCGTCCCTCGACACATGAGAACTTAAATTATGACCAATGTATGACCCTGTATACTTGGTATCGGATTGATACCTAAATGTGTGGTATCATCCAAAACTACGGTAATGTAAAGTATCCAAACAACAGAAGAATAAGTGATTATTACATTTTAACAGAAGTGTAGATCGAACATGTCGAAACAGAAAATAAGCATATATTGGAGTATGAACACATCAGGGACCATCAAAAAGGCACAACAGAGACTTTACTTTCTGAGACTCCTCAAAAAGAACAACCTGTCACAAAAACTGCTTGTGTCCTTCTATCGCTGCTCAATAGAGAGTGTGCTGACATACTGCATGTGTGTATGGTATGCCAGCTGCACGGCGGCAGAGAGAAATGCACTTCAGAGGGTCATAAAAAATGCCATGAAGATCACTGGCTGCTCTCTCCCCTCCCCAGGTGAACTGTACAGTGCCAGGTGCCTCAAAAAGGCCCAAAACATCATAAGGGACCCATTTCAACCTGGACATAAACTTTTTGAACTGCTGCCCTCGGGCAGGAGATACAGGACAATAAAATGCCGGACAAACAGACTTAAAGGCCTACTAAAAGCCACTACTAGCGACCACGCAGTCTGATAGTTTATATATCAATGATGAAATCTTAACATTGCAACACATGCCAATACGGCCGGGTTAACTTATAAAGTGACATTTTAAATTTCCCGGGGAACTTCCGGTTCAAAACGCCTTTGGAGGATGACGTATGCGCGTGACGTCGCGAGGTCAACGGAAGTGTTTGGACCCTATTGGACACAATACACAAAGCTCTGTTTTCTTTGACAAAATTCCACAGTATTCTGGACATCTGTGTTGGTGAATCTTTTGCAATTTGTTTAATGAACAATGGAGGCTGCAAAGAAGAACGTTGTAGGTGGGATCGGTGTATTAGCGGCTGGCTGCAGCAACACAACAAGGAGGACTTTGTTGGATAGCAGACGCTAGCGCCGGCGACCTCACCTTGACTTCCTACGTCTCCGGGCCGCCGACCGCATCGTCGATCGCTGGAACGCAGGTGAGCACGGGTGTTGATGAGCAGATGAGGGCTGGCTGGCGTAGGTGGGGCGCTAATGTTTTTATCATAGCTCTGACGAGGTCCCGTTGCTAAGTTAGCGTCGTTAGCAACAGCATTGCTAGTCTTCGACAGGCGGCATAGCATTAACCGTGTATTTACATGTCCAGTGTTTGGTTCGGTGTCTCCTGATAGTAGTATTGTTGATCTTCTGTCTATCCTTCCAGTCAGGGATTTTTTAAATTTTGTTTCTATCTGCATTTGAGACAGATGCTATCACGTGAGCTCATGCTAAAGAGCTTCGTCGATGTATTGTCGTGGAGATAAAAGTCACTGTGAATGTCCATTTCGCCTTCTCGACTCTCATTTTCAAGAGGATATAGTATCCGAGGTGGTTTAAAATACAAATCCGTGATCCACAATAGAAAAAGGAGAGAGTGTGGAATCCAATGAGCCAGCTTGTACCTAAGTTACGGTCAGAGCAAAAAAATATATCTCTTGAACTGCATTCTAGTCCGTCACTCTAACGTTCCTCATCCACAAATCTTTCATCCTCGCTCAAATTAATGGGGTAATCGTCGCTTTCTCGCTCCGAATATCTCTCGCTCCATTGTAAACAACGGGGAATTGTGAGCAGCACTACCGCTTGTGACGTCACGCTACTTCCGGTAGGGGCAAGGCTTTTTTTTTTTATCAGCGAGCAAAAGTTGCGAACTTTATCGTCGATTTTCTCTACTAAATCCTTTCAGCAAAAATATGGCAATATCGCGAAATGATCAAGTATGACACATAGAATGGATCTGCTATTCCCGTTTAAATAAAAAAAATTCCTTTCAGTAGGCCTTTAAGAACACTTTTTACCCGAGAGCAATCGTGTCGCTGAACACAAGACGACAATAAAGAATGTGCATGTGAGCTGTAAGCTTGCTGTTTTTATGTATTTTATGTACTTTTGTCTATTTATCTATGTTCTTATGTTTTTATGTGTTATGAATTTGCACTAAATTAGTTTTGCTTGCAATTTCGTTGTACAATGTACAATGACAATAAAGATATATTCTATTCTATTCTATATTAACAGTAAATGAACAAGTAGATCAGGGGTCACCAACGCGGTGCCCGCGGGCACCAGGTAGCCCGTAAGGACCAGATGAGTAGCCCGCTGGCCTGTTCTGAAAATAGTTCAAATAGCAGCACTCACCAATGAGCTGCCTCTATTTTTTAAATTGTATTTATTTACTAGCAAGCTGGTCTCGCTTTGCTCGACATTTTTAATTCTAAGAGAGACAAAACTCAAATAGAATTTGAAAATCCAAGAAAATATTTTAAAGACTTGGTCTTCACTAACTGACAAAGAAACAGATAACAGATTTGGTGTCCAGTTCAAAGTGTGACATGATTTATTTAAAAATTTGAGAGTTGACTTTAGTATTTTACATGAGTTATTTGTACAAACATGGTGCAAAGTAATTCATGATTTGTTAAAAACTGTTAGTGGCTAGCTAGTTAAAATGGGATATTGTGATTTCACAAGACTGTCTTAGAAGTGATCATTTGAAAATGTTCAATTTGAAAAATGTGCACTTAGAGAAAATATAAAAATAAAGTGTTGCATATTTATATTTATCTGTTTCTATATATATTTATTGTGAGAAATCATTAAGATGATCAGTGTTTCCACAAAGATAAATATTATTAATTATTAATAATAACATAGAGTTAAAGGTAAATTGAGCAAATTGGCTATTTCTGGCAATTTATTTAAGTGTGTATCAAACTGGTAGCCCTTCGCATTAATCAGTACCCAAGAAGTAGCTCTTGCTTTCAAAAAGGTTGGTGACCCCTGAAGTAGATTAATAATCAGTTTTTACAGCTTGTTCTTTATAATTTTGACAAAATATTATAATGATAAATGACACAATATGCTATTGCATACGTCAGCAGACTAATTAAGAGTCTTTGTTTACTAAATAAAAGGCAAGTTGTCTAGTATGTTCACTATTTTATTTAAGGACTAAGTTGTTCTTCGATTGCAATAATAAACATACAGGTATGTTTAATGTACCCTAACATTTTTTGTGAAAATACAGCCAATAATGCCATTTTTTGGGGTCTCCTTTATTTAGAAAAGTATCGAAAATATCGAAATACATTTTGGTACTGGTACCAAAATATTGGTATCGAGACAACCCTATCTCAAACCCATTAAAGAGGATATACGGAGAAGGTCACAGAGAAAAATGAAAATATGAAAAATAGACATACCTGATTAGGTCTTGTGTGCGAGTATTGAAGGAATCTGTGGCAGAGTTTTTGACTTTGACATCTGGCGAAGAAATCAGCGCGTTATCACCTTTTCCCGACTCTGAGGTGAGCGACCACAGGCACCCCATGATGGTAGCCGTGGTCTGCAACAAGCCGGTGGTCAAACCCTCAAAGACTTGTTTGTTAACAGTGCGGCCAAAGATGGACTTGTCCTCGTCTGGGACATAAAGCTGCAAGCGAGAAGACAAAAAAAGAGATAAGCATGAATTAGTTTTTTATGTTATGTTATACATATTGTACAGTATGTAGTAAGTCTGTATTGTTCAGTTGACACTGTTGTACAAGGCTTCAGACATTACTCAGCAACCAGACACCGCAACCAAAGACAAAGTCTTCTTCTAAAGCTGAGCAAGAACATGTACCGTATTTTTCGGACTATAAGGCGCACTTAAAACCCTTTAATTTTCTAAAAATTCGACATTGCGCCTTATAACAACCCGGTGCGCCTAATATACGGAATAATTCTGGTTGTGCTAACAGACCTTGAAGCAATTTTATTTGGTACATGGTGAAATGATAAGTGTGACCAGTAGATGGCAGTCACACATAAGAGATACGTGTAGACTGCAATATGACGCCGGTAAACAACACCAAAACCTAAAATGTTCCATTGAAAATAAAGAACATTACACCTGGCACTCAAAAATCTGTCAAAATGTTTTTAGTACGACTTTGAAGCCGCACCACTTGATGGATTGTCGGCCCATTACGGCTACCGTAGTCAGAAGTACGATTGTTATTATGGTACGTGTATAATGACCGCAAAATGGCACCCATTAGCGGACACATTATCTGGCGTTTTGTTTCACAATATTATGCAAAAGCAACTTTTCTTACCTTCTGGTACTTGTTGATCTTTTATTGAGATCTGCATAAGTCCTGAAAATTTGCGCAAGTTCGCCATTGTAGTCCGTGCCGACGACGTAGTCGATAAGATTCTTCTTTTTCTCTATCTTCTTGTTATGGGACATTCATCCTCTGCTGTTGCCATTTCCAATATAAAGTAGTGTAAAGTTCTTACTTATATCTGTCAGTAGACTCCGCATGAAAGCGCTAAAAACTATCGGTATCGTGGGTTTACGTAATTCACCCACAGAACTTTAGTTATTAGAGAGTTCAATAAGCTTCTTCTTTTTCTCTATCTTCTTATGTGACATTCATTCTCTGCTGTTGCCATTTCTAATATAAAGTAGTGTAAAGTTCTTACTTATATCTGTGAGTAAACTCACCATGAAAGCGCTAAAACATACCGGTGTAGTGAGTTTACATTATTCACCCAAGGAACTTTAGTTATTAGAGAGTTCCGGTTGGACGGTTTTTCAAGGGACACATTTCCGGCGTTGTTGTTGCACTAGTGAGCCACGGATGAGGAGATGCTGCTCCGTTTTTGGTTGAAGTAAAGTCTGAATGTCATTAAAACAGTTAGCTCCATCTTTTGACACTTTTTCCACTCCCGTCCTTGCACGCTACACCGCTACAACAAAGGTGACGGGGAGAAGACACTGTCGAAGGTGAACTACGTAAATAAGATCGTATGAAAATAGACCCACTCAACAGTGCGCCCTATGGTCCAGAAAATATGGTAATAGACTGTTTCTGTTTAAAATATGGAGCCTTCTCCCATATAGCTGGTAACCTGATAGTGTTGTGAAACATCCATCATCTACAGGTCACATGTAAGTTGTAAACTCCCTGTGTTGTAAACCAGGGTTTTTCAACCACTGTGCCGCGGCACACTAGTGTGCCGTGAGATATTGTCTGGTCTGCCGTGGGAAATTATGCAACGTCACCTAATTGGTCCAAAAAATATTTTTTGCAAATCAATAATTATAATAATGTGCCGTTGTCTAGTGCAGTGTTTTTCAAACTTTTTTGGTATGTAAAAGGTATGTAACGCTTAAACCAAAAATGAACAAAAGGCAAGTCCCGCTAGGAAAAGGCACTGAAGCATAGGGATGGCTATGCAAAACAAAAGTAAAACTGAACTGGCTACAAAGTAAACAAAAACAGAATGCTGGACGACAGCAAAAACTTACAGAGTGTGGAGCGGAGACGGCGTCCACAAAGTACAGCCGTACATGACATGACAAACAACAGAGTCCCCACAAAGAAGTATAGCGTACGCACAACTTAAATAGTCTTGATTGCGAAAACAAAGCAGGTGCGGGCAATAAAACTCAAAGGAAGGCGTGATGCTGCTACGGGAGAACACCAACAAAACAGGAAGGGTCACCAAATTAACAGCGCAAGACAGAAACTAAAGCACTACATACAGGAAACAACAACAAAGTCAAAATAAGGCATGACAACCTGGTGGAGTTTCATTTTTTAACCTTTTATGCTAGTGGTGTGCCTCCGTATTTTTTTTAATGAAAAAAATGTGCCTTGGCTCAAAAAAGGTTGAAAAATACTGTTGTAAACGATACAACAGTCACCTGATGAACATGCTTGAGGCTCATTCAATTAGGGCTGCAACTAACGATTAATTTGATAATCGATTAATCTGTCGATTATTACTTCGATGAATCGATTAATAATCGGATAAAAGAAACAAACTACATTTCTATCCTTTCCAGCATTTTATTTTAAAAAAACAGCATACTGGCACCATACTTATTTTGATTAATGTTTCTCAGCTGTTTGTAAATGTTGCAGTTTATAAATAAAGATTTATTTTTAAAAAAAAAAAATTTAAAAAAAAAAAATTTTTTTTTTTGTTTTTTTTTTAAAAGCCTCTGCGCATGCGCATAACAGATCCAACGAATCGATGACTAAATTAATCGGCAACTATTTTTATAATCGATTTTAATCGATTTAATCGATTAGTTGTTGCAGCCCTACATTCAATACACAGTCAGGTAAATATACTCGAAAATATTAGACAGTCAGTTGAGCCTTTTGATAAGAAAGTAAAGGGGAAAAATAGCAGAGGTCTGAATGCTGACTGTGGAGGTAAATCCAGACCAATGCCGACATTCTCCGCAAATCTAATTAAAGCGGGGACTTGCTCATATGGCAAAGCAAATCTCACATACCGAGACATGGACATACTGAGGCACAGACAAACAATATCAAATGCATTGAATTTGTGAGGGCACCTATAATTTGTCAGAGCAGGGGGGAAAGTGAGGTCTGTCTGCTGCAGCACTACAAGACATGTCAGTCAGCAGACTAGCAGCTGGGATATGTTTTATATCAACTGTAGCATGCAAGCCAAACTCACTCTCAGTGCCCTCAGGAAATATGACTGCTCATGATTGGAGCTCAGCACTGGAGAAAGAAGCCCCAGTAGAGTTCACGCATGTACCGCAACATGGTGCCTGTGACTATGTTGTGAGTATGGCCCAACACCAGGAGATGTTTGCAGAGATTTGAAGTTGACTTCTTACGAGGCGATGAAAGACACAAACATGACATGCTGCCACAGTGCAGCCTGGCTGAGTGTGCTCTCACGTTTCCTTTGTGAAACGGCTTGGCCGTGGTTTGTTAGATGATAGTTGGCGTCTGCTCCGTCTTTCATTAATGCTGGAGCATGCACAAACGGTAACAGCAACAGTGGAGCCTAAATAAAACATGTATTGACTTTGATGTACAGTACGGCCAAAAGTTTGGACACACCTTCTCATTCAATGCATTTTCTTTATTTTCATGACTATTTACATTGTAGATTGTCACATCAAAACTATGACACCCGGGAAGCGAAAACCATTTCAGGTGACTACCTCTTGAAGCTCTTGGAGAGAATGCCTAGAGTGTGCAAAGCGGTAATCAGAGCAAAGGGTGGCTATTTTGAAGAAACTAGAATATAAAACATGTTTTCAGTTATTTCACCTTTTTTTGCTAAGTACATAACTCCACATGTGTTCATTCATAGTTTTGATGTGACAATTTACAATGTAAATACCGTAATTTCCGGACTATAAGCCGCTACTTTTTCCCCTCGTTCTGGTCCCTGCGGCTTATACAAGGGTGCGGCTTATTTACGGCCTGTTCTTCTCCGACACCGACGAAGAGGATTTCGGTGGTTTTAGTACGCAGGAGGAAGACGATGACACAATGATTAAAGACTGACTTTTCATATAGCGGTAGGCTGGTTATTTTGATAACGTACAGGCGAGCACTTTGTATTACTTTGCACCGTTGTATTATTTGTACTCTGCACGAATGCTGTTCGCCATGTCAAAGATGTGAAAGTTTGATTGAATGATTGAAAGATTTATTGTTAATAAATGGGACGCTTTGCGTTCCCAAACAGTCATCTCTGTCCCGACAATCCCCTCCGTGGTAGCAGGAACCCCTATATACTACGGTAATTACACGTCAAAACCCTGCGGCTTATAGTCGGGTGCGGCTTATATATGGAGCAATCTGTATTTTCCCCTAAATTTAGCTGGTGCGGCTTATAGTCCGGAAATTACGGTAGTCATGAAAATAAAGAAAACACATTTAACCCTTGTGTAATGTTCATATTGTTGTTACTCAGCCGGCGTTTGTGGGTCTGATGGACCCGTTGCATTTTGTGGCTTTGAATGCCTCACAATCAAACACATTTATGTTAAAATACTGAACAGATGTTTACCATATCCCAATAAACTTCTGTTCAGTATTTTAACATAAAAGTGTTTGATTGTGAGGCATTAAAAGACACAAAATGCAACGGGTCCATCAGACCCACAAACGCTGGCTGAGTAACAACAATATGAACGTTGCACGGAAAATTTCTCTGCCAGTTTCTGCATCCCACAGGGATTCTTCTTTTGTGTTTCTGCACCTGCGGTTCCCACACAAAGTTGCAACATTGTTTGTCAACACTGTCTGCTCTCATTTTCTCGCACATTTGACCCTCTGATGTTCTGTGTATCTACACTCTGTCCTCCTCCTGTCTAAGCCTGCTGTGTGAGTGTGTGTATGTGTGGGTGGGTGGATGCGTGTGGTAGACAACACAACATCAAATTCCACACTTCTATTAGTCCAGTGGACCCGGGCATCTTATATGTAATAGAAATTTAAATATGTATTCTGATATATGTTCTTCACAGAAAATGAGCCAAAGTCAGTGAGTCTCAGTTTGAAAACTTAAATAATTGTATCATTTTTCTTTTAATAAAAAATGAAACCGGGCCCCACAGACCCGAACACCACACATAGGAAGTTTTCGGGTCCTATGTGAGAAAGTGTGTCCAAACTTTTGGCCTTTACTGTAATAGTATCTGATGTGTGCCTAATAGAAATAAAGTGAAACAAGTAAAACAGAAGCACTAATAGAATGGAAATAACTAGAGATGTCCGATAATATCGGTCTGCCGATATTATCGGCGGATAAATGCCTTAAAATGTAATATCGGAAATTATCGGTATCGTTTTTTTTATTATCAGTATCGTTTTTTGTTTTTTTTTATTAAATCCACATAAAAAACACAAGATACACTTACAATTAGTGCACCAACCCACCCCATTTACACTCATTCACACAAAAGGGTTGTTTCTTTCTGTTATTAATATTCTGCTTCCTACATTATATATCAATATATATCAATACAGTCTGCAAGGGATACAGTCCGTAAGCACACATGATTGTGCGTGCTGCTGCTCCACTAATAATACTAACCTTTAACAGTTAATTTTACAAATTTTCATTAATTACTAGTTTCTATGTAACTGTTTTTATATTGTTTTACTTTCTTTTTTATTCAAGGAAAAGTTTTTAATTTATTTATCTTATTTTATTTGATTCATTTTTTTAAAAAGTACCTTATCTTCACCATACCTGGTTGTCCAAATTAGGCATAATAATGTGTTAATTCCACGACTGTATATATCGGTTGATATCGGTATCGGTAATTAAAGAGTTGGACAATATCGGCATATCGGATATCGGCAAAAAGCCATTATCGGACATCCCTAGAAATAACACTAAATTAACATTTTAACAAACAAAGATCGTTTTTTTCTTCGTGTTAACTTTGCTGAATGTCACCAGCTAAAACCACAATTTTCTTTCCAAACAAAAAATATAAAACCCCCACTATTGGCTAGAATGTTACCATGTGTTTTAAAAAATTATCTTGAACAAAAAAGTCAATATTTCTCCCAGATACAGATTATAATCAATACAAAGACACGGCGAACAATGCGCAGTCATGCTTTTGTTACGCTAGGTCAGTGTTTTTCAACCTTTTTTGAGCCAAGAAACATTTTTTGCGTTGAAAAAAATCCAGGGGCACACCACCAGCAGAAATCATTAAAAAAACGAAACTCAGTTGACAGTAAAAAGTCGTCGTTGCAATTGTTTGATATGACTTTAAAGCAGACCTGGGCATGCTGCGGCCCGCGGGCCACATCTGGCCCTTTGTACGTCCCTGTCTGGACCGCGTGAGGCCAATCATAAATTACAAAATAAATTTAAAAAAGTATCTATCTCGAGTGTGCAATACAACGGTGCTGCTTTTGTTTTGCACACCAAGTCTGACGCTCTTTTTAAACTTTTATTGAGCAACCTATACTAACACAGCTCAACTTATCTCGTTCTTTCCACACACACATCTATCCTCACTCCTCATTTCCGCAACAGCAACGCCTCCTCCTTCTTCGCCAATCACCTTACAGGCGTGCTACATTCACAACAAAGAGGATGCAGGATAAAGTGACAGAAATTGAAATTTTTGCATTGTATTATACATCAGGAAGTGTTGTGTAAGAAAATGTTAAAAATAAAACCATCAAAAGCCATCTGCTTTTGTATAAAGATAAGTTAGGTTAAATGAAAATATTATTATTATTATTTATCTTACGGTATATCAAAAATAATTTAAGCAAAATTTAATTGAAATATTGTCGGTGTGGCCCTCCAGCAGTGCTCGGGTAGCTCATGCGGCCCCCGGTAAAAATTAATTGCCCACCCCTGCTTTAAAGCATAACCAAGCATGCATAAATATAGCTCTTGTCTCTAAGTAGGTGTACTGTCACCACCTGTCACATCACACCCTGACTTATTTTGAATTTTGCTGTTTTCCTGTGTGTAGTGTATTAGTTCTTGTCTTGCGCTCCTATTTTAATGGCTTTCTCTCTTGTTTTTGTATTTTCCTGTAGCAGTTTCATGTCTTCCTTTGAGCAATATTCCCCGCATCTACTTTGTTTTAGCAATCAAGAATATTTAAGTTGTTTTTATCCTTCTTTGTGGGGACATTGTTGATTGTCATGTCATGTTTGGATGTAAATGGTCTTTGCTCCACAGTAAGTCTTTGCTGTTGTCCAGCATTCTGTTTTTGTTTACTTTGTAGCAAGTTCAGTTTTAGTCTTGTTCTGCACAGCCTTCCTTAAGCCTCAATGCCTTTTCTTAGGGGCACTCACCTTTTGTTTATTTTTGGTTTAAGCATTAGACACCTTTT
Organism: Entelurus aequoreus; assembly: GCF_033978785.1. Lineage (NCBI taxonomy): Eukaryota > Metazoa > Chordata > Actinopteri > Syngnathiformes > Syngnathidae > Entelurus > Entelurus aequoreus. The sequence goes on from NC_084740.1 coordinate 60,461,356, forward strand.
TTACCTGCACGCTGCCTCCCACTGTTTCCGACATCTACAAAGCAATTAGCTACCTGCTGCCACCTACTGATATGGAAGAGTATTACACGGTTACTCTGCCCAGCTCTAGACAGCACTGACACTCAACAACAACACATCATTTGCAGACTATAATTACTGCTTTGCAAAAAATATTTTTAACCCAAATAGGTGAAATTACATAATCTCCCACGGCACACCAGACTATCTCACAGCACACTAGTGTGCCGCGGCACAGTGGTTGAAAAACACTGCGCTAGGTTATACATTCAATGATAGATAAGGTTAGAAGCTTAACTTCATTACTTTCACTTTCATTATTTGACAACAAGGTGTGTCCTGGTGTTACATGAAGCCTAGCCTGTGATGCATTTTTGTATCGCTGGCTTGAAAATCAGAAAATGATGTTAAAAGTATTAATGGATCTGGATAACATTGCCTTACTGTGAGCTGATGCAGCAGTAGGTCCATGAGGAGAGCAATCTTGTTGCTAAACAGTACATAGGAGCAGTTGAGGGGACAGCAAGCGCACGCCAAGTAGTAGGTATTCACAGCAGCACAGAGAGACCTAACACACAAAAAGAGACATTATTCATCACAGATTGAGGGTTTCTTTCTTGTGCTACTATATTGTTGTCAAAGTGTAGCCCCGAGCATTGATAGAACTATTTTTCACTAATCAGGACACCAAACACTCTGTATTTGTGCTTCTCTAGGGTGCATAGTCTGTCATAGCTGACAACAGGCAAACAGAAGTCAGTTTAAACGATTAAACCTCCCATGTCAGCCACTTATGAGAAGACTCCCCACATGAGAGCACCATCCTTAAAGGAGAGGAGTCCCATTTTGGCTGAGATAGTGCAGCATTTCCAATTGTTCCTCTCAGCAGCTCCTTGTGGCCCCAGGCAGTCTGCTCTAAAACAAGCCCCAGAGAAGAGTGATACCTCTAAGAACTGACCAATCCTTCTGCTGTGACGGCTACTTCACCCTTACATTGTATTTCTTATTGCTGGTGCAGGGATGAACGCCTGTTTTAAGTAGGTTCTCTGAAATATGTCCCATCACACACAGGTTCAGTATACCAGTGTTTTTCAACCATTTTTGAGCCAAGGCACAATTTTTGCGTTGAAAAAATGCGGAGGCACACCACCTGCAGAAATCATTAAAAAACTAAACTCAGTTGACAGTAAAAAGTCGTTGTCGCAATTGTTGGATATGACTTTAAAGCATAACTAAGCATGCATCAATATACACTACCGTTCAAAAGTTTGGGGTCACCCAAACAATTTTGTGGAATAGCCTTCATTTCTAAGAACAAGAATAGACTGTCGAGTTTCAGATGAAAGTTCTCTTTTTCTGGCCATTTTGAGCAATTAATTGAGCCCACAAATGTGATGCTCCAGAAACTCAATCTGCTCAAAGGAAGGTCAGTTTTGTAGCTTCTGTAACGAGCTAAAGTGTTTTCAGATGTGTGAACATGATTGCACAAGGGTTTTCTAATCATCAATTAGCCTTCTGAGCCAATGAGCAAACACATTGTACCATTAGAACACTGGAGTGATAGTTGCTGGAAATGGGCCTCTATACACCTATGTAGATATTGCACCAAAAAGCAGACATTTGCAGCTAGAATAGTCATTTACCACATTAGCAATGTATAGAGTGTATTTCTTTCAAGTTAAGACTAGTTTAAAGTTATCTTCATTGAAAAGTACAGTGCTTTTCCTTCAAAAATAAGGACATTTCAATGTGACCCCGAACTTTTGAACGGTAGTGTAGCTCTTGTCTCAAAGTAGGTGTACTGTCACATCACACCCTGACTTATTTTGAGTTTGTTGCTGTTTTCCTGTGTGTAGTGTTTTACTTCTTGTCTTGCGCTCCTATTTTGGTGGCTTTTTCTCTTGTTTTGGTATTTTCCTGTAGCAGTTTCATGTCTTCTTTTGAGCGATATTTCCCGCATCTATTTAGTTTTAGCAATCAAGAATATTTCAGTTGTTTTTATCCTTCTTTGTGGGCACATTGTTGATTGACATGTCATGTTCGGATGTACATTGTGGACGCCCTCTCTGCTCCACAGTAAGTCTTTGCTGTCGTCCAGCATTCTGTTTTTGTTTACTTTGCAGCCAGTTCAGTTTTAGTTTCGTTCTGCATAGCCTTCCCTAAGCTTCAATTACTTTTCTTAGGGGCACTCACCTTTTTTTATTTTTGGTTTAAGCATTAGACATCTTTTTACCTGCACGCTGCCTCCCGCCGTTTACGACATTTACAAAGAAATTAGCTACCTGCTGCCACCTACTGATATGGAAGAGTATTACACGGTTACTCTACCGAGCTGTAGACAGCACCAACACTCAACAACAACACATCATTTGCACACTATAATTACTGGTTTGCAAAAAAATATTTTAACCCAAATAGGTGAAATTAGATAATCTCCCACGGCACACCAGACTTTATCTCACGGCACACTAGTGTGCCGCGGCACAGTGGTTGAAAAACACTGCAGTATACAGTACAGGCCAAAAGTTTGGACACACCTTCTCCTCTTTCAAAGTGCCAAAAATCATGCATTTAGGACATTTTAAACAGTTCATTTTTTTTACCTTGTAAAAAGAAGCATGCTTTTTAGTAGTATTTGTGTGCATCTTTAAAAAAACACAAATTCTTCTTTTCAGCACATATGATAGGTTGATTGGCAACACTAAATGGTCCCTAGTGTGTGAATGTTGTCTGTCTGTCTGTCTGTGTTGGCCCTGTGATGAGGTGGCAACTAGTCCAGGGTGTACCCCGCCTTCCGCCCGAATGCAGCTGAGATAGGCTCCAGCACCCCCCGCGACTCCAAAAGGGACAAGCGGTAGAAAATGGATGGATGGATGATAGACAGTACAGGCCAAACGTTTGGACACACCTTCTCATTCAATGTGTTTTCTTTATTTTCATGACTATTTACATTGTAGATTGTTACATCAAAACTATGAATACTAGGCCACCTACTCAGTGGCCTAGTGGTTAGAGTGTCCGCCCTGAGATGGGTAGGTTGTGAGTTCAAACCCCGGCCGAGTCATACCAAAGACTATAAGAATGGGACCCGTTACCTCCCTCAGCATCAAGGGTTGGAATTGGGGGTTAAATCACCAAAATGATTCCCGGGCACGGCAACCGCTGCCGCTCACTGCTCCCCTCACCTCCCAGGGAGTGATCAAGGGTGATGGGTCAAATGCAGAGAATAATTTTGCCACACCTAGTGTGTGTGTGACAATCATTGGTACTTTAACTTTAACTGAACACATGTGGAGTTATGTACTTAAACAAAAAAAGGTGAAATAACTGAAAATATGTTTTATATTCTACTTTCTTCAAAATAGCCACCCTTTGCTCTGATTACTGCTTCACACACCCTTGGCATTCTCTCCATGAGCTTCAAAAGGTAGTCACCTGAAATGGTGTTCACTTCACAGGTGTGCTTGAAGCTCATGGAGAGAATGCCAAGAGTGTGGAAAGCAGTAATTAGAGCAAAGGGTGGCTATTTTGAAGAAACTAGAATATAAAACGAGAGGAGCCAGATGAGGTGGTTCGGGCATCTGGTCAGGATGCCACCCGAACGCCTCCCTAGGGAGGTGTTTAGGGCACGTCCAACCGGTAGGGGGCCACGGGGAAGACCCAGGACACGTTGGGAAGACTATGTCGCCCGGCTGACCTGGGAACGCCTCGGGATCCCCCGGGAGGAGGTGGACGAAGTGGCTGGGGAGAGGGAAGTCTGGGCTTCTCTGCTTAGGCTGCTGCCCCCGCGACCCGACCTCGGATAAGCGGAAGAAGATGGATGGATAGAATATAAAACATGTTTTCAGTTATTTCACCTTTTGTTGTGAAGTACATAACTCCACATGTGTTCATTCATAGTTTTGATGTGACAATCTACAACAGGGGTCACCAACCTTTTTGAAAGCAAGAGCTACTTCTTGGGTAGTGATTAATGCAAAGGACTACCAGTTTGATACACACTTAAATAAATTGCCAGAAATAGCCAATTTGCTCAATTTACTTTTAACTCTATGTTATTATTAATAATTAATGATATTTACACTTAATTGAACGGTTTAAAAGAGGAAAAAACACGAAAAAAATTACAATTAAATTTTGAAACATAGTTTATCTTCAATTTCGACTCAACCGAGAAAAAGAAGAGAAAAACTAGCTAATTCGAATCTTTCTGAAAAAATTTAAAAAAGAATTTATGGAACATCATTAGTAATTTTTCCTGATTAAGATTCATTTTAGAATTTTGATGACATGTTTTAAATAGGTTAAAATCCAATCTACACTTTGTTAGAATATAGAACAAATTGGACCAAGCTATATTTCTAACAAAGACAAATCATTATTTCTTCTAGATTTTCCAGAATTTTTTTTTAAAAGAAATTCAAAAGACTTTGAAATAAGATTTAAATTTGATTCTACAGATTTTCTAGATTTGCCAGAATAATTTTTTTGAATTTTAATCATAATATGTTTGAAGAAATATTTCACAAATATTCTTCGTCGAAAAAACAGAAGCTAAAATGAAGAATTAAATTAAAATGTATTATTCTTTGCAATAAAAAAAATTAATTTACTTGAACATTGATTTAAATTGTCAGGAAAGAAGAGGAAGGAATTTAAAAGGTAAAAAGGTATATGTGTTTAAAAATCCTAAAATCATTTTTAAGGTTGTATTTTTTCTCTAAAATTGTCTTTCTGAAAGTTATAAGAAGCAAAGTAAAAAAAATTTATGAATTTATTTAAACAAGTGAAGACCAAGTCTTAAAAATATTTTCTTGGATTTTCAAATTCTATTTGAGTTTTGTCTCTCTTAGAATTAAAAATGTCGGAAAAGCGATAACAGCATGCTAGTAAATAAATAAAATTTAAAAAATAGAGGCAGCTCACTGGTAAGTGCTGCTATTTGAGCTATTTTTAGAACAGGCCAGCGGGCTACTCATCTGGTCCTTACGGACTACCTGGTGCCCGCGGGCACCGCTTTGGTGACCCCTGATCTACAATGTAAATAGTCATGAAAATAAAGAAAACGCATTGAATGAGGAGAAGGTGTGTCCAAACTTTTGGCCTGTGTTGTATACTGAACCTGTGTATGATGGGACATATTTCAGAGAACCTACTTAAAACAGGAGTTCATCCCTGCACCAACAATAAGAAATAAAACATATTTGAAAGACTATAAATCTCTCCTCTGAGCAGACTTGAATGAAATCCATTGACTTCTGGAGAAACAAATCTGGGTCTACAATCAACTCACTCCACTGCTCATGCAACGAGCATACAATTGCTTTGTAACACAGCTAATCGGGCTAGTCTTTAGTCGTCTCTGAACAAATGGGCAGTCTATCAAAGACATGTTTGTGTTATGCCCTTACACCAGCTCGTACAAAGAAGCACCGCAGCCATCCGTCTTTGGTTTCCCTTCCACCTAATTGAGCTCGATGAGGTCCGACACCTGATAGGCCCTCTCTGGGAATCCCAAAAGCAATTTGCGACAGCTCCAGTCCGCATTTTTGAGAGACAATTTGGTAAAGTGCCACACCAACTTGTCTCCTGTTACGCAAACATGTTGGGTGTGGCGGTCAGTCTATGGAGGCAACATTCCTTTAGCTACACCTCCATGAGGACGTTCTTTGCGTGGTCCCTCAAATGACCACACCAAACTTTACCCATTGAGTCCACACAATTATAGCCTTTCTGCTATATAAAAACATGTATTTTATTGGGATAAGCGATATAAGCTGCACACAAAGTTAACCTTACAAAACAAAGGATTACCATTTTACCTGTGACTCTTTTTTTTTAATCCTCAGAGAATGCGGACAAGAGGTGGAGCTTACCTGATCAACTCTAACCGTGATCTGGTGCTGCCTGGGTGGTCACCAAGCATTTTGTATGATAGGGTGCAGGCTTAGGGAGGTGGAGCTGACCTCTGCTTTAAAATGTCTCTAGGCTAGTCCTTTTATTGGGTAAAATGGGTAAGACTAGTTCAGTTATTTTCGAGAGAGACAAAACAACTTACTTTGTGATTTATTTTTGTGCATATTTTTTGTTTTACTACACAAAAAGGTACCGTAATGCGGTTAATAACACAACAAACATGTCAAAGGGTCTTTTTTTTTTTTTATCACTGCCCTGATTTATCTACCCTGGGATCTATGGTCTTTGGTCTCACATGTCTCACCTTCTGTACACTTCCTATGTGAGCAGTCAAGCTTGGCAAGAGTAAACCGGCAGAAATCGGACCAACTTCCAGATCAGGTTGAATTTCCGCCTCTTAAACAGGGCAAATTTGTGTTCAGGGGAAGAAAACGAATCCTAAGCCAAAATAAAAAAGTCAGAGGAAATCCAGTTCTGGTGTCCTCAAACAATCCCTTCATTCACCTCTATTTAAATGACATTTCATTTGATTCTGCTGCTGATCACTGGGATACCACGGAGTGCTTCTAGGACATCAGCTTTGCCTGTCGCTCCACGCTGACCAGGTCGGAGTTGTTGGGGAATCTTAAAAGCCGTAACACCCTCAAAATGAATGGTGGAAACATCCTGAAATGTAATCACTGGCAGCAAGTTGGATTGAGAGGTTGAAATATAACTTGGGTTAACATGCACGTCAAAGGACTTCTCTGGAGATCATCCGATCATGTTACCATGACAACTTCACAAGTCGTTTCAAGTCAGGTTGCATGAGAAATACAAACATCCGAATTACATTATTCATTTAACAATATAACTTATTGTAGGTGTAGGACAGCAATGCATTGTATTGATATACACTACATCAGGGGTCACCAACGCGGTGCCCGCGGGCACCAGGTAGCCCGTAAGGACCAGATGAGTAGCCCGCTGGCCTGTTCTAAAAATAGCTCAAATAGCAGCACTTACCAGTGAGCTGCCTCTATTTTTTTAATTTTATTTATTTACTAGCAAGCTGGTCTCGCTTTGCTCGACATTTTTGATTCTAAGAGAGACAAAACTCAAATAGAATTTGAAAATCCAAGAAAATATTTTAAAGACTTGGTCTTCTTTTGTTTAAATAAATTCATTATTTTTTTTACTTTGCTTCTTATAACTTTCAGAAAGACAATTTAATAGAAAAAATACAACCTTAAAAATGATTTTAGGATTTTTAAACACATATACCTTTTTACCTTTTAAATTCCTTCCTCTTCTTTCCTGACAATTGAAATCAATGTTCAAGTCAATTTATTTTTTTTATTGTAAAGAATAATAAATACATTTTAATTTAATTCTTCATTTTAGCTTCTGTTTTTTCGACGAAGAATATTTGTGAAATATTTCTTCAAACTTATTATGATTAAAATTCAAAAAAATGATTCAGGCAAATCTAGAAAATCTGTAGAATCAAATTTAAATCTTATTTCAAAGTCTTTTGAATTTCTTTAAAAAAAAATTTGTTCTGGAAAATCTAGAAGAAATAATGATTTGTCTTTGTTAGAAATATAGCTTGGTCCAATTTGTTATATATTCTAACAAAGTGCAGATTGGATTTTAACTTATTTAAAACATGTCTTTAAAATTCTAAAATTAATCTTAATCAGGAAAAATTACTAATGATGTTCCATAAATTATTTTTTTAATTGTATTTTTTTTTTTTCAAAAAGATTCAAATGAGCTAGTTTTTCTCTTCTTTTTTTCGGTTGAATTTTGAATTTTAAAGAGTCGAAATTGAAGATAAACTATGTTTCAAAATGTAATTGTCATTTTTTGTGTGTTTTCTCCTCTTTTAAACCGTTCAATTAAGTGTAAATATCATTAATTATTAATAATAACAGAGTTAAAGGTGAATTGAGCAAATTGGCTATTTCTGGCAATTTATTTAAGTGTGTATCAAACTGGTAGCCCTTCGCATTAATCACTACCCAAGAAGTAGCTCTTGGTTTCAAAAATGTTGGTGACCCCTGCACTACAGTATGTTTCACACTGCCTTAAAAAGATGGCTACTTTGCTCCTTTTCGTAACTACCGTATATTCCACACCATAGGGCGCACCAAATTATATGCCGATGAGCGGGTCTAGTCAGGTCTATTTTCATACAAAAGGCGCACTGGATTATAAGGCGCATTAAAGGAGTCATGTTGGGATTTTTTTTTTCTAAATGTAAAAGACTTCCTTGTGGTCTACATCAGTGGTCCCCAACCACCGGGCCGCGGCCCGGTACCGGTCCGTGGACCGATTAGTACCGGGCCGCACAAGAATTTAAAAAAAAAAAAAAAAAAAAATATATATATTTTTTTTTTTTTATGAAATCAACATAAAAAACACAATATATACATTCTATATCAATATATAGCAATACAGCCTGCAGGGATACAGTCCGTAAGCACACATGATTGTATTTATTTATGTAAAAAAAATAAAAATAAAAATAAAAATAAATGTTTTTTTTTTTTTTTTTAAATACACCCCCCCACCGGTCCGTGGGACAAATTTTCAAGCGTTGACCGGTCCGCAGCTACAAAAAGGTTGGGGACCACTGGTCTACATAACATGTAATGGTGGTTCTTTGCTCAAAATGTTGCATAGATGATGTTTTACACATCATCTTCAAGTCGCTTTCTGACAGTCTCTTCAGGATGGGCCGTTGTGTGGGCGGTCTTATTTACGTGCCTCCACTTTTGACCGCGTCTTCTCCCCCGTCATCTTTATTGTAGCGGTGTAGCGTGCAAGGACGGGAGTGGAAGAAGTGTCAAAACATGGTGCTAACTGTTTTAATGACATTCACACTTTACTTCAATCAATAACGAAGCAGCATCTCCTCATCCGTGGCTCACTAGTGCAACAACAACGCCCGAAATGTGTCGCGTGAAAAACCGTCCGACCGGAACTCTCTAATAACTAAAGTTCCTTGGGTGAATAATGTAAACTCACTACACCGGTATGTTTTAGTGCTTTCATGGCGATATAAGTAAGAACTTTACACTACTCTATATTACAAATGGCAACAGCTGAGGATGAATGTCCCATAACAAGAAGATTATCGACTACGTTGTCTACAAAGACGGACTTGCGCAAATTTTCAGGACCAATGCAGATCCCAAATACAGATCAGCAGGTACCAGAAGGTAAGAAAAGTTGCTTTTGCATAATATTGTGAAACAAAAGATTTACCTTATACACACCATAATAATACTCCTATGTTGAAGCACAGTACAATCCATCAATGTGGCAGCTTCATAGCTTACCAAAGTCCTACTAAAACATTTTGATAGATTTTTGAGCACCGTGTGTAACGTTCTAGTATATTTTCAATGCAACATATAAAATGTTTGTGTTGGTTACTTGAGTCTAGGGCTGCAACTAACGATTAATTTGATAATCGATTAATCTGTCGATTATTACTTCGATTAATCGATTAATAATCGGATAAAAGAGACAAACTACATTTCTATCCTATCCAGTATTTTATTGAAAAAAAAACAGCATACTAGCACCATACTTATTTTGATTATTGTTTCTCAGCTGTTTGTACATGTTGCAGTTTATAAATAAAGGTTTATTTAAAAAAAATTAAAAAAAAATTAAAAAAAATAAAATAAAATAAAAAACCTCTGCGCATGCGCATAGCATATATCCAACAAATCGATGACTAAATTAATCGGCAACTATTTTAATAATCGATTTTAATCGATTTACTCGATTAGTTGTTGCAGCCCTACTTGAGTCATATTGCAGTCTACATGTATCTCTTACGTGTGACTGCTGCCATCATATTGCAGTCCACACGTATCTCTTGTGTGACTGCCATCTAGTGGTTGCACTTATTTCAACATGTACCAAATAAAATTGCTTCAAGGTCGGTAAGCACAACCAAAATGATTCCGTACATTAGGCACACTGTCGAGTTTTGAAAAACTGAAAGGATTTTAAGTGCTCCTTATAGTCCGCAAAATAGGGTCTAAACTAAAACCAAAATATTAGAAGAGTTGTCAGTATAATGCAGTAAAGTTGTAAAGCACTGCAGTCATCACTGATCCAGCAGGACATTAGTGGAGGCTGGCAGACAAATTAGCTGATTAATGTAACAGTAACAAGATGGAATCAACCTCCCCAGAGAGAGATATGGGTGCAGCAATTCTCCGCCTTCTTTTTTTGAAAGAGTTGATCAATATGGCAGCGTCACTTGTAAACAGATAGTGTAGCACACATTTGTGGCAGTCCATTAGATGACAGATAGTGGCAATGTGAGCGCTTTTACACTGGCTGCTGCAAACCTTAACTGCCATAAAATCATGGCTCAGCTCAACCTCTACCTGATCTGAACCTAAACTGATCCCCAGCACCTCTTCCAAGCATCAAACAGCTTTATATGTGCTTATAGTCTATATATATTCATATGTGGTTTATATATATTTATATGTGGTTATAGTGTACATATATTTATATGTGGTTATAGTGTATATATATTTATATGTGGTTTGTATATATTTATATGTGGTTATAGTCTATACATATTCATGTGTAGGTTATAGTATATATATTTATATGTGGTTTATATATATTTATATGTGGTTATAGTGTACATATATTTATATGTGGTTATAGTGTATATATATTTATATGTGGTTTATATATATTTATATGTGGTTATAGTGTACATATATTTATATGTGGTTATAGTGTATATATATTTATATGTGGTTTATATATATTTATATGTGGTTATAGTATATATATTTATATGTGGTTATAGTATATATATTTATATGTGGTTTATATATATTTATATGTGGTTATAGTGTACATATATTTATATGTGGTTATAGTGTATATATATTTATATGTGGTTTATATATATATGTGATTATAGTGTATATATATTTATATGTGGTTTATATATATTTATATGTGGTTATAGTCTATACATATTTATGTGTGGTTATAGTATATATATTTATATGTGGTTTATATATATTTATATGTGGTTATAGTGTATATATATTTATATGTGGCTTATATATATTTATATGTGGTTATAGTGTGTACATATTTATATGTGGTTATAGTCTATATATATTTATATGTGGTTTATATATATTTATATGTGGTTATGGTGTATATATATTTATATGTGGTTTATATATATTTATATGTGTTTATAGTCTATACATATTTATGTGTGGTTATAGTATATATATATATATTTATATGTGGTTTATATATATTTATATGTGGTTATAGTGTACATATATTTATATGTGGTTATAGTGTATATATATTTATATGTGGTTATAGTGTACATATATTTATATGTGGTTATAGTGTATATATATTTATATGTGGTTTATATATATTTATATGTGGTTATAGTGTGTACATATTTATATGTGGTTATAGTGTATATATATTTATGTGGTTATAGTGTATATATATTTATATGTGGTTTATATATATTTATATGTGGTTATATTGTATATATATTTATATGTGGTTATAGTGTATATATATTTATATGTGGTTTATATATAATTATATGTGGTTTATATATTTTTTTATGTGGTTATAGTGTATATATATTTATATGTGGTAATAGTGTATATATATTTATAGACTTAGACTTCCTTTTTATTGTCATTCAAATTTGAACTTTACAGTACAGATAAGAACAAAATTTCGTTGCATTAACTCATGGTAGTGCAGGATAAAAAAGCAATAAGGTGCAGATATAAATAAATAGGTTACTGTACAGACAAATATATTGCACTTTTTCATATGCATCCACGTTTATGGATGTATGTTATATTGTCTTTTTTATTCCAACGAGTTAATCCATTTTGGGGGGAGTTGAGGGGATAATTATGAGGCGTTTAAGAGTCTTACGGCCTGAGGGAAGAAGCTGTTACATTTGTATGTGGTTTATATACTGTATATTTATATGTGGTTATAGTGTATATATATTTATATGTGTTTGCACACTCTTGGAGTCAACATGTGCATAGTCATGTACATAGTGTCATGTACATTTTTTGTATATATTGTTTTTCAAATCACCTGATATATTGTATACTGTGTATATGTACATCATTTATCCATTTTATTTTTTACGTAATTTTTTTATATACATGTTACAGGTTATATATATTTTATTATTGAATGTATCAAATGTGATGAATATTTAATGGACCACAATGGAAACAAGCCTTTTGGCTTTTGGTGCCATCCATTTGCCTTTTTAAAGCATTACATGGATTCCATTCCTTTTAGATGTCAATAAACTTCTCAATCAATCAAAACCTTTGTTACTAAAAGCTTATCGATGAGTTTGAACGTGTTTGATAAAAAGAATAACGACTGTGAATAGGTCTAGCACAATCAAATGAGAAACAACAAAGAAATTCAGCTGTAAAAAAAAAAAAAAATCTTTCTGGTTAGGTTAATAACATTTTAATTAAGGCAAAATCTGCTGCAAAAAATTGCCATCGGATTTTGATGATTGATGAAAGAGAAAAAAAAAAATCAATAGACACGTGATGCCCTTTAAAAGCCTTATAAATATAAGAATTAGTCCATTAGCAGGGATTCAGAGACCAGTAAATGCTAATGAATGGAAGCACAAGGCCATTCTGCTCCATTACAGAGTTTTACCAGCCAGTAGGGCCCTCGCTCTGACGTTATCTATTGGCTAACGCCAGACACACCACTCAAAAATTCTCTGCACTCTAAATGAAAAATGGGACTTGTGTGTTGCCAGAGTAAAGAATGAACATAAATTGATTAGCCAAACTGAACTGCTTTTCGATTTCAAGAGGCGCATTGTTACTCGTTGATAAATATTAGCTGGTTTTACTGAGAAGAAGACACCATACACCAGTCATTTGTAGCAATGAACTCACTCAAATTAGGAAACAGGAAAAAAAATATCAGGAAATAACTATTATATAGTGTTGCCAGATGCAAGCAAAGACTCATTGGTCAGACATAATCCTAAATTTGTGTTTTCCCATTACAAAGCCATCACGTGGATTTCGGGAAATGAACCACCAATAACAAGGGTGGTGTCACAATAAGTATTTTACATTTATGTTGGAGCACAATTAATAGGCAATTTAATTTCCTTTGCACATGTGATAAGCCAGAAGAGATTTGACAAAATGTTCCCCTGTGATTAAAGTCAACTATTAGTTGAAAGCGGTAAATGAGTGAGTCTGTTTGAATGAAAATCAATTTCTATACTGTTTAAAAATCTAATTGAAAAGTATCAAACTATTCCAAATGAAGCTGCAGCTCAGACTGCTTCTAAATATTGCTGACCAAAGTTAAAGGCCTACTGAAATGATTTTTTAAAATTTAAACGGGAATAGCAGATCCATTCTATGTGTCATACTTGATCATTTCGCGATATTGCCATATTTTTGCTGAAAGGATTCAGTGGAGAAAATTGACGATAAAGTTCGCAACTTTTGCTCGCTGATAAAAAAAGCCTTGCCTGTACCGGAAGTAGCGTGACGTCACAAGAGCTAGTATTCCTCACAATTTTCCTTTGTTTACAATGGAGCGAGAGAGATTCGGACCGAGAAAGCGACGATTACCCCATTAATTTGAGCGAGGATGAAAGATTCGTAGATGAGGAACGTTACAGTGAAGGACTTGAGAGGCAGTGATGGACGTATCTTTTTTCGCTCTGACCGTAACTTAGGTACAAGCTGGCTCATTGGATTCCACACTCTCCTTTTTCTATTGTGGATCACGGATTTGTATTTTAAACCACCTCGGATACTATATCCTCTTGAAAATGAGAGTCGAGAACGCGAAATGGACATTTAAAGTGACTTTTATCTCCACGACAATACATCGGTGACACACTTAGCTACTGAGCTAACGTGATAGCATCGTTCTCAAATGAAGATAGAAACAAAAGAAATAAAGCCCTGACTGGAAGGATAGACAGAAGACCAACAATACTATTAAACCATGTACATGTAACTACACGGTTAAAAATTCTCAGCCTGGTAAGGCTTAACAATGCTGTTGCTAACGACGCTAAGGCTAATTTAGCAACTTAGCAACCGGTGTTGTGCCTGAAACCTCACAGAACTATGATAAAAACATTAGCGCTCCACCTACGCTAGCCAGCCCTCATCTTCCCATCAACAGCCGTGCTCACCTGCATTCCAGCGATCGACGGCGCGACGAAGGAGTTCATCCGTGGGTTTGGCGGCTAGCATCGGCTAGGCGTCTGCTAGTCCTTGTTGTGTTGCTGTAAGTATTGTACTTAGCCGCTAATACACCGATCAATCCCACCTACTACGTTCTTCTTTGCAGCCTCCATTGTTCATTAAACAAATTGCAAAAGATTTACCAACACAGATGTCCAGAATACTGTGGAATTTAGTCGAAGAAAACAAGAGGTTTCTGTATCGGGTTCGACAGGGTCCAACCACCTCCGTGGATATTGTGACGTCACGCGCATAAATCATATCCAAGGGAGTTTTTCAACCGGAAGTGTGGCGGGAATTTTAAAATGTCACTTTCAAGGTTCAACTTTATTGTCCCCGCGGGGAAATTTGTCTTGGGCACAGAGCATCATTGCTTTCTTTACATACACAAAAACAACAGAACAGAAACACAAGCGCAGACCCAACCACAACCAGACAACTAACATTTAAACATCAGAACATGGAGCTTGATAGACATAGGTGGCACTTTGATGTAGGCATAAAATCTACAGTATGGAGATAAAGATAAAGTGCCAGTGTGCATTGCACTAGAGCTCATAGATAAAGTGCTATGTGCTAAAGTGCTTAGTTCTAAAGTGCTATGTGCTAAAAAAGTGCTAACCTATGTATTAACATTCTATTGCACCTTGTTGGTCAGCTTAATGGAGGCTGGGACAAATGATAATTCAAGGCGGTTCGATTTGCATAGTGGGACCCGGAGTCTTCTCCCTGATGGCAGGGTTCTATATTCAGGGAAGAGTGGGTGTTGTGAGTTGGAAATAATTTTCTTAGCTTTTTTCCTAACTGCCTGCTCAGAGATGCTCTGTATAGGCTCATATTCTTTCCTCCCTACGATTTTCATTGCCGTTTTATGCATGCCGGCCAGTTTGCTTTTTAGCTTAATGGTTAGGTTGCCAAACCATGAGGTGATCCCATATCTAATGATGCTCTCTACAATGGCACGGTAGAAAATCATCATGATGTGGGTGCTTACGCCGTACAATCTTAATCTTCACAAAAAATATAGCCTCTGTTGCAGTCTATTGCACAGGTTGTCAATATGTGTCTTCCAGCAGAGAAGATTATCAATATGAATCCCTAAATATTTATATGAGGATACCTGGGTGATTTCCTGATTTTTGATGACCACTGGCTCATGGTCAGTCACTTTCCTCGGATCCAAAACCATTTCCTGTGTCTTGGTCACATTTAAAATAAGATAGTTGGTATCACACCACCTAATAAATAGGTCTATCTCGTCTTGGTACACAGAGGGGTCCATATCCTTATAATAATATATAAACTATCAGACTACGTGGTCGCTAGTAGTGGCTTTCAGTAGGCCTTTAAATCACAGAATTGAATCAGACCCCAAAAGCTTAATTACTTTCAATCACAAGTAAATGAAGTATGTATAATTCAAATGTGTACTAACTTGAGTGGAATACGGGGGATGGCGGTAGGTGATGAGGCAGCAGTGACAACCTGCAGGATTTGCTCCAGAGCCGATAGTCCACCGCTTATTTGGAAAGCTACTTGGTCTGCGTTGTTCTGTTGAGGCAGAGACAGAGAGGTCATCAGAGACGTACATTTAGTAGACAATGAGCCATAGACTGAAAATGAAAGGATTGCAATGGCTCTCACTCGGGATTAGGGTTGTCCCGATACCAAGATTTTGGTACCGGTACCAAAATGTATTTTGATACTTTTCTAAATAAAGGGGACCACAAAAAAAGGCATTATTGGCTTTATTTCAACAAAAAATCTTAGGTTACATTAAACATATGTTTATTATTGTAATTTAGTCCTTAAATAAAATAGTGAACATACTAAACAACTTGTCTTTTAGTAGTAAGTAAACAAACAAAGACTCCTAATTAGTCTGCTGACGTATGCAGTAACATATTGTGTAATTTTTCTACTTATTATTTTGACCCATCACCTCCCTGCTTGGCACTCAGCATCAAGGGTTGGAATTGGGGGTTAAATCACCAAAAATGATTCCCGGGCGCGGCACCGCTGCTGCTCACTGCTCCCCTCACCTCCCAGGGGGTGATCAAGGGTGATGGGTCAAATGCAGAGGACACATTTCACCACACCTAGTGTGTGTGTGACAATCCTTGGTACTTTAACTTTAACTTAAATTTGAATGACAATAAAAAGGAAGTCTAAGTCTAAAGTATTCTGGCGATCCAGACTACAACAGTCAAGTTTGGGTCGAAGGCAAATGGCCTCTATAGCTACAGGCTTTGATTAACCAACGCCTCGGTCAAAGAGAGTGAGAAAATGTCAAACAAGGACAAGGAATTATAACAAAATGCTCCATATTTGGATTAGGTTAGGACATTATTTCCCCCATTCTTTTCCTGATTGCCATAGACTGGGTCATGCGAATACAACTGACAGACCCAGGGGTATCCAGTGGACTTTGTTCTCCCAACTTGAAGACCTAGATTTTGCTGATGATCTTGCTGTCCTTGCACCAAAGCACATCCATCTGCAGGAGAAAACTGACAGACTGAACAAATTCGCCCAACAGGTCGGGCTGAACATAAATGTGTCCAAAACACAAGTGATGTGCATTAATGCCACTCCAGATGTACCAATCACAATGAATGGACACGCTCTCGACTATGTTGAGAACTTTACCTATCTGGGAAGTCTCGTCAGTAAGGACAACGCTGCACAAAAGGACATTAGAGCAAGACTCGGAAAGGCACAGGGTGCTTTTGCTAGGCTACACACCATCTGGAAGTCCAAGCAATATAGCTTAAGAACAAAGGTCCGACTTTACAACAGTAATGTAAAATCTGTATTGTTGTACGGCTCGGAGTGCTGGCGAGTAACATACTACGACATGAAAAAAGTCGAAGCCTTCCACAATGGATGCCTCAGGAAACTCTGTCGAATCTTCTGGCCCGAGAAAATATCCAATGCACATCTATACAAGAAGACCAAGTGCAACAGTGTGGTGCTAGAGATCAAATGCCGCCGATTCCAATGGCTTGGGCATGTTCTGAGGATGGACCAAGACCGTATCCCCAAGATCGCACTACGTTGGACTCCACCTGGGAAAAGGAAGCAAGGTCGGCCCAAGAACACGTGGCGGCGTACGGTGACAGCTGAGCTGAAGGAGATGAACCTAACCTGGGGCGAGGCACGGCATGTTGCTCAAGACAGGTCCAGATGGAGGCAGATCGTCGAAGCCTTATGTCCCGCCAGGGACGAAGAGGATTAAGTAAGTAAGTAGGACATTAAAACTGATTTCCACCACTTTCGTACTGTAAATGTATTTAGGTGAGATATCCTCAGTCTATATGTAACACTTCTATTGGAACTAGGCTGGTAGGGAGCAGTGTTGAAGCTGCAGGACCTATGCTTTACCACCGAAGGTCACCCCTCCACCTAATGAGGTTCCAGACTCCTTAGTGCTATGACAGCACTAATATCCAGCCACTTCACTACGCTTTTGTTCCGCAGATGGGAAGTTGCCAACAAGCCTGAACACATTGAGAGTGAAGCGCTTTGCCAAATTACAGCTAAGCTCTTCATCTGTCACTCACGGAGGCGACTGGCTCCTTGATTCCGGTGTTGCACACCAAGCAGACACAGACACAAAAACCTAGACAAACACACTGTAGACTTCCACATAATGAGAAATGTTTGAAAGACAGTGTTTTGTCAAGTGGCTCATTAGGACATGCCAGCAGTTTCCATTCCTAATCAATTGGGTTTCAGGCGCTGAGCTGGGCTTAACCCTTCTCCTAACCCTCCCATCAACACACCCGTCTTACACTTCCCTGGCAAAAGAGAAACCTCTTTCATTGCATCTTATCAAACAGTCTTTAATAGTCTAAACGGGACCTGCCCAGTCATGGCCGTTTCCAGGAGAAACCACACAAAACCAGTGCGGGTTTGTTACTTTTCTGTTCTGACGACAGATTTATGGAACTGAAAAGGATTAGGTTCAAACGACCCGTCATACTATCTCACAATAGCCGCACTTTCCACTTGAAACTTGAATGAAATGTGCCAACACACCTTGTTAACATAACAACCTCACAACAGTTCTCATTGAAAACGTATTAACACACACACAAATGAATAGGCCAAAACATCCATCCAGCTATCCATTTTCTACCGCTTGTCCCTCTCGGGGTTGGGGTGGAGGATGGGTTGGCTGGAGCCTATCCCAGCTGCACTCGGGCAAAAGTCAGGTTACACCCTGGACAAGTTGCCACCTAATCGCAGCAGTATAGAATTAGAAAAGGATGTTGCTGAATAGACAATATGTACAATATTTTTATTTATTTATGTCAGTCCAAACACGCACGCACGACGGAGGAAAAAGGAGGGACTTTGCAGCGCGCGCACTAGCGGTGTCTTGATACAAATATTTTGGTACCGGTACCAAAATGTATTTCGATACTTTTCTAAATAAAGGGGACCACAAATGGCATTATTGGCTGTATTTTAACAACAAATCTTAGTGTACATGAAACATATGTTTATTATTGCAATTTAGTCCTTAAATAAAATAGTGAACATACTAGACAACTTGTCTTTTAGTAGTAAGTAAACAAACAAAGACTCCTAATTAGTCTGCTGACGTATGCAGTAACATATTGTGTCATTTATACACCTATTATTTTGTCTACATTATAAAGGACAAACTGTAAAAATGTATTATTAATCTACTTGTTCATTTACTTTCAACATCTGCTTATTTTCTGTTCTAAAATGTTCTATCTACACTTCTGTTAAAATGTAACAATCACTTATTCTTCTCTTCTTTGATACTTTACATTAGTTTTGGATGATACCACAAACTTAGGTATCAATTCGATACCAAGTAGTTACAGGTTCATACATTGGTCATATTCAAAGTCCTCATGTGTCCAGGGACGTATTTCCTGACTTTATAAACATAATATGAATTTTAATTAAAAAAAGAAAAAAGATTTTGTGACGATAAAAAATATCGATGTAATCATAGTAGTATCGACTAGATACGCTATTGTGCTTGGTATCATTACAGTGGATGTCAGGTGTAGATCCACCCATGGCATTTGTTTACATTGTGACGCCGGTGAGCTATTGTATCCACCTACGGTGTGTAGTGAAGCATGTTTAGCTATTCCTCGTCCTCCAGATTAGCTACTTGTAAGAAACGTACTTTATTTGTCGCCATGTAGGCAAGGATTAGTGATTTAGAAGTAGCTAAAACACTGCCGATTGCGGATGGATGTTAGCTGCTAGCTAGCCAGCCATGTTTTAAAGCTCCTCTTCCTGAGGACGTTTTGTTAGTTTTTAAACCAAAATGAGTCCGTTTTCTGTCTGTGATTGTGCGCTGCCGAACATGCTCCTCTGCTCGTAAAACCAGCAATGTCGCCACAACATGACGACGCGCTGTCATGCCTGTAAAAAATATGGCAAACCGGTACTTTTCAAACAGAGTATAGTACCGTTTTTGATTCATTAGTACCGCGATGCTATACTAGCACCGCCATAGTACCCAGCGTGCACTAAGTAACTGTCAGTTTGAACATACTTTTCTGACATGCTAAGTAACACATCTTCAAATCCTTCAACTTCTAAAATGAAGGTTCCTTTTAATTTGTTCACATTCTTTTCTCCCCCCCAAAATGAATACCAGTGAAAAATGAGCAGCTAATGAATCATTCTTTGGCGGCACGGCCACCAAAGGCCAATCATTATGACCCCAGTTAGGAGGATGGCTTCTGAATAATACAAAAAGGAGAATCTTATTCAATTATTGTGCAGGGTCAACTATTGTTACAGCAGCTGCTGCTCACTGCTGCTCCACTGCAGTGTCCGCAGAGCAGCCAGATTGCACTGTGCACGCTCCTCCCACCAGACACTTTAATTACATCAAGAGGAGGGAAGACCCTCCACCATCCAGTCTGACCCAGATGGACGAGCAAGTGATCAAGTTCACAGAGTACTGGATTCACACTCGATCGCATTTGAAATCACTCAAGTGAGTGACAGAAGTAAAATAGATGGTCATCTCTCAGCCCTTTAAACACAACTCTGAAGCCCTGTTGGCTATAAACCACACACAAGTAAATATGTACAGCAAACACGTGTCTTTGTAGTGTTTACAATACATTCAACTATACATTAGGAGTCGAGTCAAATGAAAAATAAAAGAGTACCGTATTTTTCGGACTATAAGTCGCAGTTTTTTTCATAGTTTGGTCGGGGTGCGACTTATACTCAGGAGCGACTTATGTGTGAAATTATTAACACATTAGCGTAAAATATCCAATAATATTATTGATCTCATTCACGTAAGAGACTAGACGTATAAGATTTCATGGGATTTAGCGATTAGGAGTGACAGATTGTTTGGTAAACGTATAGCAAGTTCTATATCAGGGGTCACCAACGCGGTGCCCGCGGGCACCAGGTAGCCCGTAAGGACCAGATGAGTAGCCCGCTGGCCTGATCTAAAAATAGCTCAAATAGCAGCACTTACCAGTGAGCTGCCTCTATTTTTAAAATTGTATTTATTTACTAGCAAGCTGGTCTCGCTTTGCCCGACATTTTTAATTCTAAGAGAGACAAAACTCAAATAGAATGTGAAAATCCAAGAAAATATTTTAAAGACTTGGTCTTCACTTGTTTAAATAAATTCATTTATTTTTTTACTTTGCTTCTTATAACTTTCAGAAAAACAATTTTAGAGAAAAAATACAACCTTAAAAATGATTTTAGGATTTTTAAACACATATACATTTTTACCTTTTAAATTCCTTCCTCTTCTTTACTGACAATTTAAATCAATGTTCAAGTATTTTTTTTTTTTTATTGTAAAGAATAATAAATTAATTTTGATTTAATTCTTCATTTTAGGTTCTGTTTTTTCGACGAAGAATATTTGTGAAATATTTCTTCAAATTTCTTATGATTAAAATTCAAAAAAATTATTCTGGCAAATCTACGAAATCTGTAGAATCAAATTTGAATCTTATTTCAAAGTCTTTTGAATTTCTTTTAAAAAATTTGTTCTGGAAAATCTAGAAGAAATAATGATTTGTCTTTGTAAGAAATATAGCTTGGTCCAATTTGTTATATATTCTAACAAAGTGCAGATTGGATTTTAACCTATTTAAAACATGTCATTAAAATTCTAAAATTAATCTTAATCAGGAAAAATTACTAAAGATGTTCCATAAATTGTTTTTTTAATTTTTTCAAAAAGATTCGAATTTGCTAGTTTTTCTCTTCTTTTTTTCGGTAGAATTTTGAATTTTAAAGAGTCGAAATTGAAGATAAACTATGTTTCAAAATTCAATTGTCATTTTTTTCGTGTTTTCTCCTCTTTTAAACCGTTCAATTAAGTGTAAATATCATTAATTATTAATAATAACATAGAGTTAAAGGTAAATTGAGCAAATTGGCTATTTCTGGAAATTTATTTAAGTGTGTATCAAACTGGTAGCCCTTCGCATTAATCACTACCCAAGAAGTAGCTCTTGCTTTCAAAAAGGTTGGTGACTTCTGTTGTATATGTTATAGTTATTTGAATGACTCTTACCATAATATATTACGTTAACATACCAGTTGGTTATTTATGCCTCATATAACGTACACTTATTCAGCCTGTTGTTCACTATTCTTTAGACATTTTAAATTGCCTTTCAAATGTCTATTCTTGCTGTTGGCTTTTATCAAATACATTTCTCCAAAAAATGCGACTTATACTCCAGTGCGACTTATATATGTTTTTTTCTTTCTTTATTATGCATTTTCGGCCGGTGCGACTTATACTCCGGAGCGACTTATAATTTAAGACATTTTAAAAACAGTTAATCTTTTTAACCTTGTAAAAAGAAGCATGCTTTTTAGTAGTATTTGCGTGCATCTTTACAAAAACACACAAATTCTTCTTTTCAGCACATATGGCCAAAAGTTTGGACACACCTTCTCATTCAATCTTTATTTCCATGACTATTTACATTGTAGATTGTCACATCAAAACTATGAATGAACACATGTGGAGTTATGTACTAAACAAAAAAAAGGTGAAATAACTGAAAACATGTTTTATATTCTAGTTTCTTCAAAATAGCCACCCTTTGCTCTGATTACTGCTTTGCACACACTTGGCATTCTCTCCATGAGCTTCAAGAGGTAGTCACCTGAAAGGCTTTTCACTTCACAGGTGTCATAGTTTTGATGTGACAATCTACAATGTAAATAGTCATGAAAATAAAGAAAATGCATTGAAATGAGAAGGTGTGTCCAAACTTTTGACCTGTACTGTATGTGTAGGAATATAATCATTTGTGATGTCATCTGCCCTTACTAAAACCTATCTCACAGGCTTACTCAGCACAAAAAGGCTCTCACAGGTGGCAATGAAAATGTAACCAGAGTCCACACTTCCTGATACTCTTCCTGTATTCTTGACATTTTCTGTTTCAGACAGTCTCTAATCGAAAGACTTTATACGAAGACATTTTGATATGGCAAGAGTGTGTGCAGCAGCACATTGAACAATTGTGCTTCTCAATCCCAGAGTATTGCAATAATTGGGTTTGACAGAAAATAAAGCATTAGGGGCCACAGAGGGAGAAACAGGCTGGGGTCAGATGGAGATGAGGCGTAACCTGGCGAGCAGAGGGGGGGGGGGGGGGGGGGGTGAAAGAGGCGGGGCTCAAACAGCAGTGCAGGAGGGGAGAGTCGGGTGTTGTCTATGGAATTAGCAGAGAAAGTGGAGACTGAATCAGATACGGGGGAGAAAAACAAATCTCTAGGTGAGTCAGTGACATGAGAGATGCTTGTTAGGTCAAATAATCTAAACGCTGGCGACGTGAAGTGACTCAGGGGCCAGACAGCCATGCTGACGGAGACTCTATTTATTTGACTTTGGGATTAGAGAGAAAAGTGTTCTCCGGACTGCCTCGTTTGCCAATCATGTTTCCCAATTGCTCTGTTTGGAGATGGTGAAGCAGAACTTGACCAAATGAACTTTTAAACCCAAGTGCAAGACAAAGTCCAAGAACCTCACTCTCCCTTGATTGGCCTTTTTACCGCAACACTACTGGTGAATGGCGCACATATGACCTCTGACCTCCTGCTGAGAGTGGGTGGAGCTGGAAGGAGGGTCATCTCACTGGACTCCTCCTCTCTACTTCACCACAGCATCTCGGCCATTACCGTTGTCACTGATGGGACTTCATAATCTCTCTATTGCCACGCCCACTGACACACGGTGGGGTGGTATGATGGCGTAAACCACAACTTGGCAGGAAATGTATGCCTCATTACAGGAAGTGGGCTGTATATTCTCCGCATCATAAACAAGGTGGCAGGTTTCAATGCCTTACTGCTGCTCAGATGAATGTGGGTTTTACACTTATATATATACAGGTTTCAAATAAACTTTTGAGGAAAAACAGTTATATGTTTACGTAACTGTAGATTACAAATATTACCCAAATGTTTAGTTTATTTATCTCTATTGTATAGCACTGTATTAGTCATGAGTGTGACACCTCAGTTGCCATAGGTGTTTTTTTTATAACTGTATGGAGTTACATGCAACAACATGGGGCTACAAATTGTACATTTTTCTAGTCTTTTTTAAATTGTATCTTGTTTCCATTGTAAATATTGATGGTAGCATTGTACAAATCACTACCAAAGAGCTATCCACTTACATGGCTTTTTGATGGTGTTTGTTGACTGGTCAATAGATAATTGTCTAGGCCATGGGTGTCAAACCGTGTAATTTCATTTGGCCCTTGAGGCAATATCAAATTAACATTAGAGCTGGCCCGCCGGTATTATACAGCGGCAGGGCCGCTGTAACACCGCATTCACCGCTAATACTCATACTTGCCAACCCTCCCGATTTTCCCGGGAGACTCCTGAATTTCAGTGCGCCTCCCGAAAATCTCCCGGGGCAAACCATTCTCCCGAATTTCTCCCGGACAACATTATTAGGGGCGTGCCTTAAAGGCACTCTCTTCAACGTCCTCTACAACCTGTCGTCACATACGCTTTTCCTCCATACAAACAGCGTGCCGGCCCAGTCACATACTATATGCGGTTTTTCACACACAAAAGTGAATGCAAAGCATACTTGATCAACAGCCATACAGGTCACACTGAGGGTGTCCGTATAAACAACTTTAACACTGTTACAAATATGCGCCACACAGTGAACCCACACCAAACAAGAATGACAAACACATTTCGGGAGAACATCCGCACCGTAACACAACATAAACACAACAGAACAAATACCCAGAACCCCTTGCAGCACTAACTCTTGCGGGACGCTACAATATACACCCCCGCTACCACCAAACCCCACCCCCACCAAAAGAGGCATTCAATTTTTTTTTATTTAAATTGTATTTAATATACCATTGATGTTTTTTCGTTTGTTTTTTGAAAGTTGATTTTGCACTATTAAGTTATATAAGCGTTGCTTGTTCCATATTCAGTGTTAAAGCAAATCAGTGTAGCAAACTGAGCAATAATTAACGTTTTATTCATGCACTTTCTCTTGCTACTTCAAGGCTTGAATGTTTGATTCATTCATTATTGTTATTTTATTTTCAAATTTATTATTAGCCTGTGGAAAAAGTTTATTTTGGTATTTACCTCGGAAGGCTGCAAATAGAAAAGAGGCATTCATTTTTTATTTACATTTTATTTTATGACATTGATATTTTTTTATTATTATTATTATTATTATTTGAAACTGGATTTTGCATGTCACCATAAAGTTATATAAGCCTTGCTTGTTCAATATTCAATGCAAAACTTGTTTGGGTCCCTATTAAAAGGTTAATTTGTTCAACCTTGGTCCGCGGCTTTGTTCAGTTTAAAGTTTTGGCCCAATCTGTATTTGAGTTTGACACCCCTGGTCTAGGCCAAAGGTGTCAAACTCAAGGCCCGAGGCCAGATCTGGCCCGCAACATCATTTTATCTGGCCCGCAAACACCTGGAAATGATATGAAGTACTTCACAAAAGGTATTAATCATTTCCATTTCAACAGAAAAAAATACACGTATTGCATACAATTGCATCTCTTTTAAAATGTAATTTCATGTAATAATGCAACAAATATAATACTATCATACATTTCAAACTTTTTTTGTTAAAATAAAAATAATAAGGACAAATATGTGCTTGACTTATGATTTCAAAGCAAGTTTTCCATCCAACTGTACACTGTAAAAATAAAAATACTGTAGAATATACAGTAAAAAGCTGGCAGCTCAGTTGCTAGGATTTTGTCGTACAAAAACTATAGTACCCTTTCCATTTACAGTAATATGCTGGAAAAACACTATCAATTTTACAGTAAAACTGTAGCGACTGAGCTGCCAGTTTTTTTTACTGCAAAATCTAAAGATTTAACTATATATATATATATATATATATATATATATATATATATATATATATATATATATATATATATATATATATATATATATATATATATATAATGAAATGCATAGGCAATTGTATAATATTACATTGATGTGAATCCTCATACATTTATTTCCATAAATTATTCACGGTTACAAGCGGCCCTCTGAGGCCAGACAACTGCGACGTGACCCTCAGTGAAAACCAGTTCGACTCCCCTATTCTAGGCTAACTAATTAATGACCTAAAATGAAATGAAAAGCAGTATTAAAAAATAATATGGATTACAATGGCAGGTGCCGTCAAAAATTGCACTTAAATGAGCTATTACTATTTTCCTGATCTAATTAATTAGTACATTATATAGTGTCTCTCTTATAATATGATGTAACACAATTTACAGAGCAACGGAACTATGAAAACATGGCTTAATCCAGTGTTTTTCAACCACTGTGCCGCGGCACACTAGTGTGCCGTGAGATAAAGTCTGGTGTGCCGTGGGAGATTATCTAATTTCACCTATTTGGGTTAAAATATTTTTTTGCAAACCAGTAATTATAGTGTGCAAATGATGTGTTGTTGTTGAGTGTTGGTGCTGTCTACAGCTCGGTAGAGTAACTGTGTAATACTCTTCCATATCAGTAGGTGGCAGCAGGTAGCTAATTTCTTTGTAAATGTCGTAAACAGCGGGAGGCAGCGTGCAGGTAAAAAGGTGTCTAATGCTTAAACCAAAAATAAAAAAAGGTGAGTGCCCCTAAGAAAAGTAATTGAAGCTTACGGAAGGCTATGCATAACGAAACTAAAACTGAACTGGCTGCAAAGTAAACAAAAACAGAATGCTGGACGACAGCAAAGACTTACTGTGGAGCAGTGACGGCGTCCACAATGTACATCCGAACATGACATGTCAATCAACAATGTGCCCACAAAGAAGGATAAAAACAAATGAAATAGTCTTGATTGCTAAAACTAAGTAGATGCGGGAAATATCGCTCAAAGGAAGACATGAAACTGCTGCAGGAAAATACCAAAACAAGAGAAAAAGCCACCAAAATAGGAGCGCAAAACAAGAAGTAAAACACTACACACAGGAAAACAGCAACAAACTCAAAATAAGTCAGGGTGTGATGTGACAGTACACCTACTTTGAGACAAGAGCTACACTACCATTCAAAAGTTTGGGGTCACATTGAAATGTCCTTATTTTTGAAGGAAAAGCACTGTACTTTTCAATGAAGATAACTTTAAACTAGTCTTAACTTGAAAGAAATACACTCTATACATTGCTAATGTGGTAAATGACTATTCTAGCTGCAAATGTATGGGTTTTGGTGCAATATCTACATAGGTGTATAGAGGCCCATTTCCAGAAACTATCACTCCAGTGTTCTAATGGTACAATGTGTTTGCTCATTGGCTCAGAAGGCTAATTGATGATTAGAAAACCCTTGTGCAATCATGTTCACACATCTGAAAACAGTTTAGCTCGTTACAGAAGCTACAAAACTGACCTTCCTTTGAGCAGATTGAGTTTCTGGAGCATCACATTTGTGGGGTCAATTAAACGCTCAAAATGGCCAGAAAAAGAGAACTTTCATCTGAAACTCGACAGTCTATTCTTGTTCTTAGAAATGAAGGCTATTCCACAAAATTGTTTGGGTGACCCCAAACTTTTGAACGGTAGTGTATATTGATGCATGCTTAGTTATGCTTTAAAGTCATATCCAACAATTGCGACGACGACTTTTTACTGTCAACTGAGTTGAGTTTTTTAATGATTTCTGCTGGTGGTGTGCCTCCGCATTTTTTCAACGCAAAAAATGTGCCTTGGCTCAAAAAAGGTTGAAAAACACTGGATTAATCCAACAACTTTGTTAAATTTGAATTGAAAATCCAGAAAAATCTGCCAGGGGATAAATCGTGGTAGTCTACAATCATGCATTCGGAGTTCAATAAGACTTTGAGAAAATTAACTACTATCAATCCAGGGTCTCGCAGACACGCACAAAAAAACGTCAACTGACCATTGTCTAAACAAGTGGCGTCGGAGTGGTACACGCCAAGCAAGACCGGGACAATGCTCGCTCTCGTGCCAGGAAGCCCCTCTATTGGTACCATGTGCACAAACAAAACGTGGTTAACATGGTCTTCATTAGCCAATATCCAAAGGCAAGTGGCTGAAGAGTAAGTGATACTTAGCAGGGTGAGACAGAGGGAGACCAAACCAAACACAACTAATAGCCGAGGAGACATGCCGAGCGTCTGGCTGCAGACGCTTCAGCCCACAGACGAGCTAAAAGAGCGGGTCAATTGCTAAATGCCAGCAGAGGATGTGCAGCAGTAAAGGTAACATAGAAATATATGCATTATATGAAATAAATATGGATATAATACAATGACACTGCTGGCTCTACCTGCTTCTCCAAGATGCGAGAAATCTCCCCTAAGGTTCGGTCCAGACCAGACACTTTGTTGTTGGCCCACTGGCCATTGTCTTGGCCCTGCAACTGCTTCAAAAGGTCCTTCACTAGGCGCTGCAACCTGAATGTAACGTGGACAAAGAGAAAAACATCTGAGCAACAGTGCAAAATAACAGCATTTATTATTTTACCCTGATTGCCTAATAACGTTGGCAGAAGTTAGTGCAGCAAATTAAGGTAATTAGGGGAATGTTGGAATTGCTGCAATTCAACAATTGATGATAGAGGGCCACCACGTTGTAGAAGACGAGGTTCTAAAGACATTGATTGCATTACTTGTACATATGGCTTTATTAATCTGGACGACTTTCTCTTTACAATGTCTTATCATTGAATAGATGGCAATACATGTTTCCCGCTTACAGAAAAATACCATTTATCTTGACCTTAGAGGGGAACTGAACTTAATTGGGGGAATTTTTTTCATCAGCCACAATCCAAGAACACGCATCTTTCTTTTTTCTGCACATTTTTAATAATGAAAAAGTGCTAGCAAGAAGCTTCCAGTCAGTAGGACCACAATGCAGGTAATGGGGATTGTAGTAATTCTTCCCATAAAGCCTTCTAAAAAGCATCCAAAAACCTTTAACAATATTTCATGTACCTGCTGTAAGTACCGTAATTTCCGGACTATAAGCCGCACCTGACTATAAGCCGCACCAGCTAAATTTAGGGGAAAATACAGATTGCTCCATATATAAGCCGCACCCGACTATAAGCCGCAGGGTTTTGATGTGTAATTACCGTAGTATATAGGGGTTCCTGCTACCACGGAGGGGATTGTCGGGACAGAGATGACTGTTTGGGAACGCAGAGCATCCCATTTATTAACAATAAATCTTTCAATCATTCAATCAAACTTTCACATCTTTGACATGGCGAACAGCATTCGTGCAGAGTACAAATAATACAACGGTGCAAAGTAATACAAAGTGCTCGCCTGTACGTTATCAAAATAACCAGCCTACCGGTATATGAAAAGTCAGTCTTTAATCATTGTGTCATCGTCTTCCTCCTGCGTACTAAAACCACCGAAATCCTCTTCGTCGGTGTCGGAGAAGAACAGGCCGTAAATAAGCCGCACCCTTGTATAAGCCGCAGGGACCAGAACGAGGGGGAAAAGTAGCGGCTTATAGTCCGGAAATTACGGTATGTTACAGACTTGGACTCTTTCTGAAAAATGACAACTGGTCCTACCAAAAAACTGTATTAAAAGGCATTCGAGTTATTAGTGAGAGTAAGAATAAAAGTACATTAAAATATTAAATCTTGGCAAGTGGCAATTTATTTGCAGTGCAGATCTTATTGAACAACTTTGATGGTACACAAACTGTAAATGCTCCAATTGACCAATCAATTATTGAAGTTAACATTGGAAGTACCGTATTTCCTTGAATTGGCGCAGGGAATATAGTATTCGCACGTCTAGAATTACTGCCGGGTCAAACTCGTTTCTCAAAATAATTAACGTATGCTTGGCCTTATCGCCGGTTCATTATTAACGCCGGATCAAATTCGTTTCGCAAAATATTAATTTTATTATCGCATGTCTATAATTTTCGCCGGGTCAAACTCGTTTCGCAAAATATTTAGCATATGGCTAGAACTTCCACCGGGTCAAATTCGTTACGTCACGAGTGACGCTTTACCTGTCCTCATTTTCAAAATGGAGGAAGCTGCTTTCAGTAGTTTGCAATCGCACAAAGGAAAAAAGATAAAGAGTTATTCAGTAGGATTTAAGGTCCGAGCTATTGAATACCGGTACAGTATGCTAAAAAGAACAGTAAGCAGCTCTGTTTTATTAATATACCGTAGCTGCGTGTGTCAAATACTGTATAAGTCATTAAATGACTCCCGCCTCCTGGTGGTAGAGGGCGCTAGTGATCCTTCTTGCGACTTCCGGTACGGCAGAAGAAGTGACAACACGCAGCAAGAGATTTTTTTTTTTTCCCCTCTGCCTGAACTTTTAACATGGAGGATTACATACCGGTATCTAAAATAAAACAGTTTTCTAAACTGGACTTTCAATGGAAGCAGGAGGTAATAATTAAAGGAATATCTCCATCGAGACAGAGAGACTTTTAAAACTGAAGAAAGAAAATAAGGAAGACTTCTATAAACAAGTTATCAATGCTTTTGGTCAGAAGGAGCTCCAAATGGACTCCATTTATAAGTACAGGTAAGACCATAATAACGTTTTTTTTTTTATTAAACGTGCTTTTCATGATGGTATGCTTGCATCACACTCAAAGCGCACGCCTAAATTTACCGCATTCCTTTTGGTGAGAAGAGGTTTTAAAATAATTACCGCATGCACGGCCATCCCGCCGGCTTCCGGTAAACGCCGGAGTGACAGGAGGTTTTAAATTCATTAGCGCCCCTGCGGCTATTCAAGGAAATACGGTATCATAAATGGTCAACACCTGGCAGCTTCATCCACCTCTGCATGCACTTTAAAATGGTGGTAACCTGTTTTACTCAGCTGTTGGTGTGAAACGCGCGCATGTAACACGGGCCGTACTGTTGTTAACAATGAACATCCTGTTTACAGTAACGATGACTGAGCAGTTTCATTCTTCCCGCTATTACAACATTGGTTCTGTTGCTGCAGTGTTGTGCAAAATATGTCATGCATTGTCTTGTAGTGTAGTAACAGGCTCAATCAGAATAACATTTAGTATTTACAGTATTTTGGTCTTTTCAGACATTAATGAGACTTCTTTCCTGGGCGCATTTATTTCACAGAGCATTGTAAACATGTTCTGTGTTTGCTACCACTAATCATGGCAGACCTTAAAATGTTATCATATAGGAGTACTTTAGACCACTTGAAGATTTTAGAAACTTATCTTTTTGAGCCTGAATATACAGAAGATGAGCTACTGGTTATGGAAGCTGAGTGGGTAAAACGTCTGAGCAGACCAGGGCTGAAAGAGTCGGTACAGATTTTTGTCCTATCGCATTGTATTGTGAGTAAGGAGCAAGGCACTGTCACTATGGCAGACAAGTCGGTGTTACCTACTACAATAACAACGTCACTAAAGCTCGGTTGATATACAGGTCACGGCTTGAAACGGAGCGTTGAGGTTTTTAAAATATTTTTTTTTTTAGAGTGCTTTGTTGGCAGAATAGTTGACTCCCCATTTCGTGCATTTTTAGCCGCCTCTTGCTAGCAGTGTTTCCACTATTTAGAACACACAGAAGAGAATGTGTGTTCATGCTTCACAAAAGGATTGTGGAAGATGGGCAAAATACAATTAAAAAGTGTATCAATCAATCAAAGTTTATTTATACAGCCCTTAATCACAAGTGTCTCAAAGGGCTGCACAAGCCAGAATGACATCCTCGGCTCAGATAGTTTCCCTTTAATTATATATGACATTTTAAACCCCCAAATAAATCAAATATATAATTTTAAAACTACAAATATTTTATTAACTAAATTTCTCAAATTAGGAGCTGAAAAAAATAAAACAAAAACATGTTTGGAAAAGGTGATAACATTTCCTAATGGTGATCTGATATGTGCACTCAGACTAAATTTGAAAAAAGATAATAAAATAAATAATAATAATCTGAATCAATTCTGAAAATAATCACAGACAGAGGTTTCCTAATATTGGAGTAAAAAAAATAAACGTGCAAGGAGAAAAAGGAAAGCACTTACTTGGCCTTGTACGGGGAGTCAGGAACCTGCGTCTGAAATGACGTCTCGTATTGCTTCGCTCTGCAGGGGGAGAAGTAAAAAAAAAAGTTTTTGACTCTGGGGGGGTGGGTGGGGGGGGAAGGTGTTTGGCCTTCCAGTTAAGCACACAGCAGATTAAAGTGTGAAGGGAAAGAAAATGTTCAAGCTGAATCTGTTTATTTGGCCTGTCAGCTGAGCAGCTCCACCTAACATACTCAGATGCTACTGCGACTCACGGGGAAGAAGCATTTTTCTGGCACCGACTAAAACCAAGATGAAATCCTAATGTTACTGTGGCAACACTGCAAACCGGGACAAATTCTGTAGTTTTATAGTAAGCAGGTCACGTGGGTTACAAGCATCACCAACAGTGTTTTGAAAGTGTGACCTCCTGGTAGACCACGGCCCTTCGGGTAGCAACGTCTCTGTAGAATTCATGCCAAACTCTGTAAAACAAACTACAGATATGGCTTTGTGTGGGAGGTTGTATCAATGACATGATGAAGAACTATAGATAAGAACACCTTAACGGTTAATGCCTGTGAATATTCTCATTCATCCAGGTCGTCGTATTCTCAGGGCATTGAAATGTTCGGATTGTTTTAGAAGACATTTTGCCTTTCATTTTGCCATTCTAGAGGCTAACCTTTCTGTGATAAAATGGCAACCAAGGTAATCAAAAAGGTTAACCAACGAACGAGATTTCTCTACAGAATCTCCTCTCTGGTCAACAAAAGCACCTTGAGGATTCTGGCGGGAACTCTCGTTCAACCCTTATTCGATTATGCATGCACCTCCTGGTACCCTAGCACCTCCAAAACCCTCAAATCTAAACTCCAAACATCTCAGAACAAGCTAGTCAGGTTACTGCTAGACCTCCACCCCAGATCACACCTCACTCCTACCCACTTCTCTAAAGTGGGCTGGCTCAAGGTGGAGGACAGAGTTAAACAACTTGCACTGAGCCTAGTCTATAAAATCCACTACACCTCCCTGATACCGAAGTACATGTCAAACTACTTGACCGCCATAACCACAACACCAGGGGGAGCTCCACTAACC
Source organism: Entelurus aequoreus (assembly GCF_033978785.1). Taxonomy (NCBI): domain Eukaryota; kingdom Metazoa; phylum Chordata; class Actinopteri; order Syngnathiformes; family Syngnathidae; genus Entelurus; species Entelurus aequoreus. The sequence goes on from NC_084740.1 coordinate 60,494,236, forward strand.
ACGTTAAACTCAGATTCTGAACTAACTAAGGTCTTAACTCATTCTCTTTCTATGCCACATCAATGTGGAATGCGCTCCCAACAGGTATAAAAGAAAGGGCATCTCTATCCTCCTTCAAAACCGTAATAAAAGTTCACCTCCAGGCAGCTACAACCCTAAACTAACACCCTCCCCGGATTGCTAATAATCAAATGTAAACAATCAAATGCAGATACTTTTTCTTTTGCCTTCTGATCTCTCTCTCTCTCTCTCTTTCTCTACTACTTGATGTCCATATCCTACCCCCCCCCCCCCCCTCCACACCCCTGATTGTAAATAATGTAAATAATTCAATGTGATTATCTTGTGTGATGACTGTATTATGATGATAGTATGTATGATAGTATATATCTGTATCATGAATCAATTTAAGTGGACCCCGACTTAAACAAGTTGATAAACTTAATCGGGTGTTACCATTTAGTGGTCAATTGTACGGAATATGTACTTCACTGTGCAACCTACTAATAAAAGTCTCAATCAATCAATCAATTCAATCCGAGCGGGTTTCATCAGTTCATACTCAGACTTGAACTCTTTCTGAAAAATGACAACTAGTCCTCCCAAAAAACTGTATTAAAAAAGTATTTGAATATAAGTGGGAGTAAGAATAAAAGTACAATATTACCTCAATTTAAATATTCATACTAAAATTAAGATTAGTCAATGACTAAAAATAAGTAAATCATCATTTACCTCTCAAATCATCTAAATGCCTCCAGTCCTTGGACACAGTTTTTCACTCAGCACTAAGATTTGTTACTGGCTGTCGTAGTCTCACCCTCCACTGTCAACTGTATATGAAGTCAGACTTATCTTCATTGAGTGCACGCAGATACACACATTGGCTGACTACCATTTATAAGGTTCTTTTAGGTTTAATGCCTCCATACTTGTATAATTTGTTACAAAGAAAAATCAGCTCTTATGCATTACGCTCTAACAATTTGTATGTTTTAACTGTTCCCCATGTACGGACTGAATTTGGCAAAAGAGCTTTTGGCCTTGCTGCCCCTATGGCATGGAATGCATTGCAGACCAAACTGAAACTCACTGAACTACTTCCTTTTGGAGCCTTCCCTTCTGTCCTGAGGGACAGACAGCGAGAGACGTTTGCACAGTGCCTGTGTTTTGAAAAGGTGTAAATCTTGTATTTATTTTAAATAGATGTCTTAACGTATTACTTTTTTGAAACTGCTCTGTGCTGTTGACCTCTTGGCCTGGTCACCCTTGTGAAAGAGATCTTGATCTCAATGGGTTTCTTATCTGGTTAAATAAATGTTCTAAATTACAACTAGGGACATTTCTAGAATTAAAATGTTAAATCTTGGCAAGTGGCAATTTATTTGCAGTGCAGACCTTATTCTTGAACAACTTTGATGGTACACAAACTGTAAATGCTGCAATTGACCAATCAATTATTGAAATTAACATTGGAAGTATTATGAATGGTCAACACCCGGCAGCTTCATCCACCTCTGCATGCACTTTAAAATGGTGGTGACCCGTTTTACTCAGCTGTTGGTGTGAAACGCGCGCATTTAACGCCGGCCGTACTGTTAACAATGAACATCCTGTTTACCGTAATGGTGACTGAGCAGTTTCATCCTTCCCGCTATTACAACATTGGTTCTGTTGCTGCAGTGTTGTGCAAAATATGTCATGCATTGTTCATAAATGATCATGTGGTCAAAGACCACAATGCAATGCAACGTGACATAATGCTACATTCGTATGGTGGCCGACAGGAGCAAACGCGCAGAAAAGTCCAAAACACAGGCAATGTGGGGGAAAAAAAACACGTCATTAAATCGATAGCTTTGTAATAGTGTTTTAGAAAAGTTTAATAAACACAGAAAATTTTCTTTTTTACTCACCCATCTTTCTTCTAGACATCCTGCCCATGTATTTGTATATTCCTTTGAGACCTGGCGCCAAATTAAGAGTGTTTTGAGATCATTTTTACTGATTTACATTTTTTGCGTAAAGTTACAAGCAAATATTTGAGTTATTCTATGTATCCCCGCCATGAGTTGGCGAAGCAAATGCCACGGTAAACCCCGTAAGATCCACCCAGAAACATCTGGTCTTACTCGCTAGCATTAGCTTTTGGCTAAAGATCGACATAACTTTGTTTATCGACCACGGGAGGGAAGAAAGTGAGTGTGAAGGAAAGTGCTGAGAAGAAGTGGATAAAACTATTTGAATTAAAAAAACAAACGATTAAAAACATGACCGAACATGTCGGCAACTTGGCGAAGCAATTCAAGCGTTTCACCGCTTGTCTACACCAGTGTTTTTCAACCACTGTGCCGCGGCGCACACCGTGAGATACAGGCTGGTGTGCCGTGGGAGATTATGTAATTTCACCTATTTGGGTTAAAAATATTTTTTGCAAACCAGTAATTATAGTCTGCAAATGATGTGTTGTTGAGTTTCTGTACTGTCTGTGGATCGGCAGACTTACCACGTTATACTCCTCCATATCAGTAGGTGGCAGCAGGGAGCTAATTGCTTTGTAGATGTCGGAAACAGTGGGAGGCAGCGTGCAGGTAAAAAAGGCGTCTAATGCTTAAACCAAAAATAAACAAAAGGTGAGTGCCCCTAAGAAATGGCATTGAAGCTTAGGGAAGGCTATGCAGAACAAAACTAAAACTTACAAAGTAAACAAAAACAGAATGCTGGACGACAGCAAAGACTTACTGTGGAGCAAAGACAATGTACATCCGAACATGACATGACAATAAACAATGTGCCCACAAAGAAGGATAAAAACAACTGAAATATTCTTGATTGCTAAAACAAAGTAGATGCGGGAAATATCGCTCAAAGGAAGACATGAAACCGCTACAGAAAAATACCAAAAAAAGACAAAAAGCCACCAAAATAGGAGCGCAAGACAAGAACTAAAACACTACACACAGGAAAACAGCAATAAACTCAAAATAAGTCAGGGCGTGATCTGACAGGTGGTGACAGTACACCTACTTTGAGACAAGAGCTATATTGATGCATGCTTTGTTATGCTTTAAAGTCATACTCAACAATTGCGACAACAACTTTTTACTGTCAACTGAGTTTAGTTTTTTGATGATTTCTGCTGGTGGTGAGTCTCCGCATTCTTTCAACGTAAAAAACGTACCTTGGCTCAAAAAAGGTTGAAAAACACTGCTCTATAAAAAGATGGATCAAATGCAGAGGACAAATTTCACCACACCTAGTGTGTGTGTGTGTCAATCATTGGTACTTTAACTTTAACTTAACTACACCACACTGAAGTAGCATTAGCCCAACGTCAGCCAAGAATGTTAAAATATCCAAACAGCGGACATTTATCCAAGAAAATATGGAAAAGCTGCTGTTTAAATGAGAAGCAGCTGGAAGGAGATACTGTAGAAGTCCACTCTCCAAGGTAAATACTGTAGAGCAGGGGTCACCAACGCGGTGCCCGCGGGCACCAGGTAGCCCGTAAGGACCAGATGAGTAGCCCGCTGGCCTGTTCTAAAAATAGCTCAAATAGCAGCACTTACCAGTGAGCTGCCTCTATTTTTTAATTGTATTTATTTACTAGCAAGCTGGTCTCGCTTTGCTCGACATTTTTAATTCTAAGAGAGACAAAACTCAAATTGAAAATCCAATAACATATTTTAAAGATTGGTCTTCACTAACTGACATAAAGAAACAGATAACAGATTTGGTGTCCAGTTCAAAGTGTGACATGATTTATTTAAAAATTTGAGAGTTGACTTTTGTATTTTACATGAGTTATTATTTGTACAAACATGGTGCAAAGTAATTCATGATTTGTTAAAAAGTGTTAGTGGCTAGCTAGTTAAAATGGGATATTGTGATTTCACAAGACTGTCTTAGAAGTGATCATTTGAAAATGTTCAATTTGAAAAATGTGCACTTAGAGAAAATATAAAAATAAAGTGTTGCATATTGATATTTATCTGTTTCTATATATATTTATTGTGAGAAATCATTAAGATGATCAGTGTTTCCACAAAGATAAATATCATTAATTATTAATAATAACAGAGTTAAAGGTAAATTGAGCAAATTGGCTATTTCTGGCAATTTATTTAAGTGTGTATCAAACTGGTAGCCCTTCGCATTAATCAGTACCCAAGAAATAGCTTTTGGTTTCAAAAAGGTTGGTGACCCCTGCTGTAGATTATTATGACTGTACATTACTTCATAAAACTATTGTAGTTATCAGCAATACATTCTAATGTATTATTTTCTTCACAAAATATTTATGATTCAAACGTTTATTTTTAAAAGGCATGTTACATGCTGAAATTGTGCTGTTTTGAGTGGAAAGGGGGGGGAAAATTACTCATTAAATTGATTTCAATTTAATCAACTCATAAGTAAATTGTTTATCTTATAAAGACAATTAGACTCTGACATAGACGAAACTGTTTTGGCAAGGCACTTTTCCCAGCGCAGAAAGCAGAGTGGATGTGTTTTAGTGCAGAAGATCTTGAAATCCCTGACTTCAAAACAAAACATCTTTGCGATGATGCACACAGGACTTGTTAGACCCTCTCTCCTGTACAACATCAGTCATCTTTGACCTGTTCTTCAGGACAGAAAAAACAAGACGACCAGAGACACACTCCAAGATCTATTTTCCTTTCACTCCCTCGAGGGTACATTGGCCACAAGCTCCATTACCATGTGTTTAAAATGAATTTAAAAAAAATAAATTGTGATCACGATCATTTAAAGACAGCAGCAGGACGGACGCTGATGACACAAATCTCAGGCAGCAAGAGTGGAAAGTGGAAAGAGTTCATGTAATGTTTACTTGCTCAGATCAATTCAAATTCTGCACAGGAGTGTCTTTGTATGCACCATCATCTGAGACTCTTTCTCTAACACACACACACACACACACACACACACACACACACACACACACACACACACACACACACACACACACACACACACACACACACACACACACACACACACACACACACACACACACACACACACACACACACACACACACACACACACACACACACACACACACTCGTGCACATACGCACACTGGGCACTCTGTTCATGCGGTGCAAAGCCTTGTAACCAATTTCAGGCAAAATATTGTAGAAATAGGTTCCTAAATGCCTGGTAGGGATACTTAACCAAAATTATAACCACACTTTTCCTGTAGCACTGACACATTGAACTGATAAAAGGTCACCAAAAACTGTTAACTTGAACAAGTAGCGGGCCGTGCGTTTCCCACCTAGGCATTCAGTGATGTCCGACTTCATTGATTACCTCTCAAAATACCATCATTGATGTCACCACATGACCATTGCTGGAGAAATACTATACAGAAACACACTTACACACTACTGGGCATTGAAACACCTCAACAGTGTACAAAAAGGGTTATTTTCTGGCGCATTTAAAAATCAATTAACCCGCATCAGCAATTAAAACATATCTTATGTGGTACTGTCAAAATTAAAATGGCAAAAAACATATTAAACGTGAAAAAATAAAGAAATAAAATATTTGAACTCCCAATTTGTAGCACCCATTTGACGCCGTACAACACATCTGGCGAAATTAAGGCCCGTTGAGCTTTTGAATCTGGCCCACCAGTCATCCCCCCCCCAAATTTATTTTAGATCTTTAAGATCGAAACTGAAACTTTCGATAGTATGTGGGTTTTTTGTTTACCATTCGCATTTATATTTCACTGTTCTGTTGCATTTCGCTTGATTGTAAAATATGTGGATGGAGAGGGGGTGTGACGTTCATATGTTGTCAATATTCAGTGTTTTATCCTTCATAGTTAATATTGTAAATCCCACATTCTTTATTTCCATGTACATTCTGGGTGTCTCATTCAGTAAAAAAATTTAAAATTCCATTCCGTTTTTTAAGGTGGTCTGTCATAACGTTTTTAGCATTCAGACATTATTAGGGTTCCTAAAAATAGATATACCGGCCCCAGACACATTTTTTTTCTCTAAATTTGGCCCCCCGAGGCAGAAAAATTGCCCAGGCCTGCCATATAAGCGAGTGGTGATACCGTGCTCCTAAGCCTTTTACACAAGGATACGGACCCCTCTGTGTACCAAGACGAGATAGACCTATTTATTAGGTGGTGTGATACCAACTATCTTATTTTAAATGTGACCAAGACACAGGAAATGGTTTTGGATCCGAGGAAAGTGACTGACCATGAGCCAGTGGTCATCAAAAATCAGGAAATCACCCAGGTATCCTCATATAAATATTTAGGGATTCATATTGATAATCTTCTCTGCTGGAAGACACATATTGACAAACTGTGCAATAGACTGCAACAGAGGCTATATTTTTTGCGAAGATTAAGATTGTACGGCGTAAGCAGCCACATCATGATGATTTTCTACCGTGCCATTGTAGAGAGCATCATTAGATACGGGATCACCTCATGGTTTGGCAACCTAACCATTAAGCTAAAAAGCAAACTGGCCGGCATGCATAAAACGGCAATGAAAATCGTAGGGAGGAAAGAATAGGAGCCTATACAGAGCATCTATGAGCAGGCAGTTAGGAAAAAAGCTAAGAAAATTATTTCCAACTCACAACACCCACTCTTCCCTGAATATAGAACCCTGCCATCAGGGAGAAGACTCCGGGTCCCACTATGCAAATCGAACCGCCTTAAATTATCATTTGTCCCAGCCTCCATTAAGCTGACCAACAAGGTGCAATAGAATGTTAATACATAGGTTAGCACTTTTTTTTTAGCACATAGCACTTTAGAACTAAGCACTTTAGCACATAGCACTTAACTATGAGCTCTAGTGCAATGCACACTGGCACTTTATCTTTATCTCCATACTGTAGATTTTATGCCTACATCAAAGTGCCACCTATGTCTATCAAGCTCCATGTTCTGATGTTTAAATGTTAGTTGTCTGGTTGTGGTTGTGTCTGCGCTTGTGTTTTTGTTCTGTTGTTTTTGTGTATGTTAAGAAAGCAATGATGCTCTGTGCCCAAGACAAATTTCCCCGCGGGGACAATAAAGTTGAACCTTGAACCTTGGTACCACTTGATTCGAGTGGAAGTGGCGGCCATTTCATCGCCGACATGGTCTCACAAGATGTAGTTTCTCTTTAAATATCCTTCTTGAAAATAGCCTTGCAAATATATACAGTATCTGTCACCTAATCAACGTTTTGTTCTCCTTTGTGGGTCAACACTTCCCGCTTCCTGCTAAATTGCAACTTGTGATTAGATACTCACTTTGGAGTGACACGTGAGTATCCAATCAGAGTCTCGTTAATATCAGGCTACCTAGATAGGCTACTGTCAACAACTTGTGATATGATTGGCTATCGCAACTGTCTATCAACTGTATGTGTTCTCAAATTCATCCGCTAACGGTCCCGGTGAGTATTCAATCACAGGACGCGTAAATGTCACGTTCAAGGTGAGGCCAGCTAGAAGGTCTTACTGACAACAACTCCTGATCTGGCAACATAAGATAGCTGAATTCTGATTGGATACAAACTAAGTTGAAAACAACAGCACTACAAGGAACATAATATGACATGAAGAAAATATGAATACTTTTAGATGTTTAGGAAAAGTCAATTAAAAAGTATTTATCTTTAATTATGATGATGATTTCTGGTTACGTTAGGCCAGCAGAGAAGGTCTTGCTGGCCCTGATGACACACCACGGACTTGAATCCAAAAAAGTGAGGCAGCTCACTTTAATGTGTTAAGTGTGTTTTTGTAGTTTCGGGGGCCTGTTGCCTTTGTGTGCAAGTTTCAACAGTGATGGAGGAGTGACAGATAATGAATGTTGTCACTTCCTCAACATCACAGAACCTCACATTACTTTAGGAACACCCTCACTGAGACTGTGGCAATGCACCAGAAAAGTAATATTAACTGTTGAGAACTAGTATTGTAAAATGATGCTGCAATGGAAGGACTTCAATCAATCAATCAATCAATGTTTACTTATATAGCCCTAAATCACGAGTGTCTCAAAGGGCTGCACAAGCCACAACGACATCCTCGGCTCAGATCCCACATCAGGGCAAGAAAAAACTCAACCCAATGGGATAACAATGAGAAACCTTGGAGGGGACCGGTGCAATGGACGTCGAGTGGATCTAGCATAATATTGTGAGAGTCCAGTCCATAGTGGATCTAACATAATAGTGAGAGTCCAGTCCATAGTGGATCTAGTTAATAGTGTGAGAGTCCAGTCCATAGTGGATCTAACATAATAGTGTGAGAGTCCAGTCCATAGTGGATCTAACATAATAGTGTGAGAGTCCAGTCCATTGTGGATCTAACATAATAGTGTGAGAGTTCAGTCTATAGTGGATCTAACATAATAGTGTAAGAGTCCAGTCCATAGTGGATCTAACATAATAGTGTGAGAGTCCAGTCCATAGTGGATCTAACATAATAGTGAGAGTCCAGTCCATAGTGGATCTAACATAATAGTGTGAGAGTCCAGTCCATAGTGGATCTAACATAATAGTGTGAGAGTCCAGTTCATAGTAGATCTAACGTAATTGTGAGAGTCCAGTCCATAGTGGATCTAACATAATAGTGTGAGAGTCCAGTCCATAGTGGATCTAACATAATAGTGTGAGAGTCCAGTCCATAGTGGATCTAACATAATAGTGAGAGTCCAGTCCATAGTGGATCTAACATAATAGTGTGAGAGTCCAGTCCTTAGTGGATCTAACATAATAGTGTGAGAGTCCAGTCCATAGTGGATCTAACATAATAGTGTGAAAGTCCAGTCCATAGTGGATCTAACAAAATAGTGAGAGTCCAGTCAATAGTGGATCTAACATAATAGTGTGAGAGTCCAGTCCATAGTGGATCTAACATAATAGTGAGAGTCCAGTCAATAGTGGATCTAACATAATAGTGTGAGAGTCCAGTCCATAGTGGATCTAGTTAATAGTGTGAGAGTCCAGTCCATAGTGGATCTAACATAATAGTGTGAGAGTCCAGTCTATAGTGGATCTAACATAATAGTGAGAGTCCAGTCAATAGTGGATCTAACATAACAGTGTGAGAGTCCAGTCCATAGTGGATCTAGTTAATAGTGTGAGAGTCCAGTCCATAGTGGATCTAACATAATAGTGTGAGAGTCCAGTCTATAGTGGATCTAACATAATAGTGTGAGGGTTCAGTCTATAGTGGATCTAACATAATAGTGTGAGAGTCCAGTCCATAGTGGATCTAACATAATAGTGAGAGTCCAGTCCATAGTGGATCTAACATAACAGTGTGAGAGTCCAGTCCATAGTGGATCTAACATAATAGTGTGAGAGTCCAGTCTATAGTGGATCTAACATAATAGTGTGAGAGTTCAGTCTATCGTGGATCTAACATAATAGTGTGAGAGTCCAGTCCATAGTGGATCTAACATAATAGTGTGAGAGTCCAGTCCATAGTGGATCTAACATAATAGTGTGAGAGTCCAGTCTATAGTGGATCTAACATAATAGTGTGAGAGTCCAGTCCATAGTGGATCTAACATAATAGTGTGAGAGTCCAGTCCATAGTGGATCTAACATAATAGTGTGAGAGTCCAGTCCATAGTGGATCTAACATAATAGTGAGAGTCCAGTCCATAGTGGATCTAACATAATAGTGTGAGAGTCCAGTCCTTAGTGGATCTAACATAATAGTGCGAGAGTCCAGTCCATAGTGGATCTAACATAATAGTGTGAGAGTCCAGTCCATAGTGGATCTAACATAATAGTGAGAGTCCCGTCAATAGTGGATCTAACATAATAGTGTGAGAGTCCAGTCCATAGTGGATCTAACATAATAGTGAGAGTCCAGTCCATAGTGGATCTAACATAATAGTGTGAGAGTCCAGTCCATAGTGGATCTAACATAATAGTGTGAGAGTCCAGTCCATAGTGGATCTAACATAATAGTGAGGGTCCAGTCCATAGTGGATCTAACATAATAGTGAGAGTCCAGTCCATAGTGGATCTAGTTAATAGTGTGAGAGTCCAGTCCATAGTGGATCTAACATAATAGTGTGAGAGTCCAGTCTATAGTGGATCTAACATAATAGTGTGAGAGTTCAGTCTATAGTGGATCTAACATAATAGTGTGAGAGTCCAGTCCATAGTGGATCTAACATAATAGTGAGAGTCCAGTCCATAGTGGATCTAACATAATAGTGAGAGTCCAGTCCATAGTGGATCTAACATAATAGTGTGAGAGTCCAGTCCATAGTGGATCTAACATAATAGTGTGAGAGTCCAGTCTATAGTGGATCTAACATAATAGTGTGAGAGTTCAGTCTATAGTGGATCTAACATAATAGTGTGAGAGTCCAGTCCATAGTGGATCTAACATAATAGTGAGAGTCCAGTCCATAGTGGATCTAACATAATAGTGTGAGAGTCCAGTCCATAGTGGATCTAACATAATAGTGTGAGAGTCCAGTCCATAGTGGATCTAACATAATAGTGAGAGTCCAGTCCATAGTGGATCTAACATAATAGTGTGAGAGTCCAGTCCTTAGTGGATCTAACATAATAGTGTGAGAGTCCAGTCCATAGTGGATCTAACATAATAGTGTGAGAGTCCAGTCCATAGTGGATCTAACATAATAGTGAGAGTCCAGTCAATAGTGGATCTAACATAATAGTGTGAGAGTCCAGTCCATAGTGGATCTAACATAATAGTGAGAGTCCAGTCCATAGTGGATCTAACATAATAGTGAGAGTCCAGTCCATAGTGGATCTAACATAATAGTGTGAGAGTCCAGTCCATAGTGGATCTAACATAATAGTGTGAGAGTCCAGTCCATAGTGGATCTAACATAATAGTGAGAGTCCAGTCCATAGTGGATCTAGTTAATAGTGTGAGAGTCCAGTCCATAGTGGATCTAACATAATAGTGTGAGAGTCCAGTCTATAGTGGATCTAACATAATAGTGTGAGAGTTCAGTCTATAGTGGATCTAACATAATAGTGTGAGAGTCCAGTCCATAGTGGATCTAACATAATAGTGAGAGTCCAGTTCATAGTGGATCCAACATAATAGTGTGAGAGTCCAGTCCTTAGTGGATCTAACATAATAGTGTGAGAGTCCAGTCCATAGTGGATCTAACATAATAGTGTGAGAGTCCAGTCCATAGTGGATCTAACATAATAGTGTGAGAGTCCAGTCCATAGTGGATCTAACATAATAGTGTGAGAGTCCAGTCCATAGTGGATCTAACATAATAGTGTGAGAGTCCAGTCCATAGTGGATCTAACATAATAGTGTGAGAGTCCAGTCCATAGTGGATCTAACATAATAGTGAGAGTCCAGTCCATAGTGGATCTAACATAATAGTGTGAGAGTCCAGTCCTTAGTGGATCTAACATAATAGTGTGAGAGTCCAGTCCATAGTGGATCTAACATAATAGTGTGAGAGTCCAGTCCATAGTGGATCTAACATAATAGTGAGAGTCCAGTCAGTAGTGGATCTAACATAATAGTGTGAGAGTCCAGTCCATAGTGGATCTAACATAATAGTGAGAGTCCAGTCCATAGTAGATCTAACATAATAGTGAGAGTCCAGTCCATAGTGGATCTAACATAATAGTGTGAGAGTCCAGTCCATAGTGGATCTAACATAATAGTGAGAGTCCAGTCCATAGTGGATCTAACATAATAGTGTGAGAGTCCAGTCCATAGTGGATCTAACATAATAGTGAGAGTCCAGTCCATAGTGGATCTAACATAATAGTGTGAGAGTCCAGTCCATAGTGGATCTAACATAATAGTGTGAGAGTCCAGTCCATAGTGGATCTAACATAATAGTGAGAGTCCAGTCCATAGTGGATCTAACATAATAGTGTGAGAGTCCAGTCCTTAGTGGATCTAACATAATAGTGTGAGAGTCCAGTCCATAGTGGATCTAACATAATAATGTGAGAGTCCAGTCCATAGTGGATCTAACATAATAGTGTGAGAGTCCAGTCCATAGTGGATCTAACATAATAGTGAGAGTCCAGTCCATAGTGGATCTAACATAATAGTGTGAGAGTCCAGTCCTTAGTGGATCTAACATAATAGTGTGAGAGTCCAGTCCATAGTGGATCTAACATAATAGTGTGAGAGTCCAGTCCATAGTGGATCTGACATAATAGTGAGAGTCCCGTCAATAGTGGATCTAACATAATAGTGTGAGAGTCCAGTCCATAGTGGATCTAACATAATAGTGAGAGTCCAGTCCATAGTGGATCTAACATAATATTGTGAGAGTCCAGTCCATAGTGGATCTAACATAATAGTGTGAGAGTCCAGTCCATAGTGGATCTAACATAATAGTGAGAGTCCAGTCCATAGTGGATCTAACATAATAGTGTGAGAGTCCAGTCCATAGTGGATCTAACATAATAGTGTGAGAGTCCAGTCCATAGTGGATCTAACATAATAGTGTGAGAGTCCAGTCCATAGTGGATCTAACATAATAGTGTGAGAGTCCAGTCCATAGTGGATCTAACATAATAGTGAGAGTCCAGTCCATAGTGGATCTAACATAATAGTGTGAGAGTCCAGTCCATAGTGGATCTAACATAATAGTGTGAGAGTCCAGTCCATAGTGGATCTAACATAATAGTGTGAGAGTCCAGTCCATAGTGGATCTAACATAATAGTGAGAGTCCAGTCCATAGTGGATCTAACATAATAGTGAGAGTCCAGTCCATAGTGGATCTAACATAATAGTGTGAGAGTCCAGTCCTTAGTGGATCTAACATAATAGTGTGAGAGTCCAGTCCATAGTGGATCTAACATAATAGTGTGAGAGTCCAGTCCATAGTGGATCTAACATAATAGTGAGAGTCCAGTCCATAGTGGATCTAACATAATAGTGAGAGTCCAGTCAATAGTGGATCTAACATAATAGTGTGAGAGTCCAGTCCATAGTGGATCTAACATAATAGTGAGAGTCCAGTCCATAGTGGATCTAACATAATAGTGTGAGAGTCCAGTCCATAGTGGATCTAACATAATAGTGTGAGAGTCCAGTCCATAGTGGATCTAACATAATAGTGTGAGAGTCCAGTCCATAGTGGATCTAACATAATAGTGAGAGTCCAGTCCATAGTGGATCTAACATAATAGTGTGAGAGTCCAGTCCTTAGTGGATCTAACATAATAGTGAGAGTCCAAAAAAGTTGTTTCTTTAACTGCAATAGTCCTATGTCATCCACTGACCAAAATGTCTGCCATCATGTAAAGGAAAAGACAAAGCAACCCCTCTGTCACTGTCTCCCTGTTTTGAGGGCCAGTTGAATTGAGTGAGCTCAGGACCAGGTCCTGACACACAGCAATGTAACCTATTTGTTGATTAGTATTGATTGATATTGCATTTAAAAATCAATAACTGCAAAGACGAAAAATAGGAAGGGCTCATACATACTTTAACATGCATCCTATCCAGACAACGACTTAGGCAAGGGCATGGCAGCAATTTGGAGAAAACCTCTTTACAGGTGGAGTGTCAGGCCCGAGGGACCGATTTGCAGGTTTGCTGTGCAATCATTAAAAGTGGCCGTAAATTACGGTCATTAATGTTACCTTGTGGACAGTCAGGATCCACAAAAAGTACCCTGTGCCTTCTACCTTGGCCAAAAATCCTGGAACACTTTTGCTGTTTGTGTTTCTTAGAAGTGGCTGTTTGCAACCTTTACACAACTAACAACTTTCTAAAGTATTGTAAGCATAATAGGGTTGTACGGTATACCGATACTAAAAAAGTACCGTGGTACTTATGGATTAAAAACTATACTATACTGCCTTTGAAAAATACTGGTACTCTTCTTTTTTTTTTTTTCATCTGCATGCTGCCGTGCGGTGGTGACGTACAGAGCTGAGGCTCATGATGTTGAGTGTGTCAGCACGCACACGCACACAAAGCGCATACAAGAAGAAACAGTGCTTAGGGAAAGAATGGCAAAAAAAACCAGTTCTACTGGTTAATAAAGATGGTGCGTGACGCGTAGGGATGATGATTGATAACAAATTATCGAGTTCGAGCCTATTATCGAATCCTCTTATCGAACCGATTCCTTATCGATTCTCTTATCGAGTCCAGATAGGTTGTTGTATATGGAAAAAAACACACAATATTTGGTATAACAAAAGCTCACTTTTATTATATAAGAAAAAAATAAAATCTAATAAATAAATAAATATTGACTGTTACCCCCCCTAAAAAGTAAAATTAAAAAAATAAATATTGACTGTTGTTACCCAAAGTATATTAAGTGGGATTTTTCAGAAAAACAAATATATACAGTAACACAAAAACAACCTGTCTCTGTGATCACTATAGGTGTATAAATAATAATATAGTGTTAAATAAAATAAGTCCCTTGGGCACAAAACTGGAAATAATACAGCTCTCCAAAAAGTGCACTTCTGCTGCTATTTGACATAACTGTTTGTTATGATGCTTTGACATTTTTGCACTTTAGCTCTTTATTGAAAGAAAATTCTATGAAGAGAAAAGTTGTTTGCAAATGTGGTTACAATGCTAAAAAATGAAAAGTTAAAGCTAAAAAAAGAAATACACTTTATTGAGTTAAAATCTTTCTTTATAGGGGGAAATATGTGATGTTATGAACTAGGGAATATAACAACTACACTACCCAGCATGCAACGGGAGTGAAGAGCATGCGCGGTAGCCCCGAAAAGTGTTGTTGCATGTCGTCACCCGTGAAAGTAAACGTCAAGAACTCAGCCAACACGCCTCGTCTGCATTATTTATAATTAGACAGACAACACATATACAGTGTGATTTTGTTTTGTTTACAAGGAAAGAAAAACAAAAGTTAAAAAAGGGAGATGTCATATATGTTATATATAAATGTATGTGCTGCGGTTGCTTTAAGAATGTTGTGACAGCTGCCGTAAAGGAGGTGTGTTGCTAGCCTGGTTGCTATGTTTCCGGTTGGTCGTAAAAGTGTTCGTCATGTGTTTGTACTCTGCTCAAATCTCTCAGTAAAGTTATTCATTGTATTATAACTTTTGTTTTGAACTTCATTATTCCATCGTTTTTAACTGCTTTCCCTATCTGCGCCTAATGACTGAGCTACGTGACGTAAATTCTTGTGATGTCTCAAGGGGCATTGTGGTCGGGACGGGATTCGTTCCGAGGGATTCGAATAAAGAACCAACTCTTTTTCTTTACTATAGTGGTCTCGATAACGGGTACCGGTTCTCAAAAAGGGATTCGAGTCCGAGGACTCGGTTCTTTTCTTATCGAACAACCGGGAAAACCGGTTTCGAGTATCATCCCTAGTGACGCGCAATATGGAGGTATTTGGGCTTCAAAACTATCGATATAGGTGATGCTTTAAACACGGAAGCGCTGCTGCTTTAAAACATGCCTCGCCGAAGCAGTTTAAACCCTTGCTTTAAACTAAACAATGAAATAACAAGCAGTCAGACCGACAGGTAATGTAGTTAACTAGCTCCCCTGCTGTGCACATACAGATACGTAGACGTGCAGACAGCTGGTTGGTTTGTTGCCAAATATTAGTGCAGTCAAAACCGCCCACGTAGCGTAAGCTAATGCTTGTAAAATGACGGAATTTTGCTACAAATTCCTACAATTTGTGGTAGAAAATGGATGGATGGATGGATCTTTAACAATGTGTGTTTTACCTGCTACATGTCTTAGCTGTTTACTTTCAGCCATAGTATTGTTTTTAGTATTTACTAATGATTGTCTTAAAGCCAGACCAAGAGTGGCAAATATAAATCATGAAGCATTTAATACAATGTCATTAAAACTTTCTATTCTATTTTAACTTAGTCCTAGATTATGGCAGACTATATGTAATTAGTTATTTGAGTGCAATAAGAAAATCCAAATGTGTTTAATGAGTTTTCATTTTAACCTGGTAAACTAATGGTAAAATAAGCTAGCCGGTGGCGTTCTTTTTATATTTTATTTATTAGAGCAAGTTGCAAACAGCCCTTGTAGGAAGAAGATGGTGAGGATAGATACAAAAACAACGAACTGACAAATGGAAAATAATACTGACCTGGAGTTCATCCTGGCACGGAGTTTCTTTGCCTTCTTGCGGGCCTTTTGCTTCTCCTCCCCGTCCTTTATGCTTTCAGAAGAAACCGAGCCATCCGTCATGATGTCCACAATGTATTTCTTCAAAGAAAGGTGCTCCTAAAGAAAACACATGTCGTACTTTGGATTATAACAAGCAATTTAACTATAGCGTGTCTCATCGTTTTGCACTGTGCTATAACGCCGAGATGATTTATTTTACAGTGTCAATTAAATTGTCAAGAAAAAACAACTAAATATGACACCTGACAAGTTATTTGACTGATTGCTATGGAAATAGAGTCGCGAATATAATCCTAGTAAATGTATAAGCCCCAACACACTGTATCCTATAATTACCTCCACACTCTTTTGAACCCACTCCCTCCCACGGACATGCCATAGGGCTGGAGGTTTTACTTTGTGTCTTGCAAATGTCAAGACTATTTTCATATTTCCACCAAGAGATGGACTGTTTGGAGCACAATTTGAATGACACCATGCATGTGCAAGAAACTAATTTGCCAATGATCCTGCGCACACCAGAGTATAGGATGACCTCCCATATAATTAAGAAGTCAAACTAAACATGTGTGTGGGATTGTCATAGTCTTTGGTTACACCTGCTGGCTAAATAGAGCACAAACAGATATTACTGGCGGAGTTAAAGACGTGAAATAAAATGATCTGCAATGAAGAAAAAAATCCAGCAACAGCAAAACCACTTGAGACTGAATAAATAGCACCTGTGCTGTATGCAGGCAAATAGTGCATTCCATTTGGCCTCAAAACATGATTCATGAAAAATAAATTTCACACAAACGGCCAAATCAGTTTTCCCATTACTACCATCCTGAGTTAAAAACGGCAACGGTAAACCAATATTTTTCAGAATTTGATCCAAATTTGTGACGCCTAACAGCATACAGTACAAGCCAATCCCAATCAATTTATTTTGGATTTGAGAGAACAAAGACGTTTGTAGTGTGATATCTATACCACAGATATTGAAGTTGACAAGTGTTTAAGCCTCGGCTGAAGTCTACTTTTGTTTTTTCCCTGCTTCCTTCATACAAGATGTTGACTCATAACCATAGATGTCACTTCACATTGGAAGCAGCTGCTCAGTAATCTCTCTGAGAGGCTATAGAGAACTCTAGCCACTCACCTAATGGAACTCTTAATAATGCTTCCAAAATATATTTCATCCAAAATATATCATACTGGAAATATATATATATATATACATGCATATATATATTATATGAATATAAATATATATATTATATGAATATAAATAAATATATATATATATATATATATATATATATATATATATATATATATATATATATATATATATATATATATATATATATATATATATATATATATATATATATTATTTTTTTTATTAGGGCTGCAACAACAATCGATTAAATCGATTATACAAATAGTTGGCGATTAATTTAGTCATTGATTCGTTGGATATATGCTACGCGCATGCGCAGAGGCAATTTTTTTTTTTTTTTTTTTAAATAAACCTTTATTTATAAACTGCAACATGTACAAACAGCTGAGAAACAATAATCAAAATAAGTATGGTGCCAGTATGCTGTTTTTTTCCCAATAAAATACTGGAAAGGATTGAAATGTAGTTTGTTTATTTTACCCGATTATTAATCGATTAATCGAAGTAATAATCGACAGATTAATCGATTATCAAATTAATCGTTAGTTGCAGCCCTAATATATATATATATACATATATATATATATATACACTACCGTTCAAAAGTTTGGGGTCACCCAAACAATTTTGTGGAATAGCCTTCATTTCTAAGAACAAGAATAGACTGTCGAGTTTCAGATGAAAGTTCTCTTTTTATGGCCATTTTGAGCGTTTAATTGACCCCACAAATGTGATGCTCCAGAAACTCAATCTGCTCAAAGGAAGGTCAGTTTTGTAGCTTCTGTAACGAGCTAAACTGTTTTCAGATGTGTGAACATGATTGCACAAGGGTTTTCTAATCATCAATTAGCCTTCTGAGCCAATGAGCAAACACATTGTACCATTAGAACACTGGAGTGATAGTTGCTGGAAATGGGCCTCTATACACCTATAGATATTGCACCAAAAACCAGACATTTGCAGCTAGAATAGTCATTTACCACATTAGCAATGTATAGAGTGTACTTCTTTAAAGTTAAGACTAGTTTAAAGTTATCTTCATTGAAAAGTACAGTGCTTTTCCTTCAAAAATAAGGACATTTCAATGTGACCCCAAACTTTTGAATGGTAGTGTACACACACACACACACATATATGTGTATATATATATATATATATATATATATATATATATATATATATATATATATATATATATAGAGAGAGAGAGAGAGAGAAAGACTGATGTAGACTTTCTAGCAAATACGGTAACAATTATTACAAAACTAAATTCAACAGCACTTGGAATACTTGAGACAGTCAAACATGGTGACAGACAGGTGTCCACTACTAAACCATTGTCACAAAGCAGCAAATATGGCATATTGCCTGTGGTGGGAGTAACATGAGCGCCTCTAAACATCACTCCCTTTCTCTGGCACAGACAGAGCTATCACAGACCTAAAAGGCAGCCCACACAAACACACATTCTATGGGATATGTTCACCCAGCGCCTCTTTTGTCACTCACAAAAGGCCTGAGCGGTCGGCTTTTCATTCGGCGTTGAGCAAACAGCTGAATTTCATGTTGGCTACTGCATGATAAGTGATAGGACAGTGGATGGCTTACCATCGCAGGACATTTTCTGTATCAAACGACACTTTGGATGACATTTTCAGCATGGAAATGCCATATACCACAAGTCTGACACCCGTGTTTATAGCTATTCTTTGCATCTTTAGAAGAGCAACTTTGTTGCTGGAAAGGTGTTGAGTGTCACATTTTAAAACAGCAAGGGGAGCCAAGAGGGGGGCTTCAGCTGGTGCTCTAAATGTTTCAGCAAGGTTCTCAATATAGGAGCCATCGAAAGAGTGTCAACTGGACATCCAGAACTATTCGGCTCCTCTTGGATGTCAGTTTTTTGTCTCACAATCTCTGCTGGGGAAGCTTGCCACCAGCCACCAGTGCTGTGTGTAAAGATGATCCATTAATATGGTGTCTCTGACAAGAGCCAATGATATTACTGGGATCACCTTAAAGGCCTACTGAAAGCCACTACTAGCGACCACGCAGTCTGATAGTTTATATATCAATGATGAAATCTTAACATTGCAACACATACCAATACGGCCGGGTTAACTTATAAAGTGACATTTAAAACTTCCCGGGAAATATCCGTCTGAAACGTCATCATACCGTATGATGACGTGTGCGTGTGACGAAGTCCGAGTAACGGAAGTTATGGTACCCCGTAGAATCCTATACAAAAAGCTCTGTTTTCATTTCATAATTCCACAGTATTCTGGACATCTTTTGCAATTTGTTTAATGAACAATGAAGGCTGCAAAGAAGACAGTTGTAGGTGGGATCGGTGTATTAGCAGCGGACTACAGCAACACAACCAGGAGGACTTTGTTGGAGCGCTAGCCGTGCTAGCCGCCGACCTCACCTTGACTTCCTACGTCTCCGGGCCGCCAAACGCATCGGGTGAAGTCCTTCGTCCTTCTGCCGATCGCTGGAACGCAGGTGAGCACGGGTGTTGATGAGCAAATGAGGGCTGGCTGGCGTAGGTGGAGAGCTAATGTTTTTAGCATAGCTCTGTGAGGTCCCGTTGCTAAGTTAGCTTCAATGGCGTCGTTAGCACAGCATTGTTAACCTTCGCCAGCCTAGAAAGCATTAACCGTGTATTTACATGTCCACGGTTTAATAGTATTGTTGATTTTCTATCTATCCTTCCAGTCAGGGGTTTATTTTTTTGTTTCTATATGCAGTTAAAGCACGATGCTATCACGTTAGCTCGTAGCTAAAGCATTTCGCCGATGTATTGTCGTGGAGATAAAAGGCACTGAATGTCCATTTCGCGTTCTCGACTCTCATTTTCAAGAGGATATAGTATCCGAGGTGGTTTAAAATACAAATCCGTGATCCACAATAGAAAAAGGAGAGTGTGGAATCCAATGAGCCAGCTTGTACCTAAGTTACGGTCAGAGCGAAAAAAGATACGTCCATCACTGCCTCTCAAGTCCTTCACTGTAACGTTCCTCATCTACGAATCTTTCATCCTCGCTCAAATTAATGGGGTAATCATCACTTTCTCTGTCCGAATCTCTCTTGCTCCATTGTAAACAACGGGGAATTGTGAGGAATACTAGCTCCTGCGACGTCACGCTACTTCCGGTACAGGCAAGGCTTTTTTTTTTATCAGCGAGCAAAAGTTGCGAACTTTATAGTCGATTTTCTCTACTAAATCCTTTCAGCAAAAATATGGCAATATCGCGAAATGATCAAGTATGACACATAGAATGGATCTGCTATTCCCGTTTAAATTTAAAAAAATCATTTTAGTAGGCCTTTAAAAATAATACTTTTATTCCATCCAACCCTGTTGGTAATCATTGTAGTCTCATTTTGATGTGACGTTTAAATGTGTAGTGAAGCCCCTCTTGTCATTATATAAACAAACACTAAAGATATTTGACCAAAAACCAATGAAGCATCATCACTGCCATATTACCCACAAATATAACATGATGAGTTTTGATAATTTAATACATTTCTCATTTTTAAAAGCTATTTTTAAGTGTCTTAATGGATTAGCCCCTGGTGTGATGTGTAAAGAAATACAAATGTACAGTAGTGAAGGTGTGCAGACTGGAGCTGCAGAGTGAAAAGGTGCCGGACCACTCTGGGTCAGTCTGCATTCTCAGTGAAGACCTCACATCTGTGGAAGTCTTTGCCACTGGAGTTAAAGTCACAGTCCGATATTAAACTTTTCTCCCCAAAACTGAAAAAGTGGCTTAAGGAAAATCAGAAGTGTGAGCACTAGAACTGGGTGTAGTAATGGCACAAATGGGGTCAATTATTTTTAATCTGATATGTTTTTCACTTTTCTCAACTTTGAAAAAAAAGCCTAACCAGGGACGAGAGTTGCAAATTAGCCTGTGGCTAGAAGTCTTAAGTACTTTGACATCGGTTCTTTTTTGTAAGGGGCGTCAGAAGTTGGCAGACCCGTCAGTGATCCTGTTCTGTCTCCCTGTAATGTTTGATCTTGAATGGGATTGTGCTGAAAATCCAAATTTCCCCTCGGGGATTATTAAAGTATATCTGATTCTGATTCTAATTCTCATTACCTATGGATAGCAATTAGGGATGTCCGATAATGGCTTTTTGCCGATATCCGATATGCCGATATTGTCCAACTCTTTAATTACCGATACCGATATCAACCGATACCGATATCAACCGATATATACAGTCGTGGAATTAACACATTATTATGCCTAATTTGGACAACCAGGTATGGTGAAGATAAGGTACTTTTTAAAAAAATGAATCAAATAAAATAAGATAAATAAATTAAAAATATTTTCTTGAATAAAAAAGAAAGTAAAACAATATAAAAACAGTTACATAGAAACTAGTAATTAATGAAAATTTGTAAAATTAACTGTTAAAGGTTAGTATTATTAGTGGACCAGCAGCACGCACAATCATGTGTGCTTACGGACTGCATCCCTTGCAGACTGTATTGATATATATTGATATATAATGTAGGAACCAGAATATTAATAACAGAAAGAAACAACCCTTTTGTGTGAATGAATGTGAATGGGGGAGGGAGGTTTTTTGGCTTGGTGCACTAATTGTAAGTGTATCTTATGTTTTTTATGTGGATTTAATTTAAAAAAAAACAAAAAAAAAACCAAAAAAAAAAAAAAAACGATACTGATAATAAAAAAAACTATACCGATAATTTCCGATATTACATTTTAACCCATTTATCGGCCGATAATATCGGCAGACCGATATTATCGGACATCTCTAATAGCAATGTTTAATTATACGGTCCTTGTCAAATAAATAAAACAATTTAATTAATGAAAACATTTTATTTCAACAGTCTCTCTGAAAATGACGGAATATAATATTCACAGTGCTTTTGCTTCCGGCCCACAGAGGAAAAGTACACGCTGACCTCGGCGTAGTTAAGCTAACCATCCTCATTTCAATGAAGAATCTTTCACTGCGGGAAGAGTTATGGAGCCGCAACGGAGGGAGTACTTGGCAGTGCTAAGAATGAAATAGTGGAGACCAAATGTGATTTTAAATAAATAGCCAGCAAAGATGCCAAAAAGCTCTCGAAACAAAGTTATGAGATATTCAGCTTGATTAACTTTCACATACTGTAGGAAAATATGTAAAAAAAACAAAAACAGAATCTCTGTTTAGATCTTAGCAAGAGTTAGAGTTTTAAGCAACAATAAGTCACAGTTTAGGTATGGAAAAAAACATTTAAATGAAGAACAAAGTGCTAATATTAGTAGTGGGTATCTAACTGTAAATACTGGATACATTCTTATGGAAGTGCTTTTTCTAATTATAATAGTACACATACTTTACTATTCAATTGTAGAGTATTGGAGTTGAGTTGGCATGCATACAACTTGATACATCACAACATGCATGCATACAACATGATACATCACACATGAATGCATACAACATGACACATCACACATGCATGCATACAACATGACGCATCACACATGCATGCATACAACATGATGCATCACACATGCATGCATACACCACGATACATCACACATGCATGCATACAACATGATACATCACACATGCATGCATACAACATGATGCATCACACATGCATGCATACAACATGACGCATCACTCATGCATGTATACAACATGACGCATCACACATGCATGCATACAACATGACGCATCACACATGCATGCATACAACATGATGCATCACACATGCATGCATACAACATGATACATCACACATGCATGCATACAACATGATACATCACACATGCATGCATACAACACGATACATCACACATGCATGCATACAACATGACACATCACTCATGCATGCATACAACATGACACATCACTCATGCATGCATACAACATGACACATCACTCATGCATGCATACAACATGATACATCACACATGCATGCATACAACATGACACATCACACATGCATGCATACAACATGATGCATCACACATGCATGCATACAACATGATACATCACACATGCATGCATACAACATGACGCATCACACATGCATGCATACAACATGATGCATCACACATGCATGCATACAGCATGATACATCACACATGCATGCATACAGCATGATGCATCACACATGCATGCATACAACATGACACATCACTCATGCATGTACACAACATGATACATCACACATGCATGCATACAACATGACGCATCACACATGCATGCATAAAACATGATGCATCACACATGCATGCATACACCATGATGCATCACACATGCATGCATACAACATGATACATCACACATGCATGCATACAACATGATACATCACACATGCATGCATACAACATGATACATCACACATGCATGCATACAACATGATGCATCACACATGCATGCATACAACATGATGCATCACACATGCATGCATACAACATGACACATCACACATGCATGCATACAACATGATGCATCACAATTTCCAGTTTCTCTATTCAACATGTTGGAAAAGGGGTAGGAAGAAGCAGAGCTTATTTAGTCCTACCCCTTTTCCTTTACATAGCAGTTGCTAACACTTTTGTTCACTTTCTGTTTTCAATTTATTCACAATATACTCCATAAGTAATAACATTAAAAATAATTGCATAATAATTAGTGAAGTAAGTTATATTTCATATGGTGAGATAAATAAGATTATCTACAAAATGAATGGATGGATGAAATAAATTTAGAAAGTTTATCATGGTTCTTCTTCTTCTAAGAAACAAAAAAAACAATGAAAGTTTCAAATGTACATGGCTTGTATATACTGTATTTTTCGGAGTATAAGTCGCACCGGCCGAAAATGCATAACAAAGAAGGAAAAAAACATATATAAGTCGCACTGGAGTATAAGTCGCATTTTTGGGGGAAATGTATTTGATAAAAGCCAACACCAAGAATAGACATTTGAAAGGCAATTTAAAATAAATCAAGAATAGTGAACAACAGGCTGAATAAGTGTACGTTATATGAGGCATAAATAACCAACTGGTATGTTAACGTAACATATTATGGTAAGAGTCATTCAAATAACTATAACATATAGAACATGCTATACGTTTACCAAACAATCTGTCACTCCTAATCGCTAAATCCCATGAAATCTTATACGTCTAGTCTCTTACGTGAATGACATCAATAATATTATTTGATATTTGACGCTAATGTGTTAATCATTTCACACATAAGTCGCTCCTGAGTGTAAGTCGCACCCCCGGCCAAACTATGAAAACAAACTGCGACTTATAGTCCGAAAAATACGGTATGCATTTTCATGAAAGGAATAAAAAGAAATGATGATGAAAAATGATGATGATAATGACTTTATGTATATTTGTTTACTTTATTGCACACATTATTTTATTTACTTTTTTTTTTAATGTACAGTATCTTGATTTGATAATTATAATCTGTTACTTTTTGCTTGAATGTTGTGGCCTCCACCTATCTAGTAAAAAAGAGAAATGACATTGTATTTGTAGACATTTTTAGTGATCTACCTGGTTCTAATTCTCCTGTGCTTTAATATTGATTGTGCTGTCAGGTAGGACAAACTGACTTGCGTTTAGAAAGGAAGCAGTTGAGAAGAAGTATATCAATTATTTTCTGAAGGGAGAGGGGAGGGAAGCTATGAATGAAAGAGCTACGGGGGCCAAAGGTGCTGCGTATAGCACCAACAGTTGTCAGCCTCACAATGAGCACGGCTGAAAAGCCAATCTCATATTGCAGCCTGAGAGGCTACCTTGCACTAACGGGCTGCCTTCCCATGGAAGCACTCAATGGGCAGAGGAAAAAAAGAAAAAGCAGTGTGACAACAAAGTGATGTCACCCCTCCACTGGGGCACTGAACCCTGACTGTGTACACTTCAAGGCCCATTTGCAATCACACAAAGCCAAAAACCGACCACGGTGGTGCGTGAGGGGAGACGCACAAACAATAATCGCACTGGTTGTCGGGCGCCTTTGTCCTTTTTACACAACACAAGCGGGACCTGGGAGGTATTGTTTAGGAGAATAAGCGTGTGTGCCGTCGGCGAGATGATACGCACCACTTCCTCGTCGGACAGCTCCCGTCCCTGGATGCTGCTGCTGTCTCGCACGGCCTGTTGGTGCCTCTTGCCCTTGGTGTGGCTGAACAGGTGCACCTCTGAGGTGATCTGCAAACACAAACACAGTGGTCAGAGGTCACTGCCGAGGACACAATGGAGACCGAGGCAGGAAAGGGTCATCAGAGCCCCACGGGATGCTGGTGAAATTATATACCACTTGGTTTTTTTTTGCCAATAGGACACGACCTGCCACCAGTCAACCTCTGAGAGAAAGGAAAACTAAATAGGTTTGCTACACAAGCCTAGAAAAAGATGGATTTAAATTTGCATTTATCATCGCAACAAGTACATAAAGTAAGGCCATCAAATGAATAACATATTTAACTTGATTGACCAAAATTCTCAAATGGATCATGATTACCGTATTTTTCAGGCTACAAGGCGCACTTAAAATCCTTTTGATTTCTCAAAACTCGACAGTGCGCCTTAACTCGGTGCGCCTAATGTACGGAATAATTCTGGTTGTGCTTACCAACCTCGAAGCTATTTTATTTGGTACATGGTGAAATGATAAGTGTGACCAGTAGATGGCAATCACACATAAGAGATATGTGTAGACTGCAATATGACTCAAGTAAACAACACCAAAATGTTATATGTTCCATTGAAGATATAGAACATTACACACGGCGCTCAAAAATCTATCAATATGTTTTAGTAGGACTTTGGTGAGCTATGAAGCCACACCGCTTGATGGATTGTACTGTGTTTCAACATAAGAGTATTATTATGGTGTGTATAAGGTAAGACATTATCTGGCGTTTTGTTTCACAATATTATGCAAAGGAAACTTTTCTTACCTTCTGGTACCTGCTGATATGTATTTGGGATCTGCATAAGTCTTGAAAAATTACGCGAATCCGCCCTTGTAGTCCGTGCCGACACCGTAGTTGATAAGCTTCTTCTTTTTCTCTATCTTCTTGTTATGGGACATTCATCCTCCGCTGTTGCCATTTCTAATATAAAGTAGTGTAAAGTTCTTACTTATGTCTGTCAGTAAACTCGCCATAAAAGCACTAAAACCTACCGGTGTAGTGAGTTTACATTATTCACCCAAGGAACTTTAGTTATTACAGAGTTCTGGTTGGACGGTTTTTCACAGGACACATTTCGGGCGTTGTTTTTGCACTAGTGAGCCACGGATGAGGAGATGCTGCTCCGTTATTGATTGAAGTAAAGTCTGAACGTCATTAAAACAATTAGCTCCATCTTTTCACACTTCTTCCACTCCCGTCCCAGTCCTTGCACGCTACACCGCTCGTCGGCGGTCACTCGAAACGAGTATGACTGTCCTCCGTAGGGTCTTAGGGTGGATTCCCTATATGGAGGACGCCTGTGCGTGGAATCTTTTAATGTGGGGAGACTGGTGCACGGTCAGCCACCACACAGTCCTTGGCATTGAGCGGGCCAGGGTCCAGTGGCATGGAAACCAAGACGACTGGGGACCCGTCTTTGCTGCAGCCTTCATCCGCCTTCCCAGCCGTTGTGGTGCATTCCGCTGCCGCCATCTTCCGCCTGGTCCACCGTTGAGGCGGTTTTCACTATTCGCCCATAGCTGGGGTTATTTACCCATAGCTGGGACAGGGGTTGACTGGGCACCAGGGCATGTCCACACACCGGTGGGCCTGCATGCCCCGTCTCTGGGGCCCCCTGCTGCTCCGAGATCCCGTACAACTTAGCCTGGAACCGCGAGGTTCCAGTTACCGTGTGTGGCCACGAGGAGGCATGTACGAGTCTTGACAAAGGAGAGGCTATGTACCGGCTGAGGAGGCTTATGCACTCGGCTCCTCTTTTCGCCCTCTGAGACAGAGGGCTAGCCGGCGGCACTAGCTGAAAGCAATAAGTATCAGGCAGAAGCAACATGCAGCATAGCAAGCAAAAGCGGCATGCAGCATGCACTAACTACAGGTACTACTACTCCAAGGCTACTGCACTAGACGCATCACATCGCCCTGTGCGATGTTTTCTGCACACACACCGCTACAACAAAGATGACGAGGAGAAGACGCTGTCGAAGTGGAGGCACGTAAATAAGACCGCCCACAAAACGGCACATCCTGAAGAGACTGTCAGAAAGCGACTTGAAGATGATGTGTAAAACATCATCTATGCAACATTTTGAGCAAAGAACCACCATTACATGTTATGTAGACCACAAGGAAGTCTTTTACATTTAGAAATAAATCATAATATGACCCCTTTAATGCGCTCTATAATCCGGTGCGCCTTTTGTATGAATAGACCTGCTCATCGGCAGTGCGCCTCATAATCCGGTGCGCCCTATGGCCCAAAAAATACGGTAATTTTGTTTGTCTGCTTCTAGCTATTTCTACTTTGTGCCTTATTTAGTTAGCTCTTTGCATGGCTCCCCCCTTTGTGACTTTTTTGTCCCTTCTGCGTTGTGTGAGCAGATTATTCATTATTAAAGACTTTATTGATCTTACAAGCAACCATGTCCTTGCATGCTGGGGTAAGTCAAACCAAGTCATAGCAGGACGTGACAGTTCTTCTTTCATAACAGAGAGGTGTGGCTTACCATGATGCGGATTGGCTACAGTACAAACATTTTCACACAATTATATAGTTTGTTTTGACAGCCCTATAGGGTTGTCCCGATACCAATATTTTGGTACCGGTACCAAAATGTATGTCGATACTTTTCTAAATAAAGGGGACCACAAAAAATGGCATTAAAAAATCTTAGGGTACATTAAACATATGTTTATTATTGCAATTCAGTCCTTAAATAAAATAGTGAACATACAAGACAACTTGTCTTTTAGTAGTAAGTAAACAAACAAAGACTCCTAATTAGTCTGCTGACATATGCACTGGTTTAAATGTAACTTAGATATTGGGTTTCACTATGTAAAGCGCTTTGAGTCACTAGAGAAAAGCGCTATATAAATATAATTCACTCACAGTAACATATTGTGTCATTTATCATTCTAGTATTTTGTCAAAATTATGAAGGACAAGAGGTAGAAAATTAATTATTAATCCACTTGTTCATTTACTGTTAATATCTGATTATTTTCTGTTTCAACATGTTCTATCTACACTTCTGTTCAAACGTAATAATCACTTATTCTTCTCTTCTTTGGATACTTTACATTTGCTTTAGATGATACCACAAATTTGGGTATCGATCTGATGCCAAGTAGTTACAGGATCATACAATGGTCATAATTTAAGTCCTCACGTGTCCAGGGACGTGGACACATGCTTTTTTAAACATAATACACATTTTAAAAAATACTAAAAAAGATTTTGTGGAGCTAAAAAAATATCGATGTAATCATAGTAGTATCGACTAGATACGCTCTTGTACTTGGTATCATTACAGTGGATGTCAGGTGTAGATCCACCCATGGCGTTTGTTTACATTGTGACGCCGGTGAGCTATTGTATCCTCCTACGGTGTGTAGTGAAGCATGTTTAGCTTTTCCTGGTCCTCCAGTGATAATGATACGTGTAGAAACTTACTTTATTTGTCGCCATGGAGACCTGGATTAGTGATTTAGAAGTAGCTAAAACACTGCAAAATGCTGATGGACATAAGCTGCCAACTAGCTAGCCATGTCTTAAAGCACCTCTTCCTGAGGGTGTTTCAGTGTTATAACTTCACCTTTATCTTTACTTTTTACAGCAAAATGCGGCCATTTTCCCTTTTCTGTCTACACGCTGTGTCTGCTTGTAAGTACTTTGTGTGTGCGCGCTGCCGAACATGCTCCTCTGCTCGTAAAACCATCAATGTCATGATGTGATGACGACGCGCCGTCATGCCCGCTAAAAAAATGGAGGGGCCGGGGGGACCGGTACTTTTTAGAGGCGATATTGTATCGAATATGATTAATTAGTTTGGCGATACTATAATAGTACCGGTATACTGCACAAACCTAATATAAAGTAAAGACTAATTGTGACTTAAATTAAATCTTGAACAAAGCAATGATAGTGTTCTTTGTTTCAAGTAAAGAAGACTGGGTCTATCTACACTTACAAGTAAAGTCTGGCTAGACTAAAGAGCAGGTGTACCAGTCTGTGGACTACACTTTGGTTTATGATACTTTGTGTCTTTGGTCATTAAATTGAGTGCTTTTTCCTGTTGACTCTCTCATGATCCCTTGTGTCAGATGTTACACAAAGGTCATTCGTCAGTTCAACAAAATTCACTCCGAGCCCTTTGTTTAGTTGGCGCTGGTTTCACATGTCAAGATGCTCCACGATTGTTGCCATGGTAGCCAGCCAAGCTTCTTCACATATTAAATGTGGTTGTATGAAACTTGAGAGAAAAGGTTCCAATACAAGGATAATTAAAGATATAGATTGTAAATAAAAAGGTAGTATTTACTCAAAGTTCAATGCACCTACCACAACGCCGCAAAGTGAGCACTGCTTCTTGCGTTCGTATGGCGTCAGCTTGGGGGCGTAGTCTGTGTTTGCGTGCCGGCCGCTGCTGAGCTCAGCCGCCTTCTCCTTCCTCTGCTCGATTTGCTCCATATGCCTGCGGCTGCTCTCGTCGTGCTGTGGAAATGCAAACAGAAAGTGAGGGGTCGTATGAGAAACAGGGAGGCTTGTGGTGTCTATTGTGGAAGTGTACAAACTTACCTTCATTTGGATTTTCTTCTGCAACTCTTCCATGGCCTCCTGCTGAGCTGCACTCAGCGCCGCCAGACGCTCCTCTCGGTCTCTTCAGACACAACCCGGAAAATATGTGTACATTAGGGTTGTCTCGGTACCAAAATTTTGGAACCGGTACCAAAATGTATTTAGATATTTCCATCCATCCATTTTCTACCGCTTATTCCCTTCGGGGTCGCTGGAGCCTATCTCAGCTACAATCGGTCGGAAGGCGGGGTACACCCTGGACAAGTCGCCACCTCATCGCAGGGCCAACACAGATAGACAGACAACATTCACACTCACATTCACACACTAGGGCCAATTTTAGTGTTGCCAATCAACCTATCCCCAAGTGCATGTCTATTTGACTTTTCTAAATAAAGGGGACCACAATTTTTTTTATTATTGGTGATGTATGGCTTAGATAGCTGCTCGGCCATGGAAACTCATTCCCTGAAGCTCTCTGCGTACTGTACAGGCATGTGATTTGACCACAATGAAAAAGACTGAAAAAACTTCCGGGGGTCTGGCGGACGAAGGCCCCCAGCCAGGTCCAGGGCGGTGCCCTGGTGGGGGGACAGAGGGGCAACGCCCCCCGAAGCTCCTGGTTTTTCACCAATTTAACATGCTAAAATTAACAAAGACAGCACCATTTGAAGAAAATATTTTAGTGTTTAAAGACATGAAAACATCATTAATAGAACATGCATAACCCAATGATCCTAATGAATCACTGTATATGGTTCAGTCCCAACAGTATTTAGTCACTAATATTTACATCTTGTGTCCATTTCACATCCACAGGTGTCACATTGATCAGTGTTATTATCTACACTTTATTTACAGTATTACCACATTACTTCAGTTCATGTAATGTAATGTAAACATTTCATTCTTTTCGCTAAAATAGCATATACATTTATGAAAATAATTAAACATGTTTAGTATTGTTTACTCATATTTGAAATTAGGAAATAATAATAATGTGAGTACACTGACATATTGCATGAAACAAGTGTGAAAATATTTACCTTCAAGATTGTTACACCACTGACAATAGTTTCAACAGACTACATAAGAACTTAATATTACAAAATAGTATTATATGCAAATTTATTTCAAATAAATTGTTAACTGGAATCAATAATGCGACTCTTTGAATTTCTGTAATTTCATAATATATTTTCATGTGGCTTTTTATTTTTAGAAAAACCCATTTATATTTCGCTAAGCAATAATTGGTTAATATAAAAAAAAACGTGCGTATTTCGCAAGCAAATATTTTTTAGCTTCCCTCATTATTAACAACCCTGTCTGCAACTGAAGGGGGTTGTTTGGGTGGATCTTTCCTCTCCATGTCTACGGCAGTTGTCGATGTAAACAAAGGATGAAGTCCGTAAGGTTTGCTCACTTTCGGTTGACGTCCAAAAGTACCAGCTAGTGAAAAGTTTGTTTTCCTTGCTTCAAGTTGTTTCATATGTTTTTGGCGTTTCGCATGTACTTCCAAAGCCTTGAAACCTCGTGATCCATAGTCAATATTATCATGACACCACGTGCACAAAACCTTTCCGGGACGATCGATTTTCCGAATAAAATCACCGAACAAAGTCGTAACTTTCTTCTTCCCAACAGTATCAGTGATTTCCCTTTCCATCCAGTCCCATCGAAACTTATTTTTGACATGTTTATCAATTTCTTTTACTCGTAAAGCGTCCTTTCTCTCGAGAACCGACATCGTTTACATATGGAAAATGGCCGTAATAACCATTATGAATGATGACGTTATTAATGTCATCATTCATAAAAGATGTCCTGATTGGTCACAAGGAACATATCGACCAATCAACTACGGCGTAATATAAACTACGTCTCGAATCTTGATTTAGGGTCAGGAAAAAAAACGGAAAAACGGGAGATTTTTTTTTTTTCCCACCGAGATTAAAAAAGACGGAATTCCGACTTTAGACGGAAAAATCACATGCCTGGTACTGTATGTGGGCTAATTGGAAGGTCACATGAAGTTTGGAGCTCTGTAGCAACTGACTGTGCAGAAAGCCGTCCACCTCTTTGGATTATGCGCTCCGGCATCTGCTGTCCCCTCTCTGTCAGTTTACGTGGCTGAGTTGCTGTTGTTCCCAAACTTCTAAATTTTTTTAAAATAAAGCCGACAGTTGAGTTTTGGAATATTTAGGAGCGTGGAAATTTCACGGCTGGATTTGTTGCACAGGTGGCATCCTATGACAGTTCCATGCTGGAAATCACTTTAAACTTACTTTATTTGCCACCAGGGAGGCCAGGATTAGTGATTTAGAAGTAGCTAAAACACTGCTGATTGCGGATGGACATTAGCCGCTAGCTAGCTAGCCATGTCTTAAAGCACCTCTTCCTGAGGGTGTTTCAGTGTTATAACTTCACCTTTACCTTTAGTTTTAAAGCCAAAATGCGTCCATTCTCCCTTTTCTGTCTACACGCTGTGTCTGCTTGTAAGTACTCTGTGTGTGCGCGCTGCCGAACATGCTCCTCTGCTCGTAAAACCAGCAATGTCTTTTCAAACGGAGTATAGTACAGTTTTTGATTCATTAGTTAAAGTACCAATGATAGTCACACACACACTAGGTGTAGCGAAATTATTCTCTGCATTTGACCCATCACCCTTGATCACCCCCTGGGAGGTAAGGGGAGCAGTGAGCAGCAGCGGTGGCCGCGCCCGGGAATCATTTTTGGTGATTTAACCCCCAATTCCAACCCTTGATGCTGAGTGCCAAGCAGGGAGGTAATGGCTCCCATTTTTATAGTCTTTGGTATGACTCGGCCAGGGTTTGAACTCACAACCTACCTAGGCCACTGAGTACCGCGATACTGTACTAGTACTGGTATGCCGTACACGACTAGTGTACATGTGATATATACGCATGTGGTGTTATGCTAGGTAAAACTACTAACCTGGCTCTCTCCCTTGCTGCATCTTCTCTTGCTTTCTCTTTTTCCTGCCGCTGCTGTTCGATTCGAGCCTCCTGCTCCTTGCGCCGCATTAAAAGCTCCTCCAAACGTGCCTGACGCTCTGCTTCAAGTGCTCGCTTGCGTTCCTGCCAAAGGTAAGAAGAAGTAGAGTGACTTGCATTAGGGTAAATCAAAATCAAACGATATGTAAAGAAACAGTTTTTGCTTGCACCTGCACAGCTTCATCCCTCGCCTGCTTCTCCTCTTGTCTCCTCTGCCTCTCCTCTTGAAGCTCATTGAGGCGTTGCTCATATTCATTTAACTTCGCCAAGGCGTCGTGTCTCTTGTTCTGTGCTTCTAGAGTGTTGATGAATGCTATTTCGTTGACCTAGGTGCAACATGAGATGAAAAAGTACACAAATACAATGTCAGGGAAACGTGGAGGTGTGCCTGTTTGTATTGTACAAAACCCAAAAGCAGTGAAGTTGTCATGTTGTGTAAATGGTAAATAAAAAGAGAATACAATGATTTGCTAATCCTTTTCAACTTATATTGAATTGAATAGACTGCAAAGACAAGATATTTCATGTTCACACTTAGAAACTTGATATTTTTTGCAAATAATCATTAATTTAGAATTTAATGGCAGAAACACATTGCAAATAAGTTGTCACAGGGGCATTTTTACCACTGTGTTACATGGCCTTTCCTTTTAACAACACTCAGTAAAGGTTTGGGAACTGAGGAGACACATTTTTGAAGTGGAATTCTTTCCCATTCATGCTTGATGTACAGCTTAAGTTGTTCAACAGTCCGGGGGTCTCTGTTATGCTATTTTAGGCTTCATAATGCGCCACACATTTTCAATGGGAGACAGGTCTGGACTACAGGCAGGCCAGTCTAGTACCCACACTCTTTCATTAACACGTGGCTTGGCATTGTCTTGCTGAAATAAGCAGGGGCGTCCATGATAACGTTGCCTGGATGGCAACATATGTTGCTCCAAAAGCTGTATGTACCTTTCAGCATTAACTTACATTAAAGATCTCCTGGACCAACCCACCAGGTCCAGGCTTGGTCGTTGCCTTAGATCGGACAACCAGATGACCCTGAAGGTCCCACGGTCAAACCTAGTGACAAAGGGAGACCATGCTTTCTCAGTGATGGCACCTAGGCTATGGAATAAGCTCCCTCTGAATATTAAGTCCGCCACCACTCTGGACTCTTTTAGAGCACAGCTTAAAACTCACCTCTTTACCGCAGATTACTTTTGATTTGTGTGTTCATTTTGAGTCTTAAATGTTTAGTTTAGATTCCTTTGTGTGTCTCAGTCTCTGTTTCTGTTTTTTTTTTGTTTCTCCACTCGGGCTGATGTAACAGTTGGTTGGGGCGCGCATAATAAATGAAAATAACAAAATAACAATTAACGGTGCCTTCACAGAAGTGTAAGTTACCCATGCCTTGGGCACTAATACACCCCCATACCATCACGAATGCTGGCTTTTACACTTTGTGTCTGTAACAATCCGGATGGTTCTTTTCCTCTTGGTTCCGGAGGACACGACGTCCACATTTTTCAAAAACAATGTGAAATGTGGACTCGTCAGACCACAGAACACTTTTCCACTTTGCATCAGTCCATCTTAGATGAGCTCGGGCCTAGTGAAGCCGGCAGCGTTTCTGGGTGTTGTTGATAAATGGCTTTGGCTTTGCCTATTAGAGTTTTAACTTGCACTTAGAGATGTAGCAACTAACTGTAGTTTCTGACAGTGGTTTTCTGAAGTGTTCCTGAGCCCATGTGGTGATATCCTTTACACACTGATGTCGCTTTGTGATGCAGTACCGCCTGAGGGATCCAAGGTCAGTAATATCATGGCTTACGTGCAGTGATTTCTCCAGATTCTCTGAACCTGTTGATATTACGGACCGTAGATGGAGAAATCTCAAAATTCCTTGCAATAGCTGGTTGAGAAATGTTGTTCTTAAACTGTTGGACAACTTGCTCAGGCATTTGTTGACAAAGTGGTGACCCTCGCCCCATCCTTGTTTGTGAATGACTGAGCATTTCATGAAAGCTGCTTTTATACCCAATCATGGCACCTACCTGTTCCCAATTAGCCTTTTCACCTGTGGGATGTTCCAAATAAGTGTTTCTCAGTCCTTTTGCCAGCTTTTTTGAAACATGGTGCAGGCATCAAATTCCAAATGAGCTACCATTTACACAACGTGGCAACTTCACTGCTTTTGGGTTTTGTATAAAAACAAAGTGCCCTGACTCCTAACCTTGGCCTCTTCCTCCTGAGCCTTCTTCACAATGGCTTGGAGTTGCAGCTCTCTCTTGAACTCGGCATGCAACAGCTTCTCCTCCATCATCCTCCTGCGTTGCTCCAACAGCTCCTCCTTCCATTTCCTCACCTCTTTTTCCTGCAGAAATGAAGCATTGCGTACCAAAATAATTTACAGGAGATTCATAAAGGCCTACTGAAAGCCACTACTACCGACCACGCAGTCTGATAGTTTATACATCAATGATGAAATCTTAACATTGCAACACATGCCAATACGGCCGGGTTAGATTAGTAAAGTGCAATTTAAAATTTCCCGCAAAATATCCTGCTGAAAACGTCTCGGTATGATGACGTTTGCGCGTGACGTCACGGATTGTAGCGGACATTTTGGGACACCATTGTGGCCAGCTATTAAGTCGTCTGTTTTCATCGCAAAATTCCACAGTATTCTGGACATCTGTGTTGGTGAATCTTTTGCAATTTGTTTAATGAACAATGGAGATAGCAAAGAAGAAAGCTGTAGGTGGGAAGCGGTGTATTAGCGGCCGGCTGCAGCAACACAAACACGTAGCCAGTGTTTCATTGTTTACATTCCCGAACGATGACAGTCAAGCTTTACCATTGGCCTGTGGAGAACTGGGACAACAGAGACTCTTACCAGGAGGACTTTGAGTTGGATACGCATGCTTGTGGAGATGGGACAACAGAGACTCTTACCAGGAGGACTTTGAGTTGGTTACGCGGGTACCGTGAGTATGCAGCTGCGGCTTCCAAACATTTGATCGCTTGCCCGTACGTGCGTGCCGCTATGTGCATGTCACGTACGTAACTTTGGGGAAATATATGTGCTGTATGAACTTTGCGGAGGTGAACGGTACTTTGGGCTGTGGGATTGAGTGTGTTGTGCGGGTGTTTGATTTGTATTGGCGGGTTATATGGACGGGAGGGGGGAGGTGTTTGTTATGCGGGATTAATTTGTGGCATATTAAATATAAGCCTGGTTGTGTTGTGGCTAATAGAGTATATATATGTCTTGTGTTTATTTACTGTTGTAGTCATTCCCAGCTGAATATCAGGTCCCACCCGCCTCTCACAGCATCTTCCCTATCTGAATCGCTTCCACTGCCCTCTAGTCCTTCACTCTCACTTTCCTCATCCACAAATCTTTCATCCTCGCTCAAATTAATGGGGAAACCGTCGCTTTCTCGGTCCGAATCGCTCTGGCCATGATTGTAAACAATGTGCAGATGTGAGGCGCTCCACAACCTGTGACGTCACGCTACTTCCGGTACAGGCAAGGCTTTTTTTATCAGCGACCAAAAGTTGAGAACTTTATCGTCGATGTTCTCTACTAAATCCTTTCAGCAAAAATATGGCAATATCGCGAAATGATCATGTATGACACAGAATGCATCTGCTATCCCCGTTTAAATAAGAAAATCTCATTTCAGTAGGTCTTTAAGCTGCTGCTAAATCACCCAATTTCTCTTCTTTCCAGTTTGTATATAGGGATAAATGCCAATACATCCCAAGTAGGTGTGTGGTTTATGACATACTCGCCAAGGCGTGGTGAACAGAAACAAAGTTTAGAAAGTTGACTTTGGCAAGAGTTCATCTATCCATGCAGCCAGGAGATTATACCATTTAGTGATTGTATCGGGCCATGTACTGACAGAACCTCTTGTTAGGAGCCAGTCTGGGCTACGCTGGCACCGAGTCCCTTTAGTGGGGGCTATCATTCCATCAACATCTTTTTACTCACCCTTTCTAAAAGTTTCTGCAGTTTGAGCGTCTTTTCATCCCTTAGTTTGTCTCGCAGTTGCTGCGCCTTCAGCTGTTTCTCCTCATGTTTTTTCTTTGACTCTGCAATGGTCCTGTGTGACGTAAGAAAGTATGTAAGTATCACGTAAGAAAGTATGTAAGTATGACCATATAGCATTCTTCTTTTTAGGTTGGCTTCTAAAGGCGCCACATGTAGCTCAGGGCTGCCAGGGATAGGCTTCGTGGCCTGCTGAGGCACTTTGAGTGGGGGGTCGGACGCAATAAATTGGCCTTTGGCTCTCTGGCAGGCGGGTTAAATGCTTGTCAAAATAAGGTGAAGGGCCTGCAAATGACCTAGGGCTGGACGATTATGGCAACAATAATAATCACCATTATTGTGTGAATGCTCCATGCATTTTCTACACCAAAATTCATCCATTTTTTCTTCTTCTCCAGATTTTGGTGCGCTCTACCTTCCACATTTTTCATCCAAACTTCAAACTGTTCAGCCTAATCGGGAATCGCAGGCTTTCCCTTGACAAATTCCAAAAATTCCCAAATTTCCCAGAATATTTTTCCCCATTCAAAATGAATTGGACATTTTTCAAACTTCCATTTCCACATTTTTCAACCGATTCAAACCGTTCCACCTTCAACATATTCCACTTATCCTGGAAATTCAAACTATCATTTTTCAAAGTTAAAAGAAATTCCATGAATTCCCAGAAATCCCGTTTTTTCAAACCTTTTTTGGCGACTACTCCTTCCACATTTTTCAACCCACTTCAACCGTTCCACCGTCAAAACATTTCTCTTAATCAGGACACAAATTAAGTTGTTTTTAGAACTGGAAAAAGTCCCAGCTTTCCTGAAATTCCAGGAATTCCATAATACCATTTCTCAATTAAAATGTTTACTATTTCAACATTTCTTGACCGATTTGAAATATTCCAACACCAACCATTTCAACTCATTCACATTGTTCAGCATTTTCAAAATAATCCTGCTTTTCCCAAAATTTCCAGGGAGTTTCGATTGAAATGAATGGGACATTTTTCCAAGTTGAACAATTCCCACATTTTTTTACCTATTCGAACCATTCTAACGTCAACACATTCCACTCATCCTGGACGTTCAAACTAACAATTTCCCAAGTTCCAAACTAAATTACGGTTTTCTTGGAAATTCAAAATCTTCAACATTCAAATCATTCCAACATTCAAACTATTCTTACATTCATACTACATTCTGTCAGCATTTCAGTTCAACTTCAGCATTGGAGCATTCACACGCAGTTCCTTCAGGAATTGCCTCATCTAGTTTTTATTGGTATTGTAATCACTATTAATTACACAATTATTCATTAACTTGAAGACACAAGTATTTATTGTACCACAAAAACTGAAATTGAAATAGTTTTTAAAAACCTGGATATAAGTTAGTAAGTAAATAAACCACAACAAGTAAAATAAAAGCAGTAGCAATAACACCTACTCAGTGGCCTAGTGGTTTGAGTGTCCGCCCTGAGATCGGTAGGTTGTGAGTTCAAACCCCAGCCGGGTCATACCAAAGACTATAAAAATGGGACCCATTACCTCCCTGCTTGGCACTCAGCATCAAGGGTTGGAATTGGGGGTTAAATCACCAAAAATGATTCCCGGGCGCGGCTACGCTTCTGCCCACTGCTCCCCTCACCTCCCAGGGGGTGATCAAGGGGATGGGTCAAATGCAGCAAATTTCACCACACCTAGTGTGTGTGTGACAATCATTGGTACTTTAACATTTAAACAATAGCAATATAAAAACAATACAATTCAGTTTTCCAGTTAGTTTTTAATTCAGTTTTTTATCTTTTACACTTATTTTACCACCATAAAGAGTGTGCTTTTTGAGTCAAATAGAATTTCATAAAATGATAATTAAATGCAAAAACCTTCATATTTATTGGTGTGAACATCTTTGAACAATTTTAACCAATTTTTTTAAGTCAAAGCATAATAAATGTGTTAATGTATCAATACGTGCTTTAAGTACATTATACTTGTGTAAGGTAGTTTTTTGAAACCTTTATTTTGTTAGTGCAGTCAGACTGGATGTGGTGCACCTCGCTATTATTATGAAGGGTGGGGGGTGGGGGGGGGGAGTGTGCTGTGCTGAGTAAAGAGGTGACTTGAGGCTGTAGAACAAATAATAGCAAGCCTCTCATGCCCCACAAAAAACCCAGACTGTCACTTTCACCCGCTCAGCTCCCTGGTACACGGACCAGCTCAGGGTCATGAAAAGGTCGTGCCGTGCCCTGGATTGTGCAAGTAAAACATCTATCTTGACGGTGCATAAGTCGGCCTTCCGGGAACATCAACATTCATAAGCAAAAGCTCTTTCAATAAGCAGGTGCGTCTACTATTCATCAATTACCAACATAAACACAGGAATTTCTAAAAAACTATTTTCTACTGTAAACCATTCCCCTTTAACCACAATTACCCTCATATCACAAACTGCTACCTTTTCCTTGACTATTTTACATCGAAAATTGACAATATCCGCTCGTCTCTCACATCTCTGCACAGCTTCATCACCCGCAACGTAGCAGGAGGTCGAGAAGATGATCCGTACTTCAAAGCCACCCACTTGCTCCCTGATCCCATTCCCTCTCCTCTCTGCTCAAAAGTCACAACCAATGAATGAACGAACCCTCTCCTACAGTCCCCACTGCTCTTATCAAACCCCTTCTGAAAAAACTCAACCCTTGATCCCAAACAACTTTCAAATGACCAATCTCTAACCTCCCATTCATATCCAAAACTCTCGAAACGGTCATCTCCTCTCAGCTCCGCAATCATCTCAAAACTAACAGTCTATAAGAAAAATTCCAATCTAGTTTCCGTCCCTTCCACAGCACAGAAACAGTTCTCATCAGAGTAACTAGCTATGTCTTCTGACTCCGGTTCCACATTCTTCTCCACCTCTCTGCTGCGTTGGACACTATGGACCACCACATCCTCCTATACCGTCTCCAGCACTTCACCGGCCATTCCGACACTGCCTTTTACCGGTTCCGTTCCTACTGTCCTCACACCGTCACCTGTGAGTCCGCCAGGGCTCCGTACTCGGTCCAACCCTCTTCATCATCTACATGCTGCCCCTCGTCAGTAGCCTGGAATTAATGTCCACTGCTAACATCAAAGTGTTAACTTTTTTTTGTGCTAATTTTACGCTTTTTTGTCTAATTCCGTAGCCATACACCTTACAGTCATATCACTTGGCATTTGAAACATGCTAACTGTATGCATGTTTACATTAGCATGCTAGCATGCGAACGTTAAAGTGCTAGCTTTTTGAGCTAATTTTGCAACCGTTTACCCTAGAGTCATATAACTTTATATGTGACACTTGTTAACAGCTAGCATGCTAGCATACTAACATTTAGACATTTGAGGGACAGCAGAGCTCATACTCCAGACTCCTTCAGTTTCGTTCCCACAGTGTTCAATTCAATCAGTATGTATTATATACTATATTTATATTATGAAAATATTACATATGTTATCATTTATATTGCTACTATGGAACATTTTTAGTTTACTTTATACCTGCATTACGCTTTCCATCCTTTGTAACTAAACTACTGTGTGGAACAATTTCCCTTGTGGATCAATAAAGTTTGTCTAAGTCTAAGTATATCCCAAACTTCTAGTAGACATGCTCTTTTTTTCACTTATTTGCTCCTCAAGTGTTTACAAGCTCCAGAATTTGCATGCATGTTGCGCAGCCCATAATCAGTTTTTTTTATATTTTCATAATCGTGAGAAAAATGGAATTTAAATGTGATGTGTCCAGCCCTAAAATGAGCAGGTGTCACCAACCTTTTTGAAACCAAGAGCTACTTCTTGAGTACTGATTAATGCGAAGGGCTACCAGTTTGATACACACTTAAAAAAATTGCTAGAAATAGCCAATTTGCTCAATTTACCTTTAACTCTATGTTATTATTAATAATTAATGATATTTACACTTAATTGAACGGTTTAAAAGAGGAGAAAACACAAAAAAAAATGACAATTAAATTTTGAAACATAGTTTATCTTCAATTTCGACTCTTTAAAATTCAAAATTCAACCGAAAAAAAGGAGAAAAACTAACTAATTTGAATCTTTTTGAAAAAATTAAAAAAATAATTTATGGAACATCATTAGTAATTTTTCCTGATTAAGATTGATTTTAGAATTTTGATGACATGTTTTAAATAGATTAAAATCCAATCTGCACTTTGTTAGAATATATAACAAATTGGACCAAGCTATATTTCTAACAAATCATTATTTCTTCTAGATTTTCCAGAACAAATTTTTTAAAAGAAATTCAAAATACTTTGAAAAAAGATTTAAATTTGATTCTACAGATTTTCTAGATTTGCCAGAATAATTTTTTTGAATTTTAATCATAATAAGTTTGAAGAAATATTTCACAAATATTCTTCGTCGAAAAAACAGAAGCTAAATTGAAGAATTAAATTAAAATGTATTTATTATTCTTTACAATAAAAAAAATTAAAATTACTTGAACATTGATTTAAATTGTTAGGAAAGAAGAGGAAGGAATTTAAAAGGTAAAAAGGTATATGTGTTTAAAAATCCTAAAATAATTTTTAAGGTTGTATTTTTTATCTAAAATTGTCTTTCTGAAAGTTATAAGAAGCAAAGTAAAAAAAATAATGATTTTATTTAAACAAGTGAAGACCAAGTCTTTAAAATATTTTCTTGGATTTTCAAATTCTATTTGAGTTTTGTCTCTCTTAGAATTAAAAATGTAGAGCAAAGCGAGACCAGCTTTCTAGTAAATAAATAACTTTTAAAAAAATAGAGGCAGCTCACTGGTAAGTGCTGCTATTTGAGCTATTTTTAGAACAGGCCAGCGGGCTACTCATCTGGTCCTTACGGGCTATCTGGTGCCCGCGGGTACCGCGTTGGTTACCCCTGCCATACAATGACAAAGTCTACTGTACCTTTTGCGAGATGGCGAAGACAATTTTTCATGCATGTGGATTCCATGTCCGGGAGGTCGAGCAGGTTCTTCCTCCACCATGTCGCCCCATGAGGTACTCTGACGCCATGCCTCTCTCG
Source organism: Entelurus aequoreus (assembly GCF_033978785.1). Taxonomy (NCBI): domain Eukaryota; kingdom Metazoa; phylum Chordata; class Actinopteri; order Syngnathiformes; family Syngnathidae; genus Entelurus; species Entelurus aequoreus. The sequence continues at coordinate 60,536,481 of NC_084740.1, forward strand.
CTATAAAAAGGAGAATACATTTCTGAAGCATTTGAAACCAAAACTCCTTTAAAATTGGAAAATCATACCATCATAGTCTGCTAGCATCTCACTCCACTCCATATTGGGTCCACATCCTCCATTGGCAATGCTAGGCTGTAGGTTATATTTATAAAAGGTAAACAAAGAATAAAGACACATCTTTAAAGACTCAAATGTCTCTAACCGGGAAGTCATTGTCATTATCCGTGTCCAGATCGTTGTTCTCTGCTTGTATCTCTCGAGTCAACTGCTCTTCCTCTGCTATGGCACTGGCGATGGCTTCCTCGTTGGCCTTCTCCAGTCGGTCTGCCAACTCCTCTTTCTTGGCCAGGACCTCTGCAATGGACTGAGGCTGGACACAAGACGCAAAGGTCACCTCACTCCCAGATACAGCATGTCACACATCAAATCCAGTGTTAGAGAAACACCAAGAGTCTATGCCAGTGGGTCTGTATTAATGATTTGTCCAGATTGACATAGCAAGTAACACCAGATCAACGTAATCACACTTTGGTCAAAAAGATCACAAGTGAGGAAGCATTCCACAGTCATGCAGGACATTTGCTGTGAGGGTGAAGAGATGGTGGAAGGAGGCAACTAACTTGCTTTTTTGACAAGAATAAGGGTCATGGATTGGGTTTGAGATTGCATCTCTTCTATGAAGCATGCCATGATGTACAAAACCCAAAAGCAGTGAAGTTGGCACGTTGTGTGAATGGTAAATAAAAAGAGAATACAATGATTTGCAAATCCTTTTCAACTTATATTCAATTGAATTGACAGCAAAGACAAGATATTTAATGTTCACACTAAGAAACTTCTTTTTTTTTTTTTTCCAAATAATCATGAACTTAGAATTTAATGGCAGCAACACATTGCAAAAAGTCGTCAGAGGGGCCTATTTACCACTGTGTTACATGGCCTTTCCTTTTAACAACACTCAGTAAAGGTTTGGGAACTGAGGAGACACATTTTTGAAGTGGAATTATTTCCCATTCTTGTTTGATGTACAGCTTAAGTTGTTCAACAGTCTCCCTTCTCATATTTTAGGCTTCATATTGCACGACACATTTTCAATGGGAGACAGGTCTGGACTACAGGCAGGCCAGTCTAGTACCCGCACTCTTTTACTACAAAGCCACGCTCATTTAACACGTGGCTTGGCATTGTCTTGCTGAAATAAGCAGGGGCGTCCATGATAACATTGCTTGGATGGCAACATATGTTGCTCCAAAAGCTGTATGTGCCTTCACAGATGTGTAAGTTACCCATGCCTTGGCCACTAATACACCCCCATACCATCACAGATCCTGGCTTTTACACTTTGCGCCTAAAACAGTCTGGGTGGCTCTTTTCCTCTTTGGTCCAGAGGACACGACGTCCACAGCTTCCAAAAACAATTTGAAATGTGGACTCGTCAGACCACAGAACACTTTTCCACGTTGCATCAGTCCATCTTAGATGAGCTCGGCCCCAGCGAAGCGTTTCTGGGTGTTGTTGATAAATGGCTTTGGCTTTACATAGTAGAGTTTTAACTTGCACTTACAGATGTAGCGACCAACTGTAGTTACTGACAGTGGTTTTCTGAAGTGTTCCTGAGCCCATGTGGTGATATCCATTACACAATGATGTCGCTATTTGATGCAATACCGCCTGAGGGATCCAAGGTCCGTAATATCATGGCTTACGTGTAGTGATTTCTCCAGATTCTCTGAACCTTTTGATGATATTACGGAGCGTAGATGGTGAAATCTCTAAATTCCTTGCAATAGCTGGTTGAGAAATGTTGTTCTTAAACTGTTGGACAATTTGCTCACACATTTGTGGGGCAAGGGACAAGCGGTAGAAAATGGATGGATGGATTTACACAACGTGCCGACTTCACTGGTTTTGTAGAAAGAGTGATCTGAATATATGATGCACAAATTAACTTGGCCTACCTGAGAAAAGGAGTTGGACACATACATTTAAACAAGTAGTCCAAACTGATAGGTGGAGAAAGCTACACTGGGGATTGATAGTAGTGTTAATAAATAACATTTAAAATGTGGTTCCCTCCTTTTATCCGGTAAGTGGAAGCACTTGCTACAATACAAACATCTACTCACAGCTATTCTTCACAGTGAATGTTGCTAAAACATTGCAGTCTTGGTCAGGGATTTCTTTTCAATGACTTTGTTTAGGCGGTAAAGCACCCTTGAGACCTTCCTGACTCACCCCCTCATAGCCACCCCTCCCCCTGTTCCTCCATCTCTCAGCACTCACAGTAGAAAGCTCTGTGGGGTCCAGAACACTCTCCAGTTTCACCGCTGTCATGGGAGTCTCAGCCTGTTGTGGAGCAGATCTGTCCGTGCCCTGCGACGAGCCCCCCTCCGCCACATTGTTCCCAAAGGCAGACGGTCCGCAGAGCCTATCCGTCTGGGCTTGATCTGGGGATGCGGAGCGGGCCAGAGCAGGAAGTGGCACTGATAAGGTCACGTCGCCTGGTTGGACTGCGGCTGAGCATAGGGTGGGCTCTGAAGCTTGGGAAAGGATGAGATCTGCTATAGGGGGAGGCGCGCCGTCGCAGGGTACGTCGACACAATTCCCCGAGTCTTGTGCACTCTCTGCTGGGGGCTGCACCAACAATCACATACACACAAGCAGACGCAAGCTCCATTAAAGACATGCACTTCACCAGAGCAATAACACACGTCAAATCATGCAGGGAATCTGGATAATGGCATGCCCTAATGCAGATGCAGATTTGAAGATGAATGGGCTTTGTATCCCCAACCAAAATATAGATACAGTTAGGTCCATAAATATTTGGACATTGACACAATTTTCAGTATTTCAGCTCTGTACAACACCACAATGGATTTGAAATGAAACAATCAAGATGTGCTTTAAGTGCAGAGTTTGAGCTTTAATTTGAGGGTATTTACATCCAAATCAGGTGTAGGAATTACAACAAATTTTATATGTGCCTTCCACTTTTTAAGGGACCAAAAGTAATTGGAAAATTGGCTACTTAGCTGTTCCATGGTCAGGTGTGTGTTATTCCCTTGGTTTTTTTCAAGTATTTCGTTTACAAAGAGCAGATAAAAGGCCTTGATTTAATTTTAAGTGTGGTATATTCATTTGGAATGTAGGGAGGTCATCTCTCAATATGAAGTCCAAAGAGCTGTCACTATCAGTGAAGCAAGCCATCATTAGGCTGAAAAATCAAAAGAAAGCCATCAGAGAGACAGCAAAAACATGAGGTGTGGCCAAATCAACTGTTTGGCACATTCTTAAAAAGAGAGAACGCACTGCTGAGCTCAGCAACACCAAAAGACATGGACACAGAAAACAAGTGTGGTGGATGACAGACAAATCCTTTCCCTTGTCAAGAAAAAGCCCTTCACAACAGTTGGCCAGATGAAGAAAACTCTCCAGGAGGTAGGTGTATCTGTGTCCAAGTCAACAATTAAGAGAAGACTTCACCAGAGGAAATACAGAGGTTTCATCACAAGGTCTAAACCATTGGTGAGCCTCAAAAACAGGAAGGCCAGATTAGAGTTTGCCAAGAAACATCTAAAAGAGCCTGTGCAGTTCTGGAACAACATCTTATGGACAGATGAGACAAATATCAACTTGCAGCAGAATGATGGAAAGAGAAGAGTATGGAGAAGGCAAAGAACTGCTCAAGATCCAAAGCATACCAGCTCATCAGTGAAGCATGGTGGTGGAAGTGGCATGCATGGCTGCCAGTTGAACTGGATCTCTTATATTTATTGATGATGTGACAGCTGACAAAACCAGCAGAATGAATTCTGAAGTGTTTGGGGCAACATTATCTGCTCATATTCAGCCAAATGCTTCAAAACTCATTGGACGACGCTTCACAATGCAGATGGACAATGACCCGAAGCATACTGCGAAAGCAACCAAATAGTTTTTTAAGGCAAAGAAGTGGAATGTTCTGCAATGGCCAAGTCAGTCACCTGACCTGAATCCCATTGAGCATGAATTTCACTTGCTGAAGACAAAACTGAAGGGAAAATGCCCAAAGAACAAGCAGGAAGTGAAGACAGTTGCAGCAGAGGTCCGGCAGAGCCTCACCAGGGACGAAACCCAGTGTCTGGTGATGTCTATGGGTTCCACACTTCAGGCTGTCATTGACTGCAAAGGATTTGCAGCAAAGTATTAAAAAGTGACAATTTGATTTATGATTATGTTAGTTTGTCCAATTACTTTTGGTCCCTTAAAAAGTGGAAGGCACATATAAAATGTGTTGTAATTCCTATACCGTTCACCTGATTTGGATGTAAATACCCTCAAATTAAAACTCAAATTCTGCACTTAAAGCACATCTTGATTGTTTCCTTTCAAATCCATTGTGGTGTTGTACAGAGCTGAAATACTGAAAATTGTGTCAATGTCCAAATGTTTATGGACCTAACTGTATGATATACACCAATTGTGTGGTGAGGAGTGTGAAAACTGACTAAAAAATCAATTTAAAGCCAAGTGTATGGGAATATTATGAATAACAATAACAATGTGGTTGATGAAGCCATCTCATATTTCCCTGCTCTTCATGAATAATCAATATCTCTCCTCAGGGACCTCAGTACCTCCATCGCATTCCCGCTCAATGCATGTTTAACATTCTCCAGGGGGTCCGGCTGTGCAGGGACTTGCTGCTCAGAGTCCACCTGGGTTGCGTTGTTGTCAGGCAAGAGCTGAGGGCAGGAAGGTGGAACTTTTTGTGGCGCCACATGTGACTGATTGTTGTCCTGCTTGGGAGCAACATTGACCGCCACGACCGGGCTGACCTTGGCGATCATGGTGGCAGAGCGAGGCTTGGCAGCACGTCCTCGTTGGACAGTCTCCCAGCCTTCTGCATCCTTCTTACCTAAAGATGGAAGGCAAAACAACAAATATTCCCTCCTGCTGTATTTCAGGGTTAGTGGGAGTGATGTCATACTTGGTGTTTCAACTTGTGAAGTTGTCAGTTGACTAGAACTTGCCGCTGACTGAGTGCACTTCACTCTGTCTGCCCAGCTGGGGCCTGAGTGGGACAGTCGGGCAGCAGCCAGTGCAGTAGGAGGACCGCTGGATAGGACATATATACAGGAGCAAAAAAAATGAATACAAAAATAAAAACCTGATGACTAAAATAATGTTTTTTTGACATTTCTGTGGCTCTTTCCCATTCAGTTGCCAGTCACAGACATTGATGGGGAACTGCACTTTTTTGGGGGAATTTTGCCTACCGTTCACAATCATGAGAGACAAGAACACACGTCTTTTTTAGGTTGGGTGGGTAGGTTTAAAGAGGATTTAAAAAAACACTTTCAATATGCAGCTAATAGAAGTGACTGTTGTAGCCTTCAAAGACCCCTAAAACAATTTCAAAACCCTCCATCGATGTTTTATATACACGCAGCAAGTCTACATATATGTATTAACAAACACATTCATGACATTATGTAATATCAGGCTTCGAATTTTAACTTTTTAAGGTCAAGGCAAGTGTTGCCTTAAAGGAGAGCTCATATTTTAGGGCACCAAGGCAAGTTAGAAGGGCAACAAGGCAAACATTATTTTCTTTCCAGGCAGGGGTTCCAAAGCATGCATGCATATATTATTTATTTATATATATATATTTATATATATTTATATATATATATATATATATATATATATATATATATATATATATATATATATATATATATAAACTGTTTTTTAATTCATTATCAATATAAACTTGTCAGCTTTTTGTCATTTTATGATGCATGTATCTCTATTTTTACATTTTGATAGAGGGAGGTATTTTTTTTAAATTATTTATCAATTTTATATGTACATGTAGATGATGTATTGGGACAGATCCATTAAGAGATGTCGTATAGGAATCAACTACACATAATAAAACAATAACAAAATGCTGTCATTTTGAAGTAATACATGAAAAAAACACATGTAAAAAAAACATTGTTCACTTTTTGATATCAAAATAAAACAAAGCAATTTAACTAGTATTGATGTTATTTGAACACTGATACAGTTTGCAGTTAAATAAAGGAATGAACATCCCAGTGAACAAACTAAAGACTTTATAAACAAGTTGTGACAACTTTCACGACACATCGCCTGCTGCATGTTTCCTCACATCATTAACTCTCAATCACAGCTGATGGACGCTGTATTGAGAAAATAAAAGCAACATCAAATAATTTTCTCCTTCGCTGTATACTTTTAGTATGGGGACAAGTGTCTCCAATATTGTCCACACCTGTCTCCATCTAAACACAGCAGTGCGCTCTTAAACGCACGCCGGGAAGTGAGGGAAAATTATGTTAAACCAAGCGCTTGGCTCCGTTTACTCCGAGAGGAAATCTCTGCAGCAAAGTCCGTGTCGTTAGCCCACCATGATTATCAAGCCAAACGACGCTAGTGCGCATGCGCCTGACTTCGTGTTGCCTAAAATGCATTAATAAATTACGGGGTTTCAGAAATAAAAAAATTAAGACGGTATAACTAAACCGTCGGGAATTTTATCGCAAATTATCATTATACCGTTTACTGTTAAATCCCTTGTCCATTAACAAGTAACCTTAAGTAAGATTAAGCTTATCGTTTGCCGGAGTTGACTCTTACGGTTAACACCGTAGCATGCCAATGTGTTAGTAGCTAGAAAAAGAGTTCCTCTGTGTTCGCTCTTACAATAACAAAGTCACTGGTTATTATACAGGTTACAGAACGTAAATGAGGTATTGTTGGCGGTTTTTGAATGCATTTTTAAAGTGATTTAGAGGTAGAAATGATTGCTCCCATTAGCTGCATTGCTAGCCACCAAGAACGAGACGATTTTTATATGATAGAAAGCAAAAAAAAACAAAAATATTTCGTCTTTTTGTCTCTCATAAGTATTGTGAACGATAGGCAAAATTCCAAAAAAAAGTGCAGTTCCCCTTGGAAGCACCACTCTCCACTTGTAAAAGCACCTACGCCACGATCAATACCCATTTTCTGCAATGTCTGATTACAGAGCATTTCTCAAAAGGAACCAATGCTTCAGCGGTCTTTAACACTTTTAACCACACCTTTCAACAATGGTGTAGGCAAAGACTCGACAAATACAATTAACCAACACATGGTTAACTGACTGCAACTGAAAGAGAAGTGGCTTACCCAAAGGTGAGGGTGCGACGTGTACCCGGAGAAGATACCAGTCTGTCTGCAGAGGAGCTAGGCACCACATGACGTCCCGGTGACATCTTACGCAGGTCCCAGGCTAAAGAGGTAGGCCTGCAAATGAATAGGAGTGGTTACAATAAATGGTTACTTGCAAGGAGTTGGACAATGTAAGCTTGAAATGATCAATTTTGTAGCTTTAGGCTTAAAGGGAATCCAATAAACTTGTGGATCTCTTTGACAATAAGCTATTGATCCATTGTGTTTGTGCCTTCAAGCTCACAAGGAATTCCACCAACAAACAGTTAGTGCGGGGGTTGGCAACCCGTGGCTCTCTAGCGCCGCCCTAGTGGCATTTAATACATTTAAAAAATGTATTAAAATGGAAAAAGATGAGGGGAAAAAATCAATTGTTTGTTTTAAAGTGGTAGAAGGACTAACATGACACAAACCTCCCTAGATGTTAGAAATCCCATCGTTTACAGTATATTAAACATGCTTCACTGATGAGAGTATTTGGCGAGCGCCGTTTTGTTCTACTAATTTCGGCGGTCCTTGAACTCACCGTAGTTTGTTTACATGTACAACTTTCCCCGACGCTGCCACAGAAAGACGTGTTTTATGCCACTCCTTTGTCTCATTTTGTCCACCAAACTTTTTATGCTGTGCGTGAATGCACAAAGGTGAGATTTGTTGATGTTATTGACTCGTTGGGGTGATAATCAGGCATATTTGGTCACTGCATGACTGCAAGTGAATCGATGCTAACATGCAATTTAGGCTAGCTGTATGTACATATTGCGTCATTTTGCCTCGTTTGTAGGTATATTTGAGCTCATTTAATTTCCTTTACTTACACTACCGTTCAAAAGTTTGGGGTCACCCAAACAATTTTGTGGAATAGCTTTCATTTCTAAGAACAAGAATAGACTGTCGAGTTTCAGATGAAAGTTCTCTTTTTCTGGCCAATTGACCCCACAAATGTGATGCTCCAGAAACTCAATCTGCTCAAAGGAAGGTCAGTGTTGTAGCTTCTGTAACGAGCTAAACTGTTTTCAGATGTGTGAACATGATTGCACAAGGGTTTTCTAATCATCAATTAGCCTTCTGAGCCAATGAGCAAACACATTGTACCATTAGAACACTGGAGTGATAGTTGCTGGAAATGGGCCTCTATACACCTATGTAGATATTGCACCAAAAACCAGACATTTGCAGCTAGAATAGTCATTTACCACATTAGCAATGTATAGAGTGTATTTTTTTTAAAGTTAAGACTAGTTTAAAGTTATCTTCATTGAAAAGTACAATGCTTTTCCTTCAAAAATAAGGACATTTCAATGTGACCCCAAACTTTTGAACGGTAGTGTATGTCCTCTGTGTAGTTAATTTATATTTGCATGTCCCATGACACCTTATCTGAATGTAATATTGGCTGCATTTCTGATAGTTGTGTGTGTGTCATGTTGTTCCAGACCACAGCAAACGTTACCCAGCTTGGAAAGATTGTAATAAATCCATTAGAAGAAGAAGGCCTGCCGTTTTCTTAAACATAGACACACACATCTATACCTTTGGCCACTCTAAGTCAGTTATTTCCAGGAGTTATCTCACCCTCGGAGAAGCCTCTGTTTGACTCATGTTTTCCAATGTTGTAAAAATGTGTAGAATAAATATTACATGTCAACAAAGACTTGCATCAGCCTGCGACACAATCATGTTGATACTAAGATGGCTAATATAGACACTTACATCATGTTTTGCCTTCATTTTTACACTTTTATATAAGACTTTTAATTTTTAGCGGCTCCAGACAGATTTGTATTCTTGTATTTTTGATCCAATATGGCTCTTTCAGCATTTTGGGTTGCCGACCCCTGAGTTAGTGAATAAGTGTCAAACACGAAAGATGACCTGTTCTGGGCATCTGTTTTTTCCAGCTTCTCCTGAAGCTGAATCCAGTCTATGAGAGCTTTGAAATCCCGCACATAGTTGTCCAACATCATCAACACTTCCTGAGGGACACAAACAAATGAACAAAGCAGTGTATGCACATCAGCTTGGAACTTAATTGACTGTTTTTTTTTTCTTTCCAGATTCAAGTTTGTCATTCAAGTGGTTTCAAAAAGAAAATCTGAAGCGAGAACCTCAGTATGTTTCCTGAAAGATTCATGCAAGCTCATGCGCACATAGAACACTTTGAGGAAGACCAGACAATATAAAATCTTGCATCTTATCTGTACTTGGTATTTTGGTTGTTGCAGAGGTGTTGTCCCGTGGGGGGCCTCGGAGGCCCGTGCCTTCCTCCCCCTGCCACACACCTCTACAATTTACCATCCCAGAGGTCCAATGAAAGCAGACAACTGATTGATGGGGATCGTGAAGGGAGTGGTAATTGAGAGTAAAGCTTCACAGTGCTTTTTAGTTAATAGACAAGTCAGGCCAGTGAAAGATGTGTCCAGCAGCAGCTCTGCTGATTGGAACTGGTTAACAAAGACCGCTTCTATATTCTGACGTTCATTTGGTAATGAAGGCCTGGCTGGAGCCTCATGACGGACAAACTGCACAGCGTGCGGAGGCATCATAAAGTGGCTTTCAGCATGTTAACAGGCACACTTACCTAAATACAACCCTCACATAACATTTCAAGACCAATGACGCCATGTTTAACCTTGAAGGGGCCTCGCCATTAGGTGGGTCAGTAAAAGCCAGCGGCCCATCCACGCACACAAAACAAATGAATCGTTTTGTTTTGCCTTACTGGTTGGTTTACGTGTCACTGTTGGAAATTTGCCTCATCTTGAACTTAAGCAAACATGAATATGTGCTTTGGGTTACAATAGATGTTTAATTGGAACAAATAAATATACACTCACAAGAACAAGACAAGTTCAGAAACACTTAAACGATTAAATCAAAATGTTTATGAAATATACATCAGTTTTCATTTTTCATTTCCAGATGTATTGATTTAATTAATAATGAATATTCTAAAATAATAGGATGGTTGTAATTTAAGTAGTATTAGAGGAATGCTGGAAAAACAAAAGGAAAATATTACAAAAAGTCCCAACTTTGTAAAAAAAAATCATATTAGGATCGAAAGTACAAAAGATCAACTTAAATATTTTAGATGAAAGAGACATATCATGAAATGATATTTGGAAAAATGCCAATAAGTCCTTTAGAAGCATTAAAAAAAGGCTGAGTCAGTTTAAGATCTTGAATGGATGGTATTTAACTTCTTCTCAGCTGTTTAAAATCGGTGCAGTAGATAGTGTATGAAGTGTCGGCCCGCTGGGAACACTTGTTCATTTATTGTGGGAATGTCAGAGAATAAAATAGTTATGGTTGAAAACAACATAAGCAGCAATCACATTCCTAAATATAAACATCCCAATGACTGCAAACGTGTATTCTTGGTGATCTGCATCCATTTAGTAACGTGTCATCAAAGAGTAAAAATGCATTTCTTTCAGTATGCATCACAACAAAAACGGTAATATTAACAAAAATGGATAGATGCTGATAGTCCCACTCATACTGACTGATACACACAAGCTATGGAGATCATATCAGTAGAAAAAACTGCATTTAGTTTAGATAACAATAACTCATATATTGGAATATGGGACCCATTATTCAAATTTGTTTTAACTTTTAAATGAACCTAAAATATGATTTATTTTATCTTTGTGGAAAATATTGGACACAATGTGTTGTCAAACTTATGAGATGTGATGCAAGTGTAAGCCACTCTGACACTAATGTTAATTTTTTAAATGTTTTTATTAGATTTTTTTATAAATGGCTGTGATGATAATGTAAAAGAGGGATTTCTAATCACTGCTATGTTGGAATTATTTTTAATATTGATACTGTTGTTGATATTATTCATTTTTGTTTGACTACTTTTGGATTGTTTTGTGTCATGTTTTTGTGTCCTCTCAATTGCTCTGTTGATTGCTATTCTGAATGTTGCTGGTCCGAGTTGGTTTTGGAATTGTAATATTATTGTGTATTATTTTGTGGGACTGATTAATAATTAAAAAGAAAAAGAAAAGTATATATGTGTGTTAAATTGAAGACTTACAAGGATCTTTTCAAAATACAATTGTGTTCCATATCTCAATGGTATGTACTGATGTATCTTGAAAATGACACAGTGAGTGCATCTGCATCAAAAAGAAAATACCTAATTATATTAAAGTGCAGGATCACTTTACAACATGGACAGGTTTCCTCGGAGTAAAACAGCCATCAGCAGCGTTAAAAATACCTTAATATTATCATTTTCTAGTGTCCAAGATGAAGGCTGTTTTATGACCATATTCCTATAGATGTTATCTGTTTGTGTGAGAGTATAAATGCAGATAGCCCACAGCCCCACCGGGGTATTGGAGCTGGGGGCTGTCCACGGCACTCTGCCTCTCATTCCGGATGAATCCATTATCTATCAATGTCCACTGAGCCCAAAGTGGGTGGGATGGGGATTATGAGCAACACCCAGCGCCTTCGCCATTAGATAGCATTAGTGTGTGGTGCGATGAAGGGGGTAAAAGCAGCCAGATGTCTGACAACATGATGATCACACCACATGGATCATGGCTACAGTTCTGACCGCAGACTACCACCGGAGCCATGCTCGGCGTAATGCAGCATTGCAGAGGAATCGATAAAAGCGCAGGAAGTCCCAACCTACTCTGGAGCAGAAGTGCTAATCAACCAGTTAAAGAGCAGCACTAAAAGACAAACGTTGATGATACAGCAACATTAAAAACTAACAGAATATAATTGTAACATGAGATGGAGCATAAGAACTATTTTCAGTAAATGCCAGATCTGCCCAACCCAAAACATAAATAACGTTGTTTACTGTCTGTCATCAATATGCAGAGCAAGCTGCCGAGAAAGAGCCCTGTGCTAATTCTCTCAGCAGCCAGGGCGTCTGACAAAAAACAGAAATCAAGAGGAATGTCGTCTGCATTCAGATGTCGAGTTCTCCCTCTAGTGTTCATCAATAGCAATGACAAACAGCTGGCTGGTCATGAGCCTACAGGGGGCCACAGAAGTTTTGGATGCTCTCATATGGGTTATGGGTTATACTTGTATAGCGATGTTCTACTTTCAAGGTACGCAAAGCGCTTTGACACTATTTCCACATTCACACACTGATGGCGGGAGCTGCCATGCCACCCATCAGGAGCAAGGGTGAAGTGTCTTGTTCAAGGACACAACGGACATGACGAGGTTGATAGAAGGTGGGGATTGAACCAGGAACCCTCAGGTTGCTGGCACGGCCACTCTGCCAACTGCGCCACGCCGTCCTCATAGCTATCATCTAATTGTACCGAAACAGACTGACCCTGCATTCTACGACGCTCTGATCAGACTCGCACGTGACATAGATCTCATCCACCGCACGCCGCAGGTTGTCAAACAAGAAGGCCCAGTAGCGTGCTCGGAGGTCCACTTTGCGGGGCTGCCGGGCTTTGGTGGGGCTCTTCTCAGCCGCCTTGTCCAACAAGGCACCAGTTGTGCTTTTACTCTCCGCACTGGCATTCTGTGGAAAGCACGCAAGAAGCAACAATACAGGAGTCAAAATGTACAGTTGTTGTGGTTTATAAAACGTTATGTACGTTTGGCTTAGACAGGAGAATCCTACTTGGCAGAATGTTTAAGAACTAAGCGCAGACTGTGTTCAGTCAAGCAAATGACTATCCAGACACTGCACACATGGCTTCTGTGGTACTGTTGGTGAATAGCGCCCTCTGGTGGCATTGGATCAAACACTTACCTGCTTCTTATTTCTTTGTTGCCCAGAATGAATCCTCTGAGCTTTGGAGTGACTTTTGGACTTGGCTGTGTGGAAAAATAAGAAAAGATGCTTATACAATAAGTAATTACCGTATTTTTCGGACTATAAGTCGCAGTTTTTTTCATAGTTTGGCCGGCCGGGGGTGCGACTTATACTCAGGAGCGACTTATATGTGAAATTAATAATACATTACCGTAAAATATCAAATAATATTATTTATCTCATTCACGTAAGAGACTAGACGTATAAGATTTCATGGGATTTAGCGATTAGGAGTGACAGATTGTTTGGTAAACGTATAGCATGTTCTATATGTTATAGTTATTTGAATGACTCTTACCATAATATGTTACGTTAACATACCAGGCACGTTCTCAGTTGGTTATTTATGCCTCATATAACGTACACTTATTCAGCCTGTTGTTCACTATTCTTGATTTATTTTAAATTGCCTTTCAAATGTCTATTCTTGGTGTTGGCTTTTATCAAATACATTTCCCCAAAAAATGCGACTTATACTCCAGTGCGACTTATATATGCTGGTTTCCTTCTTTATTATGCATTTTCGGCCAGTGCGACTTATACTCCGGAGCGACTTATAGTCCGAAAAATACAGTATATGGTTATAAGAAACAAATAATGTATGGACACAGTAACTAAAGACGCAGAATGCGCATTACAGCTTGTGCTTAGGAGGTAAGTCCATGACGCTCTATACATAAAAACTACAACCACTGTTCACTTTCATGCATATTTTTCAGCCTTCTTTTGCTTGTCATTTTACTGTGTTTGCTTTAACCATATTTTTCTGAACAGCCATGACACATCCGCATATACAGCTTTGAAATCATTAGTAACCTATGCAGTGGCATACAAAAAAATAAAGTAAGAAAAGCCAAAGAAATATCAAAACGCTATCTTGTGGTTTTGTCGTAAACTCGCAGCCTGCAGGTCTCGCCTCGTATTTTGTGGCCCGCTACTTAACTTTGTACATTAGTGTGACTGCGGCCTCCACGCCCTTGGTGCATAATAGTTAGTGTGACTGCGGCCTCCACGCACATTCACACACTGTGTAAAACATCATCTATGCAACATTTTGAGCAAAGAACCACCATTACATGTTATGTAGACCACAAGGAAGTCTTCTATATTTAGAAAAAAATAATATGACCCCTTTAATGCGCCTTATAATTCGGTGCACCTTTTGTATGAAAATAGACCTGACTAGACCCGCTCATCGGCAGTGCGCCCTATGGTCCGGAAAATACGGTACATTTTGGAGCTTTTTTAAAGAAAATGTATATATAACATAGCAGATTGTGCAAATTATATTTAAAAAACACTTTTAAGACCAATGTCTTGGAAAAATATATCACTCTTGAATCAACACAATAGTTAATACTATGATCAATGTTAATTACAAACTAAATGTGGGATATAAATATATGTTGTGTACAAAGTGTATTTATAATATCTTGTATTTGACATTGTTTATACGCAATAAGTGTTCAACTTCAGCCTAAACCCTTTCGGTCTGCAACATTTTCAATTTATGAATGTACAACTGTTTGTTTATGTAAAACTGTTTGTTTATTTTGTTGACCACTGACCGAAGAAATAATAAACTAAAAAATATGAGTACATCATGTTGACCAAACCCGAGTCATGCCTAGGGTTGGGTATCGAGTATAGAGTATCGATTGGAACCGGAACTAACTTTCCGATTCTCCCGGAATCGTTCAAAAGTTTAAATTTTGATTCCCAGTTTCGATACCCAGTCCGCCGACCGGAAAAAAGAATAAGTCCGCCGCCTGGAAGAAGAAGCCGCTGAACACCAACGAAGAAGCGGCCACCGCCGGAAGTGTTAGCATAGCCGAGCCTATGTAGCCGAGCGAGTCAGTCAAGCATGGATAGCGGGCGTCGGCGGTCGAAAGTGTGGCTTTATTTTACTAAAAAAAATGAAATATCGGCGAAATGTAACACGTGCGACAGGACTGTTTCGTGCTTAGGAGGGTCCACGTCGAACATGATGAAGCACCTCCAAGTTCATGGAGTACAAATAAATGCGTGTCCCGTCTTCGACGCGCTGCGCCGACCGTCCTCCTCTGCCTCTTCCTCTGGCTCCGACGCCCAGCCTGGCACCTCGGTGACTGCACTGCAGTCCGAATCCGGTAAGTAAAACAATATATATGCAATAAATAATGTGTTTTGCGCCAACGTTGAGGCAGCTAACAAATTAGCCCGCGTATTTTTTCATAGACAATTTACAACCTGCTAGCCAGGCTCCGCGATGTGCTCAGCGTACTCCGTTCACCGTAGCGGCAATGGGGAAGATGTCCGTGCCACAGACGGAAGAGTGCCACAGAAAGGTCACTGCACACATAGTCAAAAGACTGCATCCCTTTTCAGAGGTGGAATCTCCAACATTTAGGTTAGTTAAGCAATAACGTTAGAGCTAAGCTAATTGATACTGGGCTAAACAGTAACAGCAACATTACATGTTTGTTTATGTTTGCAGGGATATGGTGAAAACTCTCAACCCAAAATACATACCACCTTCCAGGGACTACCTGTCAAACACATTGATCCCGGCATGGTACAAGAAGAATCGGAATCGAGAATCGGAATCGAGAATCGTCAGGAATCGGAATCGTTCGAATTCAAACGATACCCAACCCTAGTCATGCCCCTTGGTGTCTTGGCAATCGGGGGAAACCCTGTCATCTATTGATTAGTTTGTGCAATTCATCGAGGAGTCGGATAAAACACACTTAATAGCCTCAAAGCGTATTTTAGGGGGCGGGGGGGAGTATTTTTCAGCTCACCATATAACTTTTATTCTTTTTTTGTAATAAATAAATGAATAAATCGTTCTCATGTGTATTGTAGCGACCGTGTGGAAACGCTGTATACGTATTTATAGTTCATGAGACTCCATTTGGTCTGCATTTGATACATTTGTATTTGTTTTACTCATCAAACGAATAATCAAAGCAACACAATATAAATTGAAGCTTTTTTTGTCACCAAATTAATTGATTTGCTGCAGCCCGAGTCATCACACTAAACCAGGGGTCGGCAACACGCGGCTCCCGAGCCGCATGCGGCTCTTTGACCACTCTGATGCGGCTCAGCTGCATACTTGCCGACCCCCCGATTTTCCCAGGAGACTTATGGATCTCAGTGCCTCTCCTAGATAACTCCCAGGGCAAATATAATCATATTTTCACTCTAATTACTAAATTAAGGGTGTGCCCTAATTGCACTGCAGTAATTGTCCTCTATAGTATTTACAAACAGCGTGCCAGCCCGCCACATGATGTATGTAGCTTTTACTTGCACACGTAGGAGACAGCAAAGCATACTTAGTCATCAGCCACACAGCTTACACTGACGGTAGCCGTATAAAACAACTTTAACACTGTTACGTTACAAATATGCGCCACACTGTGAACCCACACCAAAAAAGAATGAAAAACACATTTCTGGAGAACATCCGCACCGTAACACAACATAAACACAACACAACCAATACCCAGAATCCCATGCAGCCCTAACTCTTCCGGTCTAGATTATACACCCCCGCTACCACCAAACCCCCCACACATCAACCCTCCCCCCCCTCCGTGCGTCGGTTGAGCGGAAGAGTTAGGACTGCATGGGATTCTGGGTATTTGTTGTGTTGTGTTTATGTTGTGTTACAGTGCAGATGTTCTCCAGAAATGTGTTTGTCATTCTTTTTTGGTGTGGGTTCAAAGTGTGGCGCATATTTGTAACGTAACAGTGTTAAAGTTGTTTTATACGGCTACCGTCAGTGTAAGCTGTGTGGCTGTTGAACTAGTACGCCTTGAAGCTGCATTCTACATGTGGTCGAGCAGGTACACTGTTTGGGCAGGCTGTAGTGGGCGCCAAAGGCAGTGCCATCACGCCCTGATATTCGGGAGTCTCCCGTAATGAGAGGGTTGGCAAGTATGACGCTATCAAGCGCCATTCATTCAAAACTCGCGGGCTGCACTAACATCAAATTTCCATATTAAGGTGCGTGCCGGTGCGTGTGTCTGAGACCCCTGGTTAACATAGCACAAAGCAATTTAAGCTTTGTATGCGGTGTTTTTCATTTTAAATTTAAATTTTTTTTTTGTTGCTCCCATTATTTTCTTTAATTTGGGAAACTTGCCAAAATGGCTCTTTGAGTGGTAAAGGTTGCCGACCCCTGCACTAAACACAATTTCTAAGCTAGCTTCTTAATTCAAACATGTATTTTGCCTATGATGCACTGACCTTCATCTTCTTTACTCTCCAGGGGGACGCTCCACGCAATCAGGTTCCGAGCTGCGCGGCCCTCTTCAGCCACGATCTTCCGTACTTTGTCATGACTGTTGGAGCGCTGGAAAGATGCCTGCAGGGGACACATATTCACATACATTACATATACTGACACACATCCTCATTAGGGTCAGGTAAAGTGGAGCCTACCTATCCCAGCTGACGTACACTGTCATTTGCAGGGTACAATTGCATTGATGAGCATATGGACAATTTAGAGTCTCCAGTGAGCCTAACATGAATGTTTTTGGAATGTGAAAGGAAGCAAGAATACCAGAACAAAACTTCCGCATGCACAGGGAAAAGACATGAACTCCACACAGAGATGCCTAAACCTTCAATCTCCTGACTGTGCGGCCTTGGACACACCTTCTCATTCTGTGTGTTTTCTTTCTTTTCATGACTATTTACATTGTAGATTGTCACAGTGCTTGAGGCTCATGGAGAGAATGCCAAGAGTGTGCAAATCAGTAATCAGAGCAAAGGGTGGCTATTTTGAAGAAACTAGAAAATAAAACATGTTTTCAGTTATTTCACCTTTTTTTGTTAAGTACATAACTCCACATGTGTTCATTGATAGTTTTGATGTGACAATCTACAATGTAAATAGTCATGAAAATAAAGAAAACGCATTGAATGAGAAGGTCAGTCCAATCACATACATATATATATATATTAGGGGAGTAACGGTACACAAAAATTTCAGTTTGGTACGTACCTCGGTTTGGAGGTCACGGTTCGGTTCATTTTCGGTACAGTAAGAAAACAACAAAATATACATTTTTGGGTTATTTATTTACCAAATTTGCAAAATCTTCCACCAAAAATATTTTTCTTAGTGGAATATTTGATGTGAAGTAATGGGAACCTTGGATAGGTCAATAATTCATAATAACATTGATTTTGATTCAATATTATGTGTTGAGCAATGAGTTTGAAAGAAAAAAAAAACAGCTTTGTTTTATTAGTCAACATTGCAACTTATTCTAAATTACATTTAATCTTTAAGCTTTTTTATTTAACTTTTGTTAGGTTTTTGTTTATTTTAATAGTATTTTTAAAATGTGTCGTGGGCCTTTAAAACATTAGCTGTGGGCCGCAAATGGCCTCCGGGGCAGACTTTTGACACCCCTG
This sequence comes from Entelurus aequoreus, assembly GCF_033978785.1. NCBI lineage: Eukaryota > Metazoa > Chordata > Actinopteri > Syngnathiformes > Syngnathidae > Entelurus > Entelurus aequoreus. The sequence continues at coordinate 60,554,950 of NC_084740.1, forward strand.
CTATAGATAATAAAAAATGAAATCTGATAAATCTATGGATAAAAAGCAGAGCCTGGCGACTCATGCGCGTTTATCATAACTCTCTCTCTCTCTCTCTGTCCCTTCCTCACCAATGCTGCTGCGCACACAATTTGTTTTGTTTTTAACCCCTTCTTAACCCTGAACGTACATTGAAAATACACGCAACCCTAACTCAAAATGCCGGACATTTGAGGCATTTAAGAAACTCCGCCCTGACAGCTCCGCAAAAGAGGACATGTCCGGTGAAAAGAGGACGTACGGTCAGTCTATCATAGCCCGTTAGCTGCTAGTATGCCGTGTGTTGTGCCTCGGTACGCTACTTAATATGTCCATGTGGAAACTCGTTCGGTACACCTCCGAACCGAACCGAAACCCCCATACCGAAACGGTTCAATACAAATACACGTACCGTTACACCCCTAATATATACTTATATGGTCACATACTTTACATCATACAGGAGGGAAACATGATTTAATCAAGATGGTGGAAAGTGCGTGGAATATATTGAAGACAGAGGTCTTCAATGTTTTCCAGGCCAAGGGCCCCAAACTGGTGGAGATGGAGCTGGAACACTCTTCCTTTAATATCTTGTATGAAATGATGTTTTAAATCAAACTGGTCCTAAAGAAACCTTGTTTTTGTGCAATACCGGAGGACCACCTATGACACCTCGGGTTATAAATGAGTTGCTTTCCAAGACAGTACAAGAAGTCAGCTCTTATTCTTAAAATATACACAAACTCCTGTGTCGCTAACACTGTTAGGGCTGTAACGCTATGAACATTTCATATTACGGTTATTGTGACCAAAATTATCATTATTATCGCGGTGTGCTCAAAAGTACTTACACACACTGAAATCAAGATTTGTTTTAAAATAATAAAATACAAAGACATTGTTAGAAAACCCACTACTTTGCATGTTTTGGGTGTACTGGAATGAAAAGTGCATAACAAATAAAATCTATTATTATGTATTATTTCTGGCAGGTGTTGTGTCCGACCTATTCTGTTCAGCGGTCCTTGAATCCAAAAAAACACTTTCCTCTTTTTTCCTCTGAGTAAAGAATGATCACTCAGAGAAACTAAGAGAGAGCACAGCCTGTAGGGTCAAGTGCTGAGGCAGCCATGTGTTTATAGAAGTTTAGATCGGGGTATGTCGTTTCTTGTACGTTACTGTCTCTTGTTTTCATGTTAGCATTTAAGTTAGCGCCACCCAGTCCGTGAGTTTTACCAAAGTGCAGTTATCAATCCCGGTTTTTCGATAATTCTCATTTAAAAACTGTAATACCATTGTCGGGAGTTTTATCAAGGTTATCATTATTACCGTTACATCCCTATAAACATCAAAATACACAAATAAAAATTAAATAATCAAACTAAACAATTTCTAAGAGAGAACTCCTCCTTATGTCAGCCATTTTTCCTGAGAATATAATTTACATCGTACATCGTCTCCCTCACCTTCTATGTGTATGCATATTTAAAGCTCCATGCGGTCCAGATTTGATCAATTTTTATTTGTTAAACACGTTAAGAGATTAACCAAAGCAACATAATATAAATCTATGTGTATGCATATTTAAAGCTCCATGCGGTCCAGATTTGATCAACTTTGATTTGTTAAACACGTTAGGAGATTAACCAAAGCAACATAATATAAATCAAAGCATTTTTGTAATCAAATACCAAATAACTATTGCAGCCAAAATGAACATTGATATTATATATATTTAATGATGATCACGATTGGAATAATCAAGAAATAGGGAACTAATGCTCCATACTGGTGGTTGTTTATACTGTCTGAGCTTTTTATGCTTTCATTTTGGGAGACAATGAAGTCTGTACAGTAAACCAAAAATAAAAGTGGCATTAGTGTAATATCCAGTGTAGCAAATGTGTGAGCTATCTGACTCCATCCAGCTGGCTGATTGCCTCAACACACACACACACACACACAATGTGGCGTACACACACTTCTGCAGTGTGCTCCAACTAGTTCTGGAGCTAATATCCATTTATCGTTTCACTGCAGTGCATTGCACATTCAAATTTGTACACCCCAAAAATGTGAGGGGATATTTTAAAAAAAAAACATATTTTAAAAAGTTGAATCTTTCTACTGATGTACCTCAGGGGACCCCTTGTTGAAGATTACTATTTCAGGACAATGTACACAGACCATAATAAGAACTGAACCACAAAGATAATGCAGAGGAACTTCATGTAGTGACTCACAATGGAGAATCCAATTAACAATATATCATTATATTATTTGATAGTATTTTAGACCCACATGAGTTGGAAGTAGGGTTGTCCCAATACCAATAATTAAGTACTGGTACCAAAATGTATATCGATAATTTGATACTTTTCCAAATAAAGGGGAATACGAAAAATGTCAATATTTGCTTTATTTTAACAGAATATCTAACACTACATTAAACCTCACAGTCAAAGGACAATTTTACAAGGTTAAAATATATATTAAAAGGCACTGAAATGGCATTGATCCTGAAGGGAACGTCTGCCATGTGCTCCTCGACAACAGTCTGCACGGGACCGAACAGCAGGACAGGTGTCACTTTTTATAAATCCTTGTGCAGATCTGATCGTTCATTATTTGAATGTTTACTTAAGTTTGAAGAAAAGGTGGTAATACTAATCGCCACATTTGTCGAGGCGTGTTTTAAAGCAGCTGTTGTGAGAGTAGCGTATGTGTGTGTGTGTGTCCCTTTAAGAATGCCAGTATGTGGGGTGAGTGACTGAGTAAGTGAGTGGGCAAGTTAGGAAAGGTAGCGTTAGCATGTGCAGGAATGTCCATAGCATGGTGGATGTCCATGTGTGCCCTGTGGGAATTATAAATAAAGTGACCGAGTTGTAACTAATCAACAGCCTCGTCATTCCGACCAAAGAGCAGAGTTTTACGGACCCATTGTCTGGGAGCCGTCAATCAGGAAACAGAACTTGCAACCTGGTTACATCCATCCATCCATTTTTTACCGCTTATTCCCTCCTCCCTGTATAATGCGTCACCTTTATTGTTAGTTTTGAAGCCCAAATATCTCCATATTGTACCTCACCACCCTCTTTATGAAGCAGTAGAATTGTAGTTTTTTGACATTCTTCCTCTTCAAGATGTTATTACTTGTATGCACTTTGTGTGTGTGTTTTGACACTCAACATCATGCGCCTTGGCTCTGTAGTCACCGCCACAAAGCAGCATTCAGATGAAAGAACGGTACCGGTACTTTTCAAAGGTGGTATAGTACCGATTTCAAAGGATTCGTACGTCAATACTTTATTAGTACCAGTGTACCGTACAACCCTAGTTAGAAGATATCCGTAGTATTTCAATACAACATAAGACATAGATACCAATCACCAAAGTCTTTGTCCCACAACCAAGAACTCCTTTTCCCCCCCCCCAATACAAAACATATATTTATGTTAAAATCTCCATCTGCTAGTTCCAGCACAGTGCACCCTTAAGACTCAAATCCTGCACTTTTAAGAGGCTGAAAGAACAAGAGTGTTAAGAAAACCAAAGTGTGTAGAAGACTTCTCCATGCAAAACAATGTACAGTACTGGTTTACATGGATGTCACCACGTCATGCACCTTGGACTAGAGTTTGGAGACTTTCAAAAAAGCTAAGAAATAATAGAATACAGAAGGTCCTTAGTGCATAATGCGACACACATTGTTGCACACAGTGTCTTGTGTCGTGAAGTGAATATGTATTTATATTTTATGTCTTAGTGCCAGACACTCTGGCTTAGAGCGGGAGAATTGGCAGCATTTGGAGGCGGAGTGACACCTGTGATTTGTCACTTTGTCCAAAATCACATAGTTTCATCGATTACCCAATGCACCAGCATTGTTGCCATGGTTACCTTCCGTCCCATAGCCCTTACACACTGATTTAGTACAGCCAGTGCTGACAGAGTGTAATGTAACCTAATGCTGCATGCTATCTAAGTCTTCAAATGAAGCCGCAGTGAAAATATATGATCACACTATCCTTCATACTTTAGTAAACAAAATGTACTGTCGACTAAAATGTTGAGGAATATAGTCCACTAAAACTAGAATTAAACTAAATCAATTTAGATGACTAAAATTAAAAAACATTTTGGTCAGAGAACTGACTAAAACTAAATTAAAAACTGCTATAAAAATATAAACTAGAGATGGCCGATAATATCGGCCTGCCGATATTATCGGCCGATAAATGCTTTAAAATGTAAAATCGGAAATTCTCGGTATCATTTTTTTTTTTATTATCGGTATCGTTTTTTATTGGTTTTTTTTTAATCAAATCAACATAAAAAACACAAGATACACTTACAATTAGTGCACTAACCCAAAAAACCTTCCTCCCCCATTTACACTCATTCACACAAAAGGGTTGTTTCTTTCTGTTATTAATATTCTGGTTCCTACATTATATATCAATATATATCAATACAGTCTGCAAGGGATACAGTCCGTAAGCACACATGATTGTGCGTGCTGCTGGTCCACTAATAGTACTAACCTTTAACACTTCAATTTACTCATTTTCATTCATTACTAGTTTCTATGTAACTGTTTTTATATTGTTTTACTTTCTTTTTTATTCAAGAAAATGTTTTTAATCATTTATCTTATTTTATTTTATTAATTTTTAAAAAAAAGTACCTTATCTTCACCATACCTGGTTGTCCAAATTAGGCATAATAATGTATTAATTCCACGACTGTATATAACATATCGGTTGATATCGGTATCGGTTGATATCGGTATCGGTAATTAAGAGTTGGACAATATCGGAATATCGGATCTCGGCAAAAAGCCATTATCGGACACCCCTAATATAAACCATATGTAATAAAAGGTAATAAGGAAATCATTGTAATGTTTAATTGAGATTGTTACGCCGCCATTCTGTGTTTCGGTCTGATTATAGTTGTGATCAAAAAATGTAACCATTCAATGATGTTGAAAAATGTGAATTATTAGAAATGGTATGACCAATACCGCCCCTGTAACTACTTGGATTTATTATTGCCCAAAACAAATGTAAAATATTGAAACAACAGAAGAATGAGTGTTTATTACATTTTAACAAAAGTGTAGATGAGACATGTCACAACAGAAAATAACTAAATATTAACAGTAAATTAACAAGATTAACAATAGTTTTCTGGAAATGACGCAACAGTTACCGCATAAGTCATTAGCAGCTAAACTAGAAGCCTTTGTAACCTGTTTTTAAATACCGTATTTTCCGCACTATAAAGCGCACCTGAAAACCTCCAATTTCCTCAAAAGCTGACAGTGCACCTTATAATCCGGTGCACCTTATATATGGACCAATATTGAGCCACAATAGGTCTCGCAACTATGGTAACTACGCCAACTTCATTTTCCCCCTTCTACGGCTGCTTACCGTAGAAGAAGTTCTTCTTCACTTCTTCTTCTACGGGGGAAAATGAAGTCGGCGGCTGCTTACCGTAGAAGAAGAAGTACTTCTTCTACAGGGGAAAATGAAGTCGGCGGCTGCTTACCGTAGAAGAAGAACTACTTCTTTTACAGGGGAAAATGAAGTCGGCGGCTGCTTACCGTAGAAGAAGAACTTCTTCTTCACTTCTTCTTCTACGGGGAAAAATGAAGTCAGCGGCTGCTTACCGTAGTTGCGAGACCTAAACTTTATGTAAAGACCCAAAAATGGCTCCTATTAAGAGACACGCTTACGACGCAGAGTTTAAACTCAAGGCGATCAGTCATGCAGTAGAACACGGGAATAGAGCAGCAGCGAGAGAATTTAACATTAACGAATCAATGGTGCGGAAGTGGAGGAAGCAACATGATGACCTGCGCCAAGTAAAGAAGACTAAACAGAGTTTCCGAGGGAACAAAGCGAGATGGCTACAGTTGGAAGACAAACTGGAACAGTGGGTTGTTGAACAGAGAGCAGCAAGTAGAAGTGTCAGTACAATCACTATTTGTTTTGTTGACATTCCCTTTAGCGCAGCTCCATCTAATGGATGCATAACGTAACCCCAGCCTCTACTGTAGCGTCTATTCTATGCGCCTTATAATGCGGTGCGCCTTATATATGAACAAAGTTTTGAAATAGGCCATTCACTGAAGGTGCGCCTTATAATCCGGTGCGCCTTATAGTGCGGAAAATACGGTACTCTTGATATTAGTAGTATATAATACTAGTGGGCTTCACAATACGAAGCTCCTGGGTTTGATGCACAGCTTTCCCTCTGCCTTTTGGTGCACTCCCGTGCTGCACTCTATTTGTGGACTTGGTCGGAGACTATGTTGGGGATTAAAAACTTGGTACGTGATATCAGGGTCTTTCTGTTTGGAGTTTGCATGTTCTCCCTTTTGACTGCGTGAGTTCCCTTAAAGCAGGGGTGGCCACACTTTTTATGCAGGCGAGCTACTTGTACCTCATTCATATATATCATTTATATTGATTTTTTTATGAAAGAGAGGTTAACAAGTTAAAAGTGTTTAATGATAATATAAGCATGTTTAACATTCCTTTCTTTCATGAAGACAAGAATATACAGTAAGTTGGTATGATTGTGATGACTTGCATTGATTGGAATCAGACAGTAGTGATGATAACCTCCACATTTTCAAATGGAGGAGAACAAAAATCCTCCTTTCTGTCCAATACCACATGAAAGTGCTTGCTTTTTGTTTGTCCAGCTTCCATACTCCTTTTTATACACTTTACAAGAAAGTCATTTGGGACAAACTCTGTAGCTGGCTAGCTTTCTGAGACTCTTATTTTGTTAGCGCAGGCAGGAAAAAGCAGCGCTTTTATTGTGAAGACGGGAACTGTGCAGTCGGTCTTTAGAGGTTTGACGTCAGGTGCGGCGTGAGAGTGTTGAAGTAAAAAGTGTTTCTGGCCTTCCTGTCGGTCATTTTTTCTTAATAATGATCTGGCGTCATCTCACAAGACCCTCGGGTGCCGTGAATGTCAATCAAGTGACCAAAGTGACGTCTTGGTGAAGATTGATGATTGCTCATTTTTAGGTTCATAACTTTTATGGACAGAATTTCTAGGCGCAGTCAAGGCGTTGAGGGGATCTGGTTTGGTGGCTGCAGGATTAGGTCTCTGCTTTTTGCAGATGATGTGGTCCTGATGGCTTCATCTGGCCAGGATCTTCAGCTCTCGCTGGATCGGTTCGCAGCTGAGTGTGAAGCGACTGGGATGAGAATCAGCACCTCCAAGTCCGAGTCCATGGTTCTCGCCCGGAAAAGGGTGGAGTGCCATCTCCGGGTTGCGGAGGAGACCCTGCCCCAAGTGGAGGAGTTCAAGTACCTTGGAGTCTTGTTCACGAGTGGGGGAAGAGTGGATCGTGAGATCGACAGGCGGATCGGTGCGGCGTCTTCAGTAATGCGGACGCTGTATCGATCCGTTGTGGTGAAGAAGGAGCTGAGCCGGAAGGCAAAGCTCTCAATTTACCGGTCGATCTACGTTCCCATCCTCACCTATGGTCATGAGCTTTGGGTTATGACCGAAAGGACAAGATCACGGGTACAAGCGGCCGAAATGAGTTTCCTCCGCCGGGTGGCGGGGCTCTCCCTTAGAGATAGGGTGAGAAGCTCTGCCATCCGGGGAGAACTCAAAGTAAAGCCGCTGCTCCTCCACATCGAGAGGAGCCAGTTGAGGTGGTTCGGGCATCTGGTCAGGATGCCACCCGAACGCCTCCCTAGGGAGGTGTTTAGGGCACGTCCGACCGGTAGGAGGCCACGGGGAAGACCCAGGACACGTTGGGAAGACTATGTCTCCCGGCTGGCCTGGGAACGCCTCGGGATCCCCCGGGAAGAGCTGGACGAAGTGGCCGGGGAGAGGGAAGTCTGGGTTTCCCTGCTTAGGCTGCTGCCCCCGCGACCCGACTTCGGATAAGCGGAAGAAGATGGATGGATGGATAATTTTTAGGTCTATTTTTTTAATGCCTGGCTGGCGATGGACTGACACACCCCACCATACAACGCTAGCTAGAAATCGACGTAATGGGCACCCCTGTCTTGGGGTACTCCGGCTTCCTCCCACTCCAAAGACATGCACCTGGGGATAGGCTCCTCCCACCTCCAAAGACATGCACCTGGGGGTAGGTTGATTGGCAACACTAAATGGTCCCTAGTGTGTGAATGTTGTCTATCTGTGTTGTCCCTGCGATGAGGTGGCGACTTGTCCAGGGCGTACCCCGCCTTACGCCCGTGTAAAGCTGGGATAAGCTCCAGCACCCCCCGCAACGCCGAGAGGGACATGCGGTAGAAAATGAACGCACGGATATAACACTAGTAATAATATCATTTATATGCCAAAAATATTGTTGTAGCAAGAAGCTGTGCTAGTTTTTATTTTGACCTGAAGACTTGGTATTGTTGCTATGGTGACTAGTTTAGTAAAGTGTTCTGAAATAGCGCGTGTGTTATCAAATCAGTGCCGACTGCAACACGCTATCATATTACACTTCATGTAGGAGAATACGCTGCATGGAGCAATGTGTTGCGTCCCTGGCGAGGGGTTGCAGGCAGCAGAGTGCGAGAGCATTAGGCGGAAGCAAGACTGTGACACGAAAACTGCTTGAGGCTTTAACCCGCTTTGCACCCGACATGCATCATGGCTGACCTACACATTGAGTATGCATCAGGGGCTGTAAAAGCTGAAAGCAAGCAAACAACGTGGAGCGCACGACTCCCCACATCTTTTGCTAATTGAATGAAAAGGGCAGGCTGTGTAATAAAACATGGCAGTTGAATGTCCCTACATCCTCCGCCAGTTGGGCAAAATGTTCAACAAGAAATGTGCTTTGCACGATGCGTGTGATAAACAACGTAATAAAAAGAGACAGAGCACAAGATGTACTTGACTTCTGGCACCTTCTATTCACTGTGTTCCCTCTCAGCAGAATGGACTCTACCGCCTCTGCATTATTTAATAACTGATGTGATGTCAGCTAAAACCTACAGCAACTTAGACAAGGGCTTGTATTAAACATAAATAATCCGCAGGTGTTTTAATCATTAGTTACGGTATTTATGGAACATCTTGTTCAACCCCGAAAAGTTACATTATCAAGGCAAACTACTTAACCAGCCGTCAGAAGGCAAGAGTGGTGCACTTCACACGCCATGCAAACATTACATCGAGCAAAGAGCATCTTTTTAGAAGTCATTCTTCAAGTCTAATCACAATTCACGATGCAGAGGCAAAAAGTGCACTGGTTCTGATACCACTTAATGGCCTCGAGAGAGATGCCCAGCTGACCTACTTTTGGTGAGCAAAATTCTTAACATGTGGAGTACCCTGCGCTTTTATTCTCACGATTAAGATCACACACTTGTGACAGGATTGGTGCTCCATCACTCAACTACCCGAGAATCCCTACCCTGCATCACCCACATGCTGGACCCCTTTAACTTGAGCTGAAAAGACGTGGTAGAGGACACAGTGGAGACTCCTTCACCGTGCACCGGAAGTGAACACATTCACACAAGGCGGCGCTGAGTAAGGAGCAGGTATACGGTTTCCTTTTGAAGAAAGTGAGCAAATACATACGGAATAGAAGAAGTGTGCGGAAGCAGGTTGCTGGTCCTCTTGCAGCCCTGACATACTGTTGCTGCCCACTTCAAGCACCCAGCTCCCCCTCACTTGTACAAGAGGCCATGGCCATCTGACAGCGGGACCAAAATAGACTCCCACTGTGCGGTCCACAATGTCATAGCAACTTGGGTCAAGTCCTCTCAGGTTGAAGCAGAAAGAGAGAGAGAGAGAGAGAGAGAGAGAGAGAGCTCCCTGCTGCGTTAGCCGCCACTTCTAAGACCCCAAACTCACTGGCTGCTGCTGTCCATCAGCTTGATATATTTGCGGCTTCTCCGCCTCACATCTGAGCCCACACTGGCTTTCTCTCACTCCTTCTGCCGCTACTCTGCGCAGTCATGCATGCAGCCCCTTAGCTGCAGGCTAAGGGACAGTGTGCACAATGTGTGTGTCCAACTACGTATTAGCATTAGCAGCATAAGAGTGACAGTCGAGATTCTTATTGGACTCCGCATTTGATGATTCATAGGCTGCTGAGGCAAAAAAAAAAAAAAAAAAAAAAAGAACAAGCGTGCATGTTTTCGCTGCATGCAAAACACTCCAAATGTAAGAAGCAAGAGAAGGGAGAAGAGAATAAGATGGCAAACGCTAAATTCCCTTTGTAAATATTTACATTAAGATTTTTTTGTCAATATTTTTTAGCACAGAGTATAAGTGCAGCGAAGAAATCAAATACTACAATAAAGTTGTACATTTCCAGAGAAAAATTGTTTTCTAATTATTTAACTTTAGGAGTAGTCGTATACCAGGCCTGGGTAATTATTTTGACTCGGGGGGCCAAATTTAGAGAACAAAACGTGTCTATTTTTAGGAACACTAATACAAAACCTCTCAATAAATGTCTAATTGAATGCTAAAAACGTTATGACAGACCGCCTTAAAAAAAACGGAATGGAGTTTTACATTTTTTTACTGAATGAGACACCCAGAATGTACATGAAAATAAAGAATGTGGGATTTACAATATTAACTATGAAGGATAAAACACTGAATATTGACAACATTTGAACATATTTTACAATCAAGCGAAACGCAACAAAAATGCAACGAACACAGTGAAGTATGAACGCGAAGGGTAAAAAAACAAAACACCTACAATCTGATACATCTGATATATCACTAAGCTTTAGAACTTTGTTGTAAAAATGTATTTCCGCGTCTGTCCCTGACACCCACATTTCAGGCTCTGGAAACACTCTGTGGAAACGCTCCCCACCCACACTGCTTGGTGCCTCGTCTGAGCTGCTGTGACTTACATGATCATAGTAACTAATTACATGACCATAGTAGCTAATTAGATGACCATAGTAACTAATTAGATGACCATAGTAACTAATTAGATGACCATAGTAGCTAATTAGATGACCATAGTAACCAATTAGATGACCATAGTAACTAATTAGATGACCATAGTAACTAGTATATCATGCAAAAGTGCACATTCCAAGCATTGAAATACTTGAAGTACAGTTGAAGACTTCCGGTCATTAGAAAACATGACTGCACATCATAATGGCAGCTACACTTTACATCTTAAACATCTAAAAAAAATTTGGGGGAATGTCCGGCGGGCCAGATTGAAAAGCTTAACGGGCCGCATGTGGTACCCGGGCCTTAATTTGCCCAGGTCTGAAATATAATAGAGATGTCCGATAATATCGGACTGTCGATATTATCGACCGCTAAATGCTTTAAAATGTAATATCGGAAATTATCGGTATCGGTTTCAAAATGATCGGTATCGGTTTTAAAAAGTAAAATCTATGACTTTCTGAAACGCCGCTGTGTACACGGACGTAGGGAGAAGTACAGAGCGCCAATAAACCTTAAAGGCACTACCTTTGCGTGCCGGCCCAGTCACATAATATCTTCGGCTTTTCATACACACAAGTGAATGCATACTTGGTCAACAGCCATACAGGTCACACTGAGGGTAGCAGTATAAACAACTTTAACACTGTTACAAATATGCGCCACACTGTGAACCCACACCAAACAAGAATGACAAACACATTTCGGGAGAACATCCGCACCGTAACACAACATAAACACAGCAGAACAAATACCCGGAACCCCTTGCAGCACTAACTCTTCCAGGACGCTACAATATACACCCCCCGCTAACTCCAAACCCCCGCCCCGCCCACCTCAACCTCCTCATGCTCTCTCAGGAAGAGCATGTCCCAAATTCCAAGCTGCTGTTTTGAGGCATGTTGAAAAAAATAATGCAGTTTGTGACTTCAATAATAAATATGGCAGTGCCATGTTGGCTTTTTTTTCCATAACTTGAGTTGATTTATTTTGGAAAACCTTGTTACATTGTTTAATGCATCCAGCGGGGCATCGCAACAAAAATAGGCATAATAATGTGTTAATTGCACGACTGTATATATCGGTATCGGTTGATATCGGAATCTGTAATTAAGAGTTGGACAATATCATGGCAAAAAAGCCATGATCGGACATCTCTAGTATATAACTATGAAATTGAAGCCATATCAAAAAAAAAGTTTTATGATGAAAAAAGTTGATATGTTACAAGAATAAAATCATTGAATTAAGACAAGAACGTCCATCCATCCATTTTATACCGCTTGTCCCCAATTAAGATTTTTTTTTTTACTTTTAACATTTTTACAACAATAAAATTACTTTAGAAAAAAATATACTTTCATGAGAATATTAGTTGTCATACCAGAAGAAAAGTTTACATTTTTCATAAATAAATGAAGGTTGTCTAAGTAGATAAATTAGAGGTGGGACTAACCAGACATTGGACATGCACACCTTGGCCCAGAGATGGAGCTTTAACCAGTTTGATCAAGTCAAATCAAACTTTAATTATAAAGCCAATAAAAGAAATGCAACGTAAAGTGCTTTATAAACTTAAAAACAATACCCCAATGACCCAGATCCCCCATCTCCCTCACTGCTACCCTCTGTAATGTTCACATCAAAATATCTTCTTACGACTATTAGTCCTGATAGTCAGGATTGATTGTCTTTCTGGCACTCTGAAGCTGCTATTAACTTGGGCAACACAAATACAATAATACATACTACAAAAGCAAAAGCTAAAAGCATTTATATAGGTAGAATATCTTGTGTTAAATTACCAAACATATTCACAGTCAAAGCAAGATCGGGGCCAATTTTTTTTAACCCAATGCGGCCCCCGAGTCAAAAAGTTTGGGTACCTCTGTTCTAGTTTCTTCAAAATAGCCACCCTTTGCTCTGATTACTTTTTCGCACACTCTTGGCATTCTCTCCATGAGCTTCAAGAGGTAGTCACCTGAAATGGTTTTCACTTCACAGGTGTGCTTGACGCTCATGGAGAGAATGCCAAGAGTGTGCAAAGCAGCAATCAGCGCAAAGGGTGGCTATTTTGAAGAAACTAGAATATAAAACATGTTTCCAGTTATTTCACCTTTTTTTTGTTAAGTACATAACTCCACATGTGTTCATTCATAGTTTTGATGTGACAATTTACAATGTAAATAGTCATGAAAATAAAGATTGAATGAGAAGGTGTGGCCAAACCTATATGAATCAATTTAAGTGGACTGCGACTAAGTTGAAAAACTTATTCGGGTGTTACCATTTAGTGGTCAATTGTACGGAATATGTACTTCACTGTGCAACCTACTAATAAAAGTCTCAATCAATCAAAAAAAAAACCTTGTTGTAAGAAGATGTAGTACAAACCCCGTTTCCATATGAGTTGTGAAATTGTGTTAGATGTAAATATAAACGGAATACAATAATTTGCAAATCATTTTCAACCCATATTCAATTGAATGCACTACAAAGACAAGATATTTAATGTTCAAACTCAAACTTTTTTTTTTTTTTTTTTAAATAATAATTAGTTTAGAATTTCATGGCTGCAACACGTGCCAAAGTAGTTGGGAAAGGGCATGTTCACCACTGTGTTACATGGCCTTTCCTTTTAACAACACTCAGTAAACGTTTGGGAACTGAGGAGACACATTTATGAAGTGGAATTCTTTCCCATTCTTGCTTGATGTACAGCTTAAGTTGTTCAACAGTCCGGGGGTCTCCCTTGTGCTATTTTAGGCTTCATAATGCGACACACATTTTCAATGGGAGACAGGTCTGGACTACAGGCAGGCCAGTCTAGTACCCGCACTCTTTTACTATGAAGCCAATAAGCAGGGGCGTCCATGGTAATGTTGCTTGGATGGCAACATATGTTGCTCCAAAAGCTGTATGTACCTTTCAGCATTAATGGTGCCTTCACAAATGTGTAAGTTACCCATGTCTTGGGCACTAATACACCCCCATACCATCACACATGCTGGCTTTTACACTTTGCGCCTAGAACAATCCGGATGGTTCTTTTCCTCTTTGGTCTGGAAGACAGGACGTCCACAGTTTCCAAAAACAATTTGAAATGTGGACTCGTCAGACCACAGAACACTTTTCCACTTTGTATCAGTCCATCTTAGATGAGCTCAGGCCCAGCGAAGCCGACGGCGTTTCTGGGTGTTGTTGATAAACGGTTTTTGCCTTGCATAGTAGAGTTTTAACTTGCACTTACAGATGTAGCGACCAACTGTAGTTACTGACAGTGGGTTTCTGAAGTGTTCCTGAGCCCATGTGGTGATATCCTTTACACACTGATGTCGCTTGTTGATGCAGTACAGCCTGAGGGATGGAAGGTCACGGGCTTAGCTGCTTACGTGCAGTGATTTCTCCAGATTCTCTGAACCCTTTGATGATATTGCAGAGCGTGGATGGTGAAATCCCTAAATTCCTTGCAATAGCTGGTTGAGAAAGGTTTTTCTTAAACTGTTCAACAATTTGCTCACGCATTTGTTGACAAAGTGGTGACCCTCGCCCCGTCCTTGTTTGTGAATGACTGAGCATTTCATGGAATCTACTTTTATACCCAATCATGGCACCCACCTGTTCCCAATTTGCCTGTTCACCTGTGGGATGTTCCAAATAAGTGTTTGATGAGCATTCCTCAACTTTATCAGTATTTATTGCCACCTTTCCCAACTTCTTTGTCACGTGTTTCTGCCATCAAATTCTAAAGTTAATGATTATTTGCAAAAAAAAAAAAGTTTATCAGTTTGAACTTCAAATATGTTGTCTTTGTAGCATATTCAACTGAATATGGCTTGAAAATGATTTACAAATCATTGTATTCCGTTTATATTTACATCTAACACAATTTCCCAACTCATATGGAAACGGGGTTTGTAGTTAGTAGCACACCCAGGTAAGTATAGTAGTTAGTAGCACACACAGGTAAGTGTAGTAGTTAGTAGCACACCCAGGTAAGTATAGTAGTTAGTAGCACACCCAGGTAAGTATAGTAGTTAGTAGCACACCGAGGTAAGTATAGTAGTTAGCACACGCGGGTATGTATAGTAGTTAGTAGCACACGCAGGTATGTATAGTAGTTAGTAGCACACCCAGGTAAGTATAGTAGTTAGTAGCTAACGCAGGTAAATATAGTAGTTAGTAGCACACGCAGGTAAGTAAAGTAGTTAGTAGCACATCCAGGTAAGTATAGTAGTTAGTAGCACACACAGGTAAGTATAGTAGTTAGTAGCACACGCAGGTAAGTGTAGTAGTTAGTACCACACCCAGGTAAGTATAGTAGTTAGTAGCACACGCAGGTAAGTATAGTAGTTAGTAGCACATCCAGGTAAGTATAGTAGTTAGTAGCACACCCAGGTAAGCAAAGTAACACAAAATGTGTTTAATCATGGCTGCTAGCTAGCTGCTGTGTTAGCCGACCAAGCGCCACACAAAGACCTTCAATTGACGAAGAAGACCTAAGTTAGATATATTTTGACCAACACAATGTTCTCGTAATGAGAAATGTTACCTTTAAAGCATTTATGGACGCATTTTTGCCTTTTCCTCCTCCATGTGAGGAGCCCGAGCTGTTACTGCCAGACCTCTCCCTCCCGTCACCTCCATGCCCGATCCTCGCTCCGAGACGGTGCTGTCCGGCACCGCGCCGCCGGCCATCATAGCGACCGTCTTTGGACATGAATCCCCGCTACGTTGAACGCTCAGTCGGAAAAGAGGTCGAGAAAAAAGGACGCAGTTGTCCTGCTGTCAGAGTTGATGGGGAACCATGTTACATGACAGGGAGGATCAACTCAGGGAAAGGAAACGGAAGTGAGTTGAGTCGTGACGTTTTGGATGGACAACAGCCTGATCCAATGCCGTTGCTCTTTTTTCAGAGTGACATACACGTTAGCCAATCCAGTGCGGAATAATTGAGGTCAAGGGGTGGGGCCTATTTGAAAGGGCGGGACTGCAGGTTGTCTACCATGGCAACCATGCAGATTGAGCGGGTATTTCCAAGTCACCTGAACGGGCCTTCAACATAAAGGCACGCCATTATGCTGCGTTCACAAATAAATCAAATAAAGGAATTTTCGATATTCTATTTATAATAAGATAGCAAATACCCTCTTAATTTACCATGCATCCAAAATTACAACTTTAAAACTCAATTGCACCTTACAATTTACATTATGTCTACATCTACGTGCGATATTGTGCTAAATCGATTTTTCGAGTGCATTAAATCTGTCATACTTACATAAATCTCCATTCTTGTCAATTCACTCTCATTAAGCTGTTAAAAATGCCAAAATGTGAAAATAACATATTTTGCCTCGGCTCGGAGCAAGCGTTAGTCAGCTTGCAAGTAGTTTGGACATCTAAAGGTAACGTACGTTTATGACAACAGTGCTTAATGTAACATGCATTCTTTGTTGCTCGCTAATTGATCCTCGAAAGAGGTCAGGTCTTTGATTTACGAATTGACCTGTGATGTTTTGGTATTAACACGTCTTCACAAAATGTTTTTGTGTGAAATTCCAAACCGGAAATACAACTCGTCTTCAGGAGCAGCGAGTCAAACCTTGACGGCGACAACTTCTCACGGTAAAGCAAATATCACATTATTAAGAGTATTCGAGTAGTTGACTATGCCTGAATAGTTTAGATATAAATATTTAATATGACATTATTAAGAGTATTCGAGTAGTTGACTATGCCTGAATAGTTTATATAGCATCTTTAATCCTTCTCCTTTCTGCCTTTTGGAGTCATTTAACATACTCTCACACTTTCCTAACAATCACAGTTAACCTAAAGCGAATGTTTTTAAAAAAAATAATACATAGCTACTAAAGTGGCTTACGTTGTTTTTTTTTAACAGATTATAAAATTCACTACGCATATTTATGTTGTAAAGCTGAACAGTGCAGCTTTTACAGCAGCTTCTTTAAAGTCGTATCTCCCGGCAGATGGCGCCCCCTGCTGTAACGGCGGTGGTATTGCTGGTGCTCCACCTGGTTTTGGGACTCAGCTCTCACCAACATCTTCATGAAGACCATGTGGAACATCAGCTGAACTCCGAGCATGATATGAACGTCCTGCTGGGAGAAAAGGTCACTAATAACTTTTTATGTCCATAAAAAAAATAATAATTGTGTAACTTCTCGCTCACTGTTGACGCCATTGTAGGACACGGAATCGTTAAAGAAACTAAGCCCGGAGGAGCAGAGGGAAAAGATGATGGACATTGTAAAGAAGATTGACACAAATGCTGACAACAAGCTAAGTGCAGGTAAGATTGTGTTGATTGTAAATGCTTTAATTTTAGCTAAAGACGACGGTGCCTTGGTTGGAAAGAGGCTGATGCAATAAACTGCTCATTCAGCAGTAAATACCCCCGATGTAAACAACAATATCAATAGTCACAGTAACAGCTGAGTGCTGCAAGAAACATTGTAAAGCAGGGGTGTCAACTCATTGTTATTGAGGGCCACATCACAGTTATGGCTTCCATTGGAGGGCCACATGTAAACAGTGTGTATATATATTGGGGTTGTACGGTATACCGGTGTTAGTATAGTACCGCGATACTAATAAATCATTAGTACTATACCGCCTCTGAAACGTACCGGTCCCACACACCCCCGTGCCCACGTCGTCGTCACGTCGTGACATTGCTGGTTTGACGAGCAGAGGAGCATGTTCGGCAGCGCGCGCACACCGAGTACGTACAAGCAGACACAGTGTGTAGACAGAAAAGGGAGAACGGACGCATTTTGGCTTAATAAGTAAAGATAAAGGTGAAGTTATAACACTGAAACACCCTCAGGAAGAGGTGCTTTAAGACATGGCTAGCTAGCGGCTCACGTCCATCCGCCATCTGCAGTGTTTTAGCTACTTCTAAATCACTAATCCTGGTCTCCATGGTGACAAGTAATGTAAGTTTCTTACAAGTATCATTATCACTGCAGGACGAGGAATAGCTAAACATGCTTCACTACACACCGTAGGAGGATATAATAGCTCGCCGGCGTCACAATGTAAACAAACGCCATGGGTGGATCTACACCTGACATCCACTGTAATGATACCAAGTACAGGCACGTATTTAGTCGATACTACTATGGTTACGTCAATATTTTTTGGCATCACAACATCCTCTTTCGTTTTTTTAAATTCATATTATGTTTATAAACTCAGTAAATACGCCCCTGGACACATGAGCACTTAAATTATGACCAATGTATGATCTTGTAGCTACTTGGTATCGGATTGATACCCAAATTTGTGGTATCATCCATAACTAATGTAAAGTATCAAAGAAGAGGAGAATAAGTGATTATTATATTTTAACAGAAGTGTAGATAGAACATTTTAAAAGAGAAAGTAATCAGATATTAACAGTAAATGAACAAGTGGATTAATAATCCATTTTTACAGTTTGTCCTTTATAATGTCGACATAATAATAGAATGATAAATGACACGATATGTTACTACATACGTCAGCAGACTAAGTCTTTGTTTGTTTACTTACTACTAAAAGACAAGTTGTCTAGTATGTTCACTATTTTATTTAAGGAATAAATTGCAATAATAAACATGTTTCATGTACCCTAAGATTTTTTGTTAAAATAAAGCCAATAATGCAATATTTTTGTGGTCCCCTTTATTTAGACAAGTACCGAAAAGTATCAAAATAATTTTGGTACCGATACCAAAATACTGGTACAAATATATATATATATATAATACCTTTGTATAAAACATTTGTATGCACGTACAACACTTAAAACCTTTACTATATCAGTATGTGGAATTAAATTATGGAATGGATTAAGTAAAGAAATGAAACAGAGGACTAATATGATTCACTTTAAGAGACTGTTCAATCTACAAGTGTTCACAAAGTACACACAAGAATTATGATCAACATCTTCAACCCTTTTATTTTTAGATAAAGATTATTTATGTGTTTACTTACTATGGTATATTATTTATTTATTCACTGTTCTGTTACAGTGAACAAGGAAATGGGACAAAATTGCTATGGTATGAGAGGGGCTAGGATTAAATAAGCTCAGCTTCTTCCTACTCCTTTTCGGACGTTCTGTAATGAAACAAGTGGAAATATGTGATGCATTGCACCAAAAAAAAAAATGCTTGGAACATCAGATAATATTAAAGTATAGAACATATGCAGTTGCATGTGCAACATTTTTCTGTCAATATTGAAAGAACAATTTAGTCAGAGTGCTTTTTTTTCTTCTTTCAGCCTAGCGCAGACCACATAAATGACGGGCCACAATAAAATGGTGTTGTACCATATTCTAATGAGGTGGCGGGTCACCTTTGTTTTTTAAAGCATTTGCAAAGATGGCTAACTGCTTGATGCTGACCACTCATGCTACTGCCATCTTGTGGCGGTAACACAAACTACATGTCATATTGCAGAGGAGATCACAGTGTGGATTCAGCTGGTCTACAGAAAATACGCCCTGGATGACGCAGAGGAGCGCTTCCCCGAATTTGACGTGAACCAGGACGGTGTGGTGGCATGGGAGGAGTACAACATGGCCGAGCTGTTCAGTTTGGATGAAGGCCCCGTTGTGGATGATGCGGAGCGAGAGTCCATGAGACACGTATGTTGGCGCACCTAAACAATCACAAGTCCATAGAAACACTGACATGACCTGGTACTGACCTGACACTGACCTGACCTGGTACTGGCCCCAGCTGCACCTGAAGGACAGAAGGCGCTTCGACTCGGCGGATGTGGACGGCACGCCCGGCCTCAACGTGACCGAGTTTTTGGCCTTCACCCACCCCTCCGAAGTGGACCACATGGCGGTAAAAGAGATTAAAGGCCTACTGAAAGCCACTACTAGCGACCACGCAGTCTGATAGTTTATATATCAATGATGAAATCTTAACATTGCAACACATGCCAATACGGCCGGGTTAACTTATAAAGTGACATTTAAAATTTCCCGGGAAATATCCGGCTGAAACGTCGCGGTATGATGACGTATGCGCGTGACGAAGTCAGTATAACGGAAGTTATGGTACCCCGTAGAATCCTATACAAAAAGCTCTGTTTTCATTTCATAATTCCACAGTATTCTGGACATCTTTTGCAATTTGTTTAATGAACAATGAAGGCTGCAAATAAGACAGTTGTAGGTGGGATCGGTGTATTAGCAGCGGACTACAGCAACACAACCAGGAGGACTTTGTTGGAGCGCTAGCCGGCGACCTCACCTTGACTTCCTACGTCTCCGGGCCGCCAAACGCATCGGGTGAAGTCCTTCGTCCTTCTGCCGATCGCTGGAACGCAGGTGAGCACGGGTGTTGATGAGCAAATGAGGGCTGGCTGGCGTAGGTGGAGAGCTAATGTTTTTAGCATAGCTCTGTGCGGTCCGGTTGCTAAGTTAGCTTCAATGGCGTCGTTAGCACAGCATTGTTAACCTTCGCCAGCCTGGAAAGCATTAACCGTGTATTTACATGTCCACGGTTTAATAGTATTGTTGATTTTCTATCTATCCTTCCAGTCAGGGGTTTATTTTTTTTGTTTCTATATGCAGTTAAAGCACGATGCTATCACGTTAGCTCGTAGCTAAAGCATTTCGCCGATGTATTGTCGTGGAGATAAAAGTCACTGTGAATGTCCATTTCGCGTTCTCGACTCTCATTTTCAAGAGGATATAGTATCCGAGGTGGTTTAAAATACAAATCCGTGATCCAAAATAGAAAAAGGAGAGTGTGGAATCCAACGAGCCAGCTTGTACCTAAGTTACGGTCAGAGCAAAAAAAGATACGTCCATCACTGCCTCTCAAGTCCTTCACTGTAACGTTCCTCATCTACGAATCTTTCATCCTCGCTCAAATTAATGGGGTAATCATCACTTTCTCGGTCCGAATCTCTCTCGCTCCATTGTAAACAACGGGGAATTGTGAGGAATACTAGCTCCTGTGACGTCACGCTACTTCCGGTACAGGCAAGGCTTTTTTTTATCAGCGAGCAAAAGTTGCGAACTTTATCGTCAATTTTCTCTACTAAATCCTTTCAGCAAAAATATGGCAATATCGCGAAATGATCAAGTATGACACATAGAATGGATCTGCTATTCCCGTTTAAATTTAAAAAAATAATTTCAGTAGGCCTTTAAATCTGTGTGCAGTTTGACTAGTCACATCTACCGGTCTTCTCGTGACAGGACTTTGCCATCGAGGATGTGTTGAGTGAATATGACACGGATCACGATGGACTGATCAGCCTGAAGGAATTTATTGGCGATCTTCGACGGGACGGTGAGTAAGATTTACTGCCTTGTCAAGGGTGCTTGAGAAAATGGAAGACCAGTTAGCAGAGGTGGGTAGTAACGCGCTACATTTACTCCGTTACATCTACTTGAGTAACTTTTGGGATTAATGGTACTTCTAAGAGTAGTTTTAATGCAACATACTTTTACTTTTACTTGAGTATATTTATAGAGAAGAAAGGCTACTTTTACTCCGCTCCATTTATCTACATTCAGCTCGCTACTGACTCTGTTAATGCACGCTTTGCTTGTTTTGGTTTGTCAGACAGACCTTCAAAGTAGGATCTATCACATGCCTATTTTAAAAGAGGATTGAATTGGTCATAAAGGTACAGTGATAGCGACCATCTCAACTATCCTTCATTTGTTTTGAAGAACCACACGAGGCTATGATCATTAACGTAAACATCTAAATGAAACGCCTATTTTTAATCAATGATATTTGGAACTAAGAGTTTGGAAGAACCACACTAGGCTATGATCATTAACGTAAACATCTATGATATTTGGAGTTTTGTGAGGTGACGTGGTGAAAAGTTGCAATCTGGCCCGCGATGAAAGGACGTCAGCTGTAACTCGGGAAACAACTTTTGATTCTGTCGTCTAACGCGCCAGGAAAACCAAGCGCACACTTCCGGCCTTCACAATAAAATTGTGCATTACATCCTGTCGGACTAACAAAGTGAAGAAGAGATGACATATTACCTGTTTTATTTTGCACTTGAAAAAACAATACCTACACTGCAAAAAGTCAGTGTTCAAAAACAAGAAAAAAACACAGAAAAATGAGGGGTATTTTATTTGAACTAAGGAAAATTATCTGCCAATAGAACAAGAACATTTGGCTTGTCAAGACTTTCCAAAACAAGTAAAATTAGCTAACCTCAATGAACCCCAAAATACCTTAAAATAAGTATATTCTCACTAATAACAAGTGCAGTTTTCTTGATAGAAATTTTCTTTATGACCCTTTTTCCTCAACATGTTGAAAAATATTCTTAAATGAAGTAAATGCTAGTGCCATTATCTTGACATAATGATATGCACTCGGCATTACATTTCTTGAAACCAGCAAACTTATACTAAAAACTACTTTATTGTTCTTACTGGAAAGGCAACAAGGCAAGCGCTTGTTACTCTCGGGGTCTCGTAGCCGCTCAGGCTAATCATATTGTCTAAAAATGCATTTTTCCATTGATAACATGACATCATCGCGCCAAGTGCGTGCTTTTTCAGTCAATTAGTGTGCGAGGAATATATATATATATATATATATATATATATATATATATATATATATATATATAGTAGGGCTGCAACTAACGATTAATTTGATAATCGATTAATCTGTCGATTATTACTTCGATTAATCGATTAATAATCGGATAAAAGAGACCAACTACATTTCTATCCTATCCAGTATTTTATTGAAAAAAAACAGCATACTGGCACCATACTTATTTTGATTATTGTTTTTCAGCTGTTTGTAAATGTTGCAGTTTATAAATAAAGGTTTATTTAAAAAAAATAAAAAATAAAAAAATATTTTTTTTAAATTAAAAAAATAACAAAAAACCTCTGCGCATAGCATAGATCCAACGAATCGATGACTAACTTAATCGGCAACTATTTTAATAATCGATTTTAATCGATTTAATCGATTAGTTGTTGCAGCCCTAATATATATATGTATATTAGGGATGTCCGATATTATCGGCCGATAAATGCGTTAAAATGTAATATCGGAAATTATCGGTATCGGTTTTTTTATTATCTGTATCGTTTTTTTTGTTTGTTTGTTTTTGTTTTTTTTATTAAATCAACATAAAAAACACAAGATACACTTACAATTAGTGCACCAACCCAAAAAACCTCCCTCACCCCATTTCTTTCTGTTATCAATATTCTGGTTCCTACATTATATATCAATATATATCAATACAGTCTGCAAGGGATACAGTCCGTAAGCATTATATATCAATAGCTCGGTTGGTAGAGCGGCCGTGCCAGCAACTTGAGGGTTGCAGGTTCGATCCCCGCTTCCGCCATCCTAGTCACTGCCGTTGTGTCCTTGGGCAAGACACTTTACCCACCTGCTCCCAGTGCCACCCACACTGGTTTAAATGTAACTTAGATATTGGGTTTCACAATGTAAAGCGCTTTGAGTCACTTGAGAAAAAGCGCTATATAAATGTAATTCACTTCACTTCATATCAATACAGTCTGCAAGGGATACAGTCCGTAAGCACACATGATTGTGCGTGCTGCTGCTCCACTAATAGGACTAACCTTTAACAGTTAATTTTACTCATTTTCATTAATTACTAGTTTCTATGTAACTGTTTTTATATTGTTTTACTTTCTTTTTTATTCATGAAAATGTTTTTAATTTAGTTATCTTATTTTATTATTATTTTAAAAAGTACCTTATCTTCACCATACCTGGTTGTCCAAATTAGGCATAATAATGTGTTAATTCCACGACTGCATATATCGGTTGATATCGGTATCGGTTGATATCGGTATCGGTAATTAAAGAGTTGGACAATATCGGAATATCGGATATCGGCAAAAAGCCATTATCGGACAGGATATATATATATATATATATATATATATATATATATATATATATATATATATATATATATATATATATATATATATATATATATATATATATATATATATACACACACACACACACACACACACACGCACACACACACACAGAGCCTGGCCCCCAGCCACATTTTTTTAATTGTAATTTTGAAGAAGTTACCTGAACGTGCATGAACTATTTCTGTTCAAAATAGTTAGAAATGTGACATGTTAAATGTTTAAATATTAACTGTCAGTTTACTGTACTGTGCCAACTGTACTACTATATGAGTACGTATGTTCTATTGTTTCATTGAAAATAAAACAGCAAAGTCCATTCGGCTGTCATCTGTTTTAATTATGAGACACAATTGTGTCAAAGTCATGATTTTTTATTTCATTCTTGAAATAAGAAATTATTACCGTATTTTTCGGAGTATAAGTCGCACTGGCCGAAAATGCATAATAAAGAAGGAAAAAAACATATATAAGTCGCACTGGAGTATAAGTCGCATTTTTGGAGGTAATGTATTTGATAAAAGCCAAGAGCAAGAATAGACATTTGAAAGGCAATTTAAAATGTCTAAAGAATAGTGAACAACAGGCTGAATAAGTGTACGTTATATGAGGCATAAATAACCAACTGGTATGTTAACGTAACATATTATGGTAAGAGTCATTCAAATAACTATAACATATAGAACATGCTATACGTTTACCAAACAATCTGTCACTCCTAATCGCTAAATCCCATGAAATCTTATACGTCTAGTCTCTTACGTGAATGACATCAATAATATTATTTGATATTTTACGCTAATGTGTTCATCATTTCACACATAAGTCGCACCCCCGGCCAAACTATGAAAAAAACTGCCACTTATAATCTGAAAAATGCGGTACTTTGAAAAAGTAGTTTTCTACTTGTGAGTGTTGATGACACAGCTTTGCAACAGTTGATATTCTAGTTTCAAGCATGTTTTACTCAATATAGGTCATCAAATCTGCCCCATGGATTGATAATGGACTTAGAAGTTTAATGACTGAAAGAGACATGGCTAAAAAAGCCTCCGTCAACCCAGGTTTAATTGATGACAGGCATAAGTACTGTTCCTTAAGAAACCAGGTCACAAAGTTAAACAAACTGAAAAAAAGGGAATATTACAAACAGAGGTTATATGATGTGAGATATGATAGCAAAAACTTATGGAATGTTTTGAATGAAATCACGGGTAGAAAGAACAATGTCCGTACACCTTTTGTGGAATCAAATGTGGTGGTACTCACTAAGCCATGTGACATTGCCAATCCTTTTAATAACTATTATGTTGACAAGGTATCTCAATGAAGGCATGGTATGCATATATCCAATAACAACAAATCAGCTGACCTCATTAGGAATATTATAATGGATAATAAGGACTGTGAATTCAATTTTCATCAGGTTGAAGTCAGTGAGGTTGAGAGGTTACTACACTCTCTTCCGGACAACAAAGTAGCTGGTGTAGACAACCTGGATAGTCAATTACTGAAAATGACTGCTGGTATCATATCAGTGCCTGTTTGTCATATTTGTAATAAATGTTTACAAGTGGGCCTGTGTCCAAAGATATGGAAGGTGGCTAAGGTTACTCCTCTACATAAGGATACCAAATTGGCTTTCAATGAGGGCAATTCTAGACCAATAAGCATCCTACCTGGGTTATGTAAAATACTGGAGAAATGTGTGTATGCACAAATTCAAGCTTACTTTCAATCAAATGGGCTAGCAACTGATTGTCAACATGCATATAGAACGGGCCACTCACTCTACATCAGGGGTCACCAACCTTTTTGAAAGCAAGAGCTACTTCTTGGGTACTGATTAATGCGAAGGGCTACCAGTTTGAAACACACTTAAATAAATTGCCAGAAATAGCCAATTTGCTCAATTTAACTTTAACTCTATGTTATTATTAATAATTAATAAAATGTACGCTTAATTGAACAGTTTAAAAGAGGAGAAAACACGAAAAAAATGACAATTCCATTTTGAAACATAGTTTATCTTCAATTTCGACTCTTTAAAATTCAAAATTCAACCGAAAAAAAGAAGAGAAAAACTAGCTAATTCGAATCTTTTTGAAAAAAATAAAAAAATAATTTATGGAACATCATTAGTAATTATTCCTGATTAAGATTAATTTTAGAATTTTGATGACATGTTTTAAATAGGTTAAAATCCAATCTGCACTTTGTTAGAATATACAACAAATTGGACCGAGCTATATTTCTAACAAAGACAAATCATTATTTCTTCTAGATTTTCCAGAACAAAAATTTTAAAATAAATTCAAAAGACTTTGAAATAAGATTTAAATTTGATTCTACAGATTTTCTGATGATAAGTTTGAAGAAATATTTCACAAATATTCTGCGTCGAAAAAACAGAAGCTAAAATGTAGAATTAAATTAAAATGTATTTATTATTCTTTACAATAAAAAAAATAAATTTACTTGAACATTGATTTAAATTGTCAGGAAAGAAGAGGAAGGAATTTAAAAGGTAAAAAGGTATATGTGTTTAAAAATCCTAAAATCATTTTTAAGGTTGTATTTTTTCTCTAAAATTGTCTTTCTGAAAGTTATAAGAAGCGAAGTAAAAAAATTAATGAATTTATTTAAACAAGTGAAGACCAAGTCTTTAAAATATTTTCTTGGATTTTCAAATTCTATTTGAGTTTTGTCTCTCTTAGAATTAAAAATGTCGAGCACAGCGAGACCAGCTTGCTAGTAAATAAATAAAATTTAAAAAATAGAGGCAGCTCACTGGTAAGTGCTGCTATTTGAGCTATTTTTTAGAACAGGCCAGCGGGCTACTCATCTGGTCCTTACGGGCTACCTGGTGCCCGCGGGCACCGCGTTGGTGACCCCTGCTCTACATCCACTGCTCTTATACAAATGATGGACGATTGGCTTAATGCTCTAGATAATTCTATGTTGGTTGGAGCTGTGCTGTTAGATTTTAGTGCTGCATTTGACGTGATTGACCACTCTCTTTTAATTGACAAACTTAAATGTTATGGTTTTAATACTTCTGCTTTAATGTGGATACAGAGTTATTTGTCCTCAAGATCACAACATGATGGCAGCTTGTCTAATAGCAGAAGTTTGGATTGTGGTGTTCCACAGGGAAGTTGCCTAGGACCTTTACTTTTTTCTATATTCACCAATGATTTACCTTGGGCTACCGGGCGTGCAAGATTGGTTCTTTATAGGGATGTCCGATAATGGCTTTTTGCCGATATCCGATATGCCGATACCGATATCAACCGATACCGATATCAACCGATATATACAGTCGTGGAATTAACACATTATTATTCCTAATTTGGACAACCAGGTATGGTGAAGATAATGTACTTTTTAAAAAAATGAATCAAATAAAATAAGATAAATAAATTAAAAACATTTTCTTGAATAAAAAAGAAAGTAAAACAATATAAAAATAGTTACATAGAAACTAGTAATGAATGAAAATGAGTAAAATTAAGATTAAGTTGGAGTTCAAATCCCAGCCGAGTCATACCAAAGACTATTAAAATGGGACCCATAACCTCCCTGCTTGGCACTCAGCAACAAAGGGTTGGAGTTGGGGGTTAAATCACCAAAATGATTCCCGGGCGCGGCGCCGCTGCTGCTCACTGCTCCCCAAGGGGATGGGACAAATGCAGAGGACAAATTTCGCCACATCTAGTGTGTGTGTGTGACAATCATTGGTACTTAACTGTTAAAGGTTAGTATTATTAGTGGAGCAGCAGCACGCACAATCATGTGTGCTTACGGACTGTATCCCTTGCAGACTGTATTGATATATATTGATATATAATGTAGGAAGCAGAATATTAATAACAGAAAGAAACAACCCTTTTGTGTGAATGAGTGTAAATGGGGGAGGGAGGTTTTTTGGCTTGGTGCACTAATTGTAAGTGTATCTTGTGTTTTTTATGTTGATTTAATAAAAAAAAACACAAAAAAATAAAATAAAAAAAACGATACTGATAATAAAAAAACCGATACCGATAATTTCCGATATTACATTTTAACGCATTTATCGGCCGATAATATCGGCAGACCGATATTATCGGAAATCTCTAGTTCTTTATGCTGATGATGCAACCTTATATCATGCTGCACCATCATGCAGTGTACTTAATGTAGTATTGAGTGAGGAACTAAAAGCTGTGCATGACTGGACAGTATGTAACACACTTGTCCTTAACACCTCAAAAACAAAAAGTATTATATTGGGGACTAGGCAAGGGTTATCTTGTGACCCAAAGTTGGATCTGAGGCTAGGCATTTCAACAGTTCAACAGGTCAGAAGTGCCAAGCTCCTGGTCAAATCATATCAGTGATATAGTTACAAAGATGGGAAGGGCTGTTGGTATTTCCAGGAAATGTGCTGCTTTTGCTGATCCACCTCTTCTTTGTCAAATTGTTAAGAGTTTAGTCTTGTGTCATATTGACTATTGTTCTACAGTCTGGGCGTCTGCTGCAAGTGGTGAGATCAGTAAACTCCAGATTGTCCAGAATAGGGCAGCAAGGCTGGTTCTTGGTTGTTCACTAAGAACCAATGTGAACCAAATGCATGCTTCTCTTTCCTGGCTAACAGTGCAGAACAGGTTGTTGGCTAATACTCTTCTATTGTTCGAATCAGTAACCGCTAGTAAAACTCCTGCTTTTCTCATGGCCCAAATAGTTCACAGTAGCACTATACATAATCACAATACCAGGGCATCCAGTGAGGGGCATTTTGTACTCCCTCGTCCCAGGAAGAATGCTTTGCGGAAATGTTTTATTTATAGATCTTTATCGCTCTGGAATAACCTGCCTGGAATTCTCACCAGCATTGAAAGTAAACAGCTTTTTAAAAAGAGAGTAATATTTTATCTGAGTTCTTAAATTAGTTTGCTCGTTGATGATTTGTTTGGTTTTATATTGTGTAGTTATATTTATATGGTAATTATTATTCTGTGACTGTAAATTGTTTGCTTGTTTTTTATTGATACTTTTATTTTTTTTCTGTATTGTGTAGTTATAATTATATGCTTTTACTTGTAATTGTATTGAATTGTGGACCCCAGGAAGACTAGTGGGTTGTTGAGGCAACCAGCTAATGGGGATCCTTAATAAAAATCAAATCAAAATCAAATCTCAGCAACAAGCTGAAATATCTTACTGAGATCATCTAGGACCAAAACACTTAAAACAAGTAAAACACTCTAACATAAAATCTGCTTAGTGAGAAGAATGATCTTATCAGACAGAAAATAAGCAAATATCACCCTTATTTGAGATATTTCATCTTACTTAGATTTCACTTTTTGCAGTATATAGTTTATATAATAGTTAATGAGTATTTTGTAACATATTTGAGACATTTTCAATATTTAAGGACAGATCAAATCGAGTTTAGAAACTGACCTGAACACATCTCATGTTTCAGAGGACGCACCTTCGCAGTGGGAGGTTGAGGAGACGGTGCGCTTCAAGGACCTCTACGACCAGGACCAGGACGGCAAGTTGAATCGAGAGGAGCAACTGCGCTGGGTCGCACCCAACAGCTACGGATCTGCCCGGGAAGAAGTAAGACGAGTCAGGCGGTCATCTCGTCTCACTTAATATCCTTGATGGTTTTTTTTTTTCCCCCTCGCTATGATCAGGCTCTCTACCTCATCAAAGAGATGGACCAGGATGAAGACGGGCAGATCTCCGCGGACGAAGTGTTGAAGAACCAAGACACCTTCCTGCACAGTGAAGTCACCGACTATGGCAGACACCTGCACGGGTCACACGATGAACTGTAACGCCATCATCCTCTCATTTACTTGCACCTGCACGAGTCACACGATGAACTGTAACGCCATCATCCTCTAATAGATGTTATTTGTAAAAGCACTTTACATTGAGCAAACAACCTCAGAGTGCTACAGTGCATTTAAAAAACAAAACAAAAACAACGCTAGAACCACAAATGGCTGCCCCCAACAAGTAAAATAAATTGTAAAAAAAATAAAAACTAGAACAGCCTAATAGCTAGAACTAGCACACATACACTATATTGCCAAAATTATTTGGCCACCCATCCAAATGATGAGAATCAGGTGTCCTAATCACTTGGTATCAAATCAAGCACTTTCCAGCGTGGAACTGTCACAGGATGCCACCTGTGCAACAAATCCAGTCGTGAAATTTCCTCGCTCCTAAATATTCCAAAGTCAACTTTATTATTAGAAAAGTGAAGAGTTTGGGAACAACAGCAACTCAGCCACCAAGTGGTAGGCCAGGTAAACTGACAGAGAGGTCAGCATAGTGCAAAGACACAGTCAGTTGCTACAGAGCTCCAAACTTCATGTGACCTTCCAATTAGCCCACGTACAGTACGCAGAGAGCTTCATGGAATGGCTTTCCATGGCCGCGCAGCTGCATCTAAGCCATACGTCACCAAGTCCGATGCAAAGCGTGGGATGCAGTGGTGTAAAGGACATCACCACTGGACTCTAGAGCAGTGGAGACCCCTTCTCTGGACTGATGAATCACACTTTTCCATCTGGCAATCTGATGGACCAGTCTGGGTTTGGAGGTTGCCAGGAGAACGCTACATTTCGGACTGCATTGTGCCGAGTGTGAAATTTGGCGGAGGAGGAATTTTGGTGCGGGGTTGTTTTTCAGGAGTTGTTCCAGTGAAAGGAACTTTGAATGCTCCAGGATACTGATGGAAGCAGATCAGAATCATATCCATATTTAAGTGGTACTTCTTTCTAAACTCCTATAGTCATATTTTCATCAGCTAATGTCTCATGTGGTAACAAAGTGCTTGCATTCTAGTGCCCTTGTGTAGAGAGACAGAGCACTGTTGAGACTGCCATAACATTCCTAAGATAAGGAGCACAGGGCAGTGCTGAGCTTGGGGGACAGGAGGTGGAGGGGAGACCGAGCTAGACCGGGCTGGGGAACGCTGGTGTGCTAGATTGGTCTCAGGTTTGTCCTCTAAGCTTGGAGAATAAACCACAAAATACCAACTGCTGCCTGTTGATTGAATATAAACATCAGCTTATTGCCATGAAAAGAATCTGGGAGAGACTAGCAATTTGAATTCCCCATTGGAGGAATGCTGGTCAACGCAACAATACCAAAACATTTTGGACAATTCCATGGGAATGGCACTTCAAGTTCATATGTGAGTAAAGGCAGGTGGCCAAATACTTTTGGCAATATAGTGTATATCTAAAAAAAAAAAAAGGCTTTTTTTAAAAAGAAGGGTTTTTAAGCCTGTTTTAAAAGCATCCACAGTCTGTGGTGCCCTCAGGTGGTCAGGGAGAGCGTTCCACAGACTGGGAGCGGCGGAGCAGAGAGCCCGGTCTCTCGGAGGTTAGCCTGTCCGGAGCGGAGGTGTCATGTGGAGGATTTGGGGGTGAGCAGTTCTTTGAGGTAGAGGG
The DNA here is from genome assembly GCF_033978785.1 of Entelurus aequoreus. Lineage (NCBI taxonomy): Eukaryota > Metazoa > Chordata > Actinopteri > Syngnathiformes > Syngnathidae > Entelurus > Entelurus aequoreus. The sequence continues at coordinate 60,586,335 of NC_084740.1, forward strand.
GGGCATTACCATGGAGGCACTGGTGGGTTAGTAGGGAGACTTTGTATCTGTCATTTACTTTCACCTGCATGAGTCACATGATGAACTGTAACGCCATGATTGACTTTGAAGTTAGGCAGGGCCTCCACATTGGAGAAGTAAATGAAACACTGACATGTATTTGCCTAAAAAGTGAACTACCAGCCCGTCACGGTAGCGGCTGCTCACGTGCTTCCTCTTTTTCAAACAAATGAGCGAGCTGCAGCCGACTCGACTCATTTCCTGCATCCTTTCACTCGCAGTGTCAACCTGGCCGTTGCAACGTGCGCTACACTTCAGGATGGACTTAGACTTTAAGGATGCCTTTTGGGTGAGACTATTTTTCATTTTGTCAACAAATGTCTTGGTTTGCTGAACACTGAAGTTAATGAGTCACTCCAGTCGTGACGATCTCTTGTTTGTTTGACCACCGGCACTCAGAATGTTGCAATGTGGGGAATTATCATCGGCCATGTCATCTTGTAACACATCCTGGGAGAGGTTTCTCTTTTTAAAAATTTTTCAGAAGTAAAACTCAAAACTTTATAGAGATTGTACTTTTTTTTGCCATGCATTTGTTCCCTTTTTTCATGAAAAAAAATATATTTTTTCCACTTTTGTCAGGTTTGTAACAGAATACTTGTTATTAAAATGTTTTCTAATTTTATCTGGCGTCCGGCTTCCTCCCACCTCCAAAGACATGCACCTGGGGATAGGCCCCTCCCACCTCCAAAGACATGCACCTGGGGATAGGTTGATTGGCAACACTAAATGGTCCCTAGTGTGTGAATGTTGTCTATCTGTGTTGGCCCTGTGATGAGGTGGCGACTTGTCCAGGGTGTACCCGGCCTTCCGCCCGAATGCAGCTGACACCGAAAGGGACAAGCGGTAGAAAATGGATGGATGGGACGAATGGATCCCTCAACAAAGTTAAATTTCAAGACAGAATTTTAATATACAGTACAAACCAAAAGTTTGGACACACCTTCTCCTCATTCAATGTGTTTTCTTTATTTATAACCGGCGTTCTGTCCTTGAGCAAGACACTTCACCCTTAGGGCCTTGCATGGCAGCTCCCGCCATCAGTGTGTGAATGGGTGACTAGAATTAAACTAAAACTGAACTGGCTACAAAGTAAACAAAAACAATGCTGGACGACAGCAAAGACTTACTGTGGAGCAAAGACGGTGTCCACAAAGTACATCCGAACATGACATGACAATCAATGTCCCCACAAAAAGAGATAGCAACAACATAAATGAATGGGTGAATGTGGAAATAGTGTCAAAGCGCTTTGAGTACCTTGAAGGTATAAAAGCGCTATACAAGTATAACCCATTTACCATTTTATTTTCATGACTATTTACATTGTAGATTGTCACATCAAAACTATGAATGAACACATGTGGAGTTATGTACTTAACAAAAAAAGGTGAAATAACTGAAAACATGTTTTGTATTCTAGTTTCTTCAAAATAGCCACCCTTTGCTCTGATTACTGCTTCGCACACTCTTGGCATTCTCTCCATGAGCTTCAAGAGGTAGTCACCTGAAATGTTTTTTCACTTCACAGGTGTGCTTGAAGCTCGTGGAGAGAATGCCAAGAGTGTGCAAAGGGTGGCTATTTTGAAGACACTAGAGTACAGTTATTTCACCTTTTTTTTTGTTAATTACATAACTCCACATGTGTTCATTCATAGTTTTGATGTGACAATCTACTATGTAAATAGTCATGAAAATAAGGAAAATACATTAAATGAGAAGGTTATGATCAATTATCAACATGATACTCTACTATTATTTGTTGTTCCTTTACGAGCATTTGAAAAAGATCTTTGAAGCATCATGAAGTCAGGCGGGGGTCTCCTCTGCCCCTTTAAAACAGCAGTGGTGAGACCCCTTCTGGAGAAGAGCAGTTTGGATACAAATATAACAATAATAACTAAAGATGCAAGCAGCGATGGACGGGACCGACTTTGACGGCACATAAAATCCAAACCGGAGCAGTAATTAAAACTCTTTCATCAACTTTTAATCAGAAAGGTTCAATCTCTCTCCTGTGCTGGTTTGAAGCTGACACGACAAACGCGCTCAGAGGAGATAATGTTTGAAAAAAGGTGACCGGTTTTAACAAAACTTTTGTTTTGAAGGGGGAATTGCAAACTTCCTGTTGATTTTTGCTGGGGGTTGTCAGTGAATGAAATCTAGGTCTAAGTGAGACCTACATAGAGGATTTTGTTTCATGTCTCTATGACATTCCTACTGGAAGTTACAGGCAGTTTTGTCTGTGTTTTCTTCCTAGGAGCAGTTTTGTCTGTGTTTTTTTCCTAGGGAGCGCTAGAGCGCAATTTTGAGTTTTGGGGTTGGGTTTTTTTTATTAGATCGCAATTTTTGCCAGTCCTGATGTGTGTGTCCAGTTTGGTGAGTTTTGAAGCATGTTAAGGGGGTCAAATTATAGCTCAAAGAGGCAAAGGTGACTGTTTTTACAAAACTTTTGTTTTGAAGGGGGAATTGCAAACTTCCTGTTGATTTTTGCTGAAGGATGTCAATGTATGAAATCTAGGTCTAAGTGAGACCTACATAGAGGATTTTGTTTCATGTCTCTATGACATTCCTACTGGAAGTTACAGGCAGTTTTGTCTGTGTTTTCTTCCTAGGAGCAGTTTTGTCTGTGTTTTTTTCCTAGGGAGCGCTAGAGCGCAATTTTGAGTTTTGGGGTTGGGTTTTTTTTATTAGATTGCAATTTTTGCCAGTCCTGATGTGTGTGTCCAGTTTGGTGAGTTTTGAAGCATGTTAAGGGGGTCAAATTATAGCTCAAAGAGGCAAAGGTGACTGTTTTTACAAAACTTTTGTTTTGAAGGGGGAATTGCAAACTTCCTGTTGATTTTTGCTAAAGGATGTCAATGTATGAAATCTAGGTCTAAGTGAGACCTACATAGAGGATTTTGTTTCATGTCTCTACGACATTCCTACTGGAAGTTACAGGCCGTTTTGTCTGTGTTTTCTTCCTAGGAGCAGTTTTGTCTGTGTTTTTTTCCTAGGGAGCGCTAGAGCGCAATTTTGAGTTTTGGGGTTGGGTTTTTTTATTAGATCGCAATTTTTGCCAGTCCTGATGTGTGTGTCCAGTTTGGTGAGTTTTGAAGCATGTTAAGGGGGTCAAATTATAGCTCAAAGAGGCAAAGGTGACTGTTTTTACAAAACTTTTGTTTTGAAGGGGGAATTGCAAACTTCCTGTTGATTTTTGCTGAAGGATGTCAATGTATGAAATCTAGGTCTAAGTGAGACCTACATAGAGGATTTTGTTTCATGTCTCTATGACATTCCTACTGGAAGTTACAGGCAGTTTTGTCTGTGTTTTCTTCCTAGGAGCAGTTTTGTCTGTGTTTTTTTCCTAGGGAGCGCTAGAGCGCAATTTTGAGTTTTGGGGTTGGGTTTTTTTATTAGATCGCAATTTTTGCCAGTCCTGATGTGTGTGTCCAGTTTGGTGAGTTTTGAAGCATGTTAAGGGGGTCAAATTATAGCTCAAAGAGGCAAAGGTGACTGTTTTTACAAAACTTTTGTTTTGAAGGGGGAATTGCAAACTTCCTGTTGATTTTTGCTGAAGGATGTCAATGTATGAAATCTAGGTCTACATAGAGGATTTTGTTTCATGTCTCTACGACATTCCTACTGTAAGTTACAGGCAGTTTTGTCTGTGTTTTCTTCCTAGGGGGCGCTAGAGTGCAATTTTGAGTTTTGGGGCTAGGTTTTTTGATTAGATCGCAATTTTCGCCAGTCCTGATGTGTGTCAAATATGGTGAGTTTTGAAGGATGTTAAGGGAGTCAAAGAGGCGGCGGTATAATATAATAAAACCTTACAAATACAATAGGGTCCTCTGTCCCAAAGGGACATTCGGTCCCTAATTACAGACCTGTATCCAACTTAAAGTCCTTAAATCACTTTTCTTTTTTAAACTAAGTCAATGATTTTTAATAACAATTAGGATGAGCCACAGTACTGAGACAACACCTTTAAAGATTTTAAACAACATCAGGTGGAATCTAGATCATAAACATCTCAGTGTGTGTGGCTGGATCTAAGTAGACCAGCACATTTTATTAAGTAGACCCCGAAAGGGACAAGCGGTAGAAAATAAATGGACTTAGAGGACCTCTCTGGTACTGGTTTAACTGGTTCTGCTCTCATCTCAAAGACAGATGTTCTTATGTAAGTATGGATGCATGTTCCACAGGAACCCATGGAATAAGGTGTGGGGTTCCCCAAGGCTCAATTTTAGGTCCCATTCTTTTTCATCTTTATATGCTGCCTCTTGGGGACGTCATCAGGAGACACACTAGCGATATGTCGCCGTGTCTCTTGATCACCAATACATACCCTTTTTGACTGCATTGTAGTCACGTCATGGATGGCAGTGAACTTCCTACAGCTCAACCAGAACCAAACAGAGGTTTTAGTTATAGGTCCTGAAGACCAGATGGAGAAACCTTCAACAAATGACATGATTTTAAACCATCACAGTCTATAAAAAAATTATCTGGGCATATTTGACTACTTTTATTCCATCCATCCATTTTCTACTGCTTATTCCCTTCGGGGTGGCGGGGGGCGCTGGAGCCTATCTCAGCTACAATCGGGCGGAAGGCGGGGTACACCCTGGACAAGTCGCCACCCCATCACAGGGCCAATACTTTTATTCCACATATTAAAAATATGTTTATCATTTTTAAGAACATTAAGGGCAACACGGAGGTGCTAATGCATGTTTCCATTTCCTGTCCTTTTAGATCAGTGTTTTTCAACCTTTTTTGAGCCATGTGCTTCCTCAAATTTGACGTTGAGTTCATGTAAGCTTAAACTTGTTGTCGCTGAAACTTTATGTGCAGTTAATCACGTGACCGCCTGGCTCTGTTTGATTGGTGAAACGGAGTCAAACGTCACCAGTGACTGCATTTGATTGGTGAAACGGAGTCAAACGTCACCAGTGACTGCATTTGATTGGTGAAACGGAGTCAAACGTCACCAGTGACTGCATTTGATTGGTGAAACTGAGTCAAACGTCACCAGTGACTGCATTTGATTGGTCAAACGGAGTCAAACGTCACCAGTGACTGCATTTGATTGGTGAAACGGAGTCAAACGTCACCAGTGACTGCATTTGATTGGTGAAACGGAGTCAAACGTCACCAGTGACTGCATTTGATTGGTCAAACGGAGTCAAACGTCACCAGTGACTGCATTTGATTGGTCAAACGGAGTCAAACGTCACCAGTGACTGCATTTGATTGGTGAAACGGAGTCAAACGTCACCAGTGACTGCATTTGATTGGTGAAACGGAGTCAAACGTCACCAGTGACTGCATTTGATTGGTGAAACGGAGTCAAACGTCACCAGTGACTGCATTTGATTGGTGAAACGGAGTCAAACGTCACCAGTGACTGGATTTGATTGGTGAAACGGAGTCAAACGTCACCAGTGACTGCATTTGATTGGTGAAACGGAGTCAAACGTCACCAGTGACTGCATGTGATTGGTAAAACGGAGTCAAACGTCACCAGTGACTGCATTTGATTGGTGAAACGGAGTCAAACGTCACCAGTGACTGCATTTGATTGGTGAAACGGAGTCAAACGTCACCAGTGACTGCATGTGATTGGTAAAACGGAGTCAAACGTCACCAGTGACTGCATTTGATTGGTGAAACGGAGTCAAACGTCACCAGTGACTGCATTTGATTGGTGAAACGGAGTCAAACGTCACTAGTGACTGCATTTGATTGGTGAAACGGAGTCAAACGTCACCAGTGACTGTATTTGATTGGTGAAACGGAGTCAAACGTCACCAGTGACTGCATTTGATTGGTGAAACGGAGTCAAACGTCACCAGTGACTGCATTTGATTGGTGAAACGGAGTCAAACGTCACCAGTGACTGTATTTGATTGGTGAAACGGAGTCAAACGTCACCAGTGACTGCATTTGATTGGTGAAACGGAGTCAAACGTCACTAGTGACTGCATGTGATTGGTGAAACGGAGTCAAACGTCACCAGTGACTGCATTTGATTGGTGAAACGGAGTCAAACGTCACCAGTGACTGCATTTGATTGGTGAAACGGAGTCAAACGTCACCAGTGACTGCATTTGATTGGTGAAACGGAGTCAAACGTCACCAGTGACTGCATTTGATTGGTGAAACGGAGTCAAACGTCACCAGTGACTGCATTTGATTGGTGAAACTGAACAAAACGTCACCAGTGACTGCATTTGATTGGTGAAACGGAGTCAAACGTCACCAGTGACTGCATTTGATTGGTGAAACGGAGTCAAACGTCACCAGTGACTGCATTTGATTGGTGAAACTGAACAAAACGTCACCAGTGACTGCATTTGATTGGTGAAACGGAGTCAAACGTCACCAGTGACTGTATCTGATTGGTGAAACGGAGTCAAACGTCACCAGTGACTGCATTTGATTGGTGAAACGGAGTCAAACGTCACCAGTGACTGCATTTGATTGGTGAAACGGAGTCAAACGTCACCAGTGACTGCATTTGATTGGTGAAACGGAGTCAAACGTCACCAGTGACTGCATTTGATTGGTGAAACGGAGTCAAACGTCACCAGTGACTGCATGTGATTGGTGAAACGGAGTCAAACGTCACCAGTGACTGCATTTGATTGGTGAAACGGAGTCAAAGGTCACCAGTGACTGCATTTGATTGGTGAAACGGAGTCAAACGTCACCAGTGACTGCATTTGATTGGTGAAACGGAGTTAAACGTCACCAGTGACTGCATTTGATTGGTGAAACGGAGTCAAACGTCACCAGTGACTGCATGTGATTGGTGAAACGGAGTCAAACGTCACCAGTGACTGCATTTGATTGGTGAAACGGAGTCAAACGTCACCAGTGACTGTATTTGATTGGTGAAACGGAGTCAAACGTCACCAGTGACTGCATTTGATTGGTGAAACGGAGTCAAACGTCACCAGTGACTGTATTTGATTGGTGAAACGGAGTCAAACGTCACCAGTGACTGCATTTGATTGGTGAAACGGAGTCAAACGTCACCAGTGACTGCATGTGATTGGTGAAACGGAGTCAAACGTCACCAGTGACTGCATTTGATTGGTGAAACGGAGTCAAACGTCACCAGTGACTGCATGTGATTGGTAAAACGGAGTCAAACGTCACCAGTGACTGCATTTGATTGGTGAAACGGAGTCAAACGTCACCAGTGACTGCATTTGATTGGTGAAACGGAGTCAAACGTCACTAGTGACTGCATTTGATTGGTGAAACGGAGTCAAACGTCACCAGTGACTGTATTTGATTGGTGAAACGGAGTCAAACGTCACCAGTGACTGCATTTGATTGGTGAAACGGAGTCAAACGTCACCAGTGACTGCATTTGATTGGTGAAACGGAGTCAAACGTCACCAGTGACTGTATTTGATTGGTGAAACGGAGTCAAACGTCACCAGTGACTGCATTTGATTGGTGAAACGGAGTCAAACGTCACTAGTGACTGCATGTGATTGGTGAAACGGAGTCAAACGTCACCAGTGACTGCATTTGATTGGTGAAACGGAGTCAAACGTCACCAGTGACTGCATTTGATTGGTGAAACGGAGTCAAACGTCACCAGTGACTGCATTTGATTGGTGAAACGGAGTCAAACGTCACCAGTGACTGCATTTGATTGGTGAAACGGAGTCAAACGTCACCAGTGACTGCATTTGATTGGTGAAACTGAACAAAACGTCACCAGTGACTGCATTTGATTGGTGAAACGGAGTCAAACGTCACCAGTGACTGCATTTGATTGGTGAAACGGAGTCAAACGTCACCAGTGACTGCATTTGATTGGTGAAACTGAACAAAACGTCACCAGTGACTGCATTTGATTGGTGAAACGGAGTCAAACGTCACCAGTGACTGTATCTGATTGGTGAAACGGAGTCAAACGTCACCAGTGACTGCATTTGATTGGTGAAACGGAGTCAAACGTCACCAGTGACTGCATTTGATTGGTGAAACGGAGTCAAACGTCACCAGTGACTGCATTTGATTGGTGAAACGGAGTCAAACGTCACCAGTGACTGCATTTGATTGGTGAAACGGAGTCAAACGTCACCAGTGACTGCATGTGATTGGTGAAACGGAGTCAAACGTCACCAGTGACTGCATTTGATTGGTGAAACGGAGTCAAAGGTCACCAGTGACTGCATTTGATTGGTGAAACGGAGTCAAACGTCACCAGTGACTGCATTTGATTGGTGAAACGGAGTTAAACGTCACCAGTGACTGCATTTGATTGGTGAAACGGAGTCAAACGTCACCAGTGACTGCATGTGATTGGTGAAACGGAGTCAAACGTCACCAGTGACTGCATTTGATTGGTGAAACGGAGTCAAACGTCACCAGTGACTGTATTTGATTGGTGAAACGGAGTCAAACGTCACCAGTGACTGCATTTGATTGGTGAAACGGAGTCAAACGTCACCAGTGACTGTATTTGATTGGTGAAACGGAGTCAAACGTCACCAGTGACTGCATTTGATTGGTGAAACGGAGTCAAACGTCACCAGTGACTGCATGTGATTGGTGAAACGGAGTCAAACGTCACCAGTGACTGCATTTGATTGGTGAAACGGAGTCAAACGTCACCAGTGACTGCATTTGATTGGTGAAACGGAGTCAAAGGTCACCAGTGACTGCATTTGATTGGTGAAACGGAGTCAAACGTCACCAGTGACTGCATTTGATTGGTGAAACGGAGTTAAACGTCACCAGTGACTGCATTTGATTGGTGAAACGGAGTCAAACGTCACCAGTGACTGCATGTGATTGGTGAAACGGAGTCAAACGTCACCAGTGACTGCATTTGATTGGTGAAACGGAGTCAAACGTCACCAGTGACTGCATTTGATTGGTGAAACGGAGTCAAACGTCACCAGTGACTGAATTTGATTGGTGAAACGGAGTCAAACGTCACCAGTGACTGCATTTGATTGGTGAAACGGAGTCAAACGTCACCAGTGACTGAATTTGATTGGTGAAACGGAGTCAAACGTCACCAGTGACTGCATTTGATTGGTGAAACGGAGTCAAACGTCACCAGTGACTGCATTTGATTGGTGAAACGGAGCCAAACGTCACCAGTGACTGCATTTGATTGGTGAAACGGAGTCAAACGTCACCAGTGACTGCATGTGATTGGTGAAACGGAGTCAAACGTCACCAGTGACTGCATTTGATTGGTGAAACGGAGTCAAACGTCACCAGTGACTGCATGTGATTGGTGAAACGGAGTCAAACGTCACCAGTGACTGCATTTGATTGGTGAAACGGAGTCAAACGTCACCAGTGACTGCATTTGATTGGTGAAACGGAGTCAAACGTCACCAGTGACTGCATTTGATTGGTGAAACGGAGTCAAACGTCACCAGTGACTGCATTTGATTGGTGAAACGGAGTCAAACGTCACCAGTGACTGCATTTGATTGGTGAAACGGAGCCAAACGTCACCAGTGACTGCATTTGATTGGTGAAACGGAGTCAAACGTCACCAGTGACTGCATGTGATTGGTGAAACGGAGTCAAACGTCACCAGTGACTGCATTTGATTGGTGAAACGGAGTCAAACGTCACCAGTGACTGCATGTGATTGGTGAAACGGAGTCAAACGTCACCAGTGACTGCATTTGATTGGTGAAACGGAGTCAAACGTCACCAGTGACTGCATTTGATTGGTGAAACGGAGTCAAACGTCACCAGTGACTGCATTTGATTGGTGAAACGGAGTCAAACGTCACCAGTGACTGCATTTGATTGGTGAAACGGAGTCAAACGTCACCAGTGACTGCATTTGATTGGTGAAACGGAGTCAAACGTCACCAGTGACTGCATTTGATTGGTGAAACGGAGTCAAACGTCACCAGTGACTGCATTTGATTGGTGAAACGGAGTCAAACGTCACCAGTGACTGCATTTGATTGGTCAAACGGAGTCAAACGTCACCAGTGACTGCATTTGATTGGTGAAACGGAGTCAAACGTCACCAGTGACCGCATTTGATTGGTGAAACGGAGTCAAACGTCACCAGTGACCGCATTTGATTGGTGAAACGGAGTCAAACGTCACCAGTGACTGCATTTGATTGGTCAAACGGAGTCAAACGTCACCAGTGACCGCATTTGATTGGTGAAACGGAGCCAAACGTCACCAGTGACCGCATTTGATTGGTGAAACGGAGTCAAACGTCACCAGTGACTGCATTTGATTGGTGAAACGGAGCCAAACGTCACCAGTGACTGCATTTGATTGGTGAAACGGAGTCAAACGTCACCAGTGACTGCATGTGATTGGTGAAACGGAGTCAAACGTCACCAGTGACTGCATTTGATTGGTGAAACGGAGTCAAACGTCACCAGTGACTGCATGTGATTGGTGAAACGGAGTCAAACGTCACCAGTGACTGCATTTGATTGGTGAAACGGAGTCAAACGTCACCAGTGACTGCATTTGATTGGTGAAACGGAGTCAAACGTCACCAGTGACTGCATTTGATTGGTGAAACGGAGTCAAACGTCACCAGTGACTGCATTTGATTGGTGAAACGGAGTCAAACGTCACCAGTGACTGCATTTGATTGGTGAAACGGAGTCAAACGTCACCAGTGACTGCATTTGATTGGTGAAACGGAGTCAAACGTCACCAGTGACTGCATTTGATTGGTCAAACGGAGTCAAACGTCACCAGTGACTGCATTTGATTGGTGAAACGGAGTCAAACGTCACCAGTGACCGCATTTGATTGGTGAAACGGAGTCAAACGTCACCAGTGACCGCATTTGATTGGTGAAACGGAGTCAAACGTCACCAGTGACTGCATTTGATTGGTGAAACGCAGGCATGTGATAGATCCTACTTTGAAGGTCTGTCTGACAAAGCAAAACAAACAAAGCGTGCATTAACAGATGGATAAAAATCAGTAGCGAGTAGCGAGCTGAATGTAGATAAATGGAGCGGAGTAAAAGTAGCGTTTCTTCTCTATAAATATACTCAAGTAAAAGTAAAAGTATGTTGCATTAAAACTACTCTTAGAAGTACAATTGATCTCAAGTAGATGTAACGGAGTACATGTAGCGTGTGTTTTCTTATACTTCTTCATTTTTTTTTTTTAGTTGAAAGCACTTTGTGTTGCCTTGCCTGTGTCTATAAAAGTGCTGTATACATAATGTTTGAGGGTATCATCTCAAAGTGTCCACCTAAAAGTGAACACGGCCCTATGGTTAGGAAACACTGCTCTAAATGACAAGACCCCTGCCCTATACTGGATAATATTACATGTAACACGCTGCATGGTCATGTGTTCCACAGGGAGGAAACTTTATCAGTATCGCTGGCTACGAGGCCATCATCCACAGGCTGAACGACGGTCGGCGGACGTGCAAAGACATGGAAGACTTGTTGAAAATGAGGTGCTAAAGTAGAGTTGTTCAGAATGAGGTGCTAAAGTTGTGGTGAAGGCCAGTGATGTCACCGCCCTGACTGCACTGCGGTGGCTGTCTATTTTAGGGCGTCAGCGGAGGAGAAGTATGGTAAAGAATTGGTCGCCATCTCACGCAAGGTTGGGGGTGTCTATGAGATCTGGTGCGTGGTTGTGCAGAATGTTGATATCCTCGCATCCTCTCAACACTTCTTTGTTTCTGCAGCACGCTGAGAACATCCATTGATGAAGTGAAAACACGTGAGATAATTCATTTGATTTGTTTGCTTTTGTTGCATTCACAATCTCAGCCTAAAACTCAAGGCACCACATGTCATTCAAGGCGGCCTGGGAACAATGTGGGTACAAAAGCCAAAAAGCAGTGAAGTTGTCACGTTGTGTAAATGGTAAATAAAAAGAGAATACAACAAATCCTTTTCAACTTATATTCAATTGAATAGACTGCAAAGACAAGATATTTCATGTTCACACTGAGAAACTTTGTTATATATAGCAAATATTAGCTCATTTGGAATTTGAGGCCTGCATCATGTTTAAAAAAAGCTGGCACAAGTGGCAAAAAAGACTGAGAAAGTTGAGGAATGCTACATCCCACAGGTGAACAGGCTAATTGGGAACAGGTGGGTGCCATGATTGGGTATAAAAGCAGCTTCCGTGAAATGCTCAGTCATTCACAAACAAGGACGGGGCGAGGGTCACCACTTTGTCAACAAATGCCTGAGCAAATTGTGTAAGGACAACATTTCTCAACCAGCTATTGCAAGGAATTTAGGGATTTCACCATCTACGCTGCGTAATATCATCAAAAAGTTCAGAGAATCTGGACAAATCACTGCACATAAGCTGCAAGGCCCGTGACCTTCCATCCCTCAGGCGGTACTGCATCAAAAAGCGACATCAGTGTGTAAAGGATATCACCACAAGGGCTCAGGAACACTTCAGAAAACCACTGTCAGTAACTACAGTTGGTCGCTACATCTGTAAGTGCAAGTTAAAACTCTACTGTGCAAAGCCAAAGACATTTATCAACAACACCCAGAAACGCTGCCAGCTCAGCTGGGCCCGAGCTCATCTAAGATGGACTGATGCAAAGTGGGAAAGTGTTCTGTGGTCTGACGAGTCCACATTTCAAATTGTTTTTGGAAACTGTGGACGTCGCAAAATGAAGCCTAAAATAGCACAACTGTTGAACAACTTAAGCTGTACATCAAGCAAGAATGGGAAATAATTCCACTTCAAAAATGTGTCTCCTCAGTTCCCAAACCTTTACTGAGTGTTGTTAAAAGGAAAGGCCATGTAACACAGTGGTAAAAATGCCCCTTTTTTGCAATGTGTTGCTGCCATTCAAATTCTAAGTTCATGATTATTTACAAATACAAATGAAGTTTCTCAGTGTGAACATGAAATATCTTGTCTTTGCAGTCTATTCAGTTGAATAGAAGTTGAAAAGGATTCGCAAATCATTGTATTCTCTTTTTATTTACCATTTACAGCAGTGGTCCCCAACCTTTTTGTAGCTGCGGACCGGTCAACGCTTGAAAATGTGTCCCACGGACCGGTGGGGACGGGGGGGGGGGGGGGGGTTTTCCATAAAGAAATACAATCATGTGTGCTTACGGACTGTATACCTGCAGGCTGTATTGATCTATGTTGATATATAATGTATATATTGTGTTTTTTATGTTGATTTAATAAAAATAAAAAAAATTTTTTTTTTTTTTTTTTTTAAATTTCTTGTGCCGCCCGGTACTAATCGGTCCGCGGACCGGTACCGGGCCGCGGCCCGGTGGTTGGGGACCACTGGTTTACACAACGGGACAACTTCACTGCTTTAGGCTTTTGTAGTTCATCTTTCTTACTAAATGTTTTCATTGTTACCATTTTGACAGCAAAAAATGTATGAAATGTAAAATGTTTTAAACCTTGATATGCATACAAATATTCAATTGTTATTGGTGTGAATCTTTGGGCATCTCGCCATTCGATTCCTATTCATTGAAATTATTTGATATCAATCAATGTCAATTAGAGATGTCCGATAATATCGGTCTGCCGATATTATCGGCCGATAAATGCGTTAAAAATGTAATATCGGAAATTATCGGTATCGTTTTTTTATTATCAGTATCGTTTTTTTTTTTGTTTTGTTTTTTTTATTAAATCCACATAAAAAAACACAAGATACACTTACAATTAGTGCACCAAGCCAAAAAACCTCCCTCCCCCATTTACACTCATAACACAAAAGGGTTGTTTCTTTCTGTTATTAATATTCTGCTTCCTACATTATATATCAATATATATCAATACAGTCTGCAAGGGATACAGTCCGTAAGCACACATGATTGTGCGTGCTGCTGCTCCACTAATAATACTAACCTTTAACAGTTAATTTTACAAATTTTCACTAATTACTAGTTTCTATGTAACTCTTTTTATATTGTTTTACTTTCTTTTTTTATTCAAGAAAATGTTTTTAATTTAATTATCTTATTTTATTTGATTCATTTTTTTAAAAAGTACCTTGTCTTCACCATACCTGGTTGTCCAAATTAGGCAAAATAATGTGTTAATTCCACGACTGTATATATCGGTTGATATCGGTATCGGTAATTAAAGAGTTGGACAATATCGGCATATCGGATATCGGCAAAAAGCCATTATCGGACATCCCTAATGTCAATCAATGTTTACGTATATAGCCCTCAATCATGAGTGTCTCAAAGGGCTGTAATAAAAAACAACACCTTAACAAAACCTCCTTTTGGTTGCTGACGTATGACACATATGTGAACCTAGTAAGCATAGAGATGGCTTAAAAAATTATTATTTTTTTAAATTGTCCAAAAAAAATAAAAACGTGATTTTTGAAAATTAAAAAAAAAAAAATCGGGATTGAATGTAATAACAATTTTTTTAGCACCCCTAATTATTATATATTGTATGATAGTTTGTAAAAAATAATAATAAATACTTCAATATCTGCTTGTCACCTTGACTTACCATTTCAGAGCAAGTTACCCATCAATTTGTACGTACACATATCAAATAACCAAATGCATAGAGCAGGGGTCACCAACCTTTTTGAAAGCAAGAGCTACTTCTTGGGTACTGATTAATGCGAAGGGCTACCAGTTTGATACACACTTAAATAAATTGCCAGAAATAGCCAATTTGCTCAATTTACCTTTAACTCTATGTTATTATTAATAATTAATGATATTTACACTTAATTGAACGGTTTAAAAGAGGAGAAAACACAAAAAAAAATGACAATTAAATTTTGAAACATAGTTTATCTTCAATTTCGACTCTTTTAAATTCAAAATTCAACCGAAAAAAAGAAGAGAAAAACTAGCTAATTCGAATCTTTTTGAAAAAATTTAAAAAATAATTTATGGAACATCATTAGTAATTTTTCCTGATTAAGATTAATTTTAGAATTTTGATGACATGTTTTAAATAGGTTAAAATCCAATCTACACTTTGTTAGAATATATAACAAATTGGACCAAGCTATATTTCTAACAAAGACAAATCATTATTTCTTCTAGATTTTCCAGAACAAAAATTTTAAAATAAATTCAAAAGATTTTGAAATAAGATTTAAATTTGATTGTACAGATTTTCTAGATTTGCCAGAATATATATTTTTTAATTTTAATCATAAATTTGAAGAAATATTTCACAAATATTCTTCGTCGAAAAAACAGAAGCTAAAATGAAGAATTAAATTAAAATGTATTTATTATTCTTTACAAAAAAAAAAAAAAATTACTTGAACATTGATTTAAATTGTCAGGAAAGAAGAGGAAGGAATTTAAAAGGTAAAAAGGTATATGTGTTTAAAAATCCTAAAATCATTTTTAAGGTTGGATTTTTTCTCTAAAATTGTCTTTCTGAAAGTTATAAGAAGCAAAGTAAAAAAATTTATGAATTTAAACAAGTGAAGACCAAGTCTTTAAAATATTTTCTTGGATTTTCAAATTCTATTTGAGTTTTGTCTCTCTTAGAATTAAAAATGTCGGGAAAAGCGAGACCAGCTTGCTAGTAAATAAATACAATTTAAAAAATAGAGGCAGCTCACTGGTAAGTGCTGCTATTTGAGCTATTTTTAGAACAGGCCAGCGGGCTACTCATCTGGTCCTTACGGGCTACCTGGTGCCCGCGGGCACCGCGTTGGTGACCCCTGGCATAGACAATAATATAATGATACTTTTATATTCTTACCTTCACTGGTGCAAGCGGCCCTCTGAGGGCAGCCGTGGTTTGCATGTGGCCCTCTATGTAAACAAGTTGTATGTTTTCTCCAGAAATGGAAATGATTGGCAACTTGCACATTCAGCTGTCTGTCCTGCTGAAGGAAGATGCCAGGAGAATCGAGCAGTTAAGGGAGAACCAGAAGGAGCAGAGGAAAAAGGTTGCAATCTTATTTGAAATATTGTCATATTTGCATTGATGAACTTTATCGGTCTTTACAACTCAGCTGGAAGTCATCATGGAGAAAGTCCACAAGACCAAAGTCTCCTTCTACAAGAAAACTATGGAAGTAAGAACAAGTGTTTCAAACAATCTAATTTACTGAGGCAAGGGTCTTCAACAGGGGGCCCCGGGGGGTCCTCAGAGGTTCTACAGGGGGGCCGTGAAATGTTTGGTAGATTTTTAAAATGACATATTTTGTTATATTTCCTTAAATACACAAATGAGCCAACACACTCATGTTGTTAAATGTGAATGAATAATAACAGAGCACAGGTGTCAAACTCAATCTGGCCCGCCACTTCATCTTATTTGGCCCTCAAAAGCCATGAAATAATACGTACTTTTCTTACTAAATGTATTATTTCTTTCTATTTTGGGAGAACAAATATATATGTACTCCATGTACCGTATTTTTCGGACTATAAGTCGCAGTTTGTTTTCATAGTTTGGCCGGGGGTGTGACTTATACTCAGGAGCGACTTATGTGTGAAATGATTAACACATTAGCGTCAAATATCAAATAATATTATTTATCTCATTCACGTAAGAGACCAGACCAGGGGTCACCAACGTGGTGCCCGCGGGCACCAGGTAGCCCGTAAGGACCAGATGAGTAGCCCGCTGGCCTGTTCTAAAAATAGCTCAAATAGCAGCACTTACCAGTGAGCTGCCTCTATTTTTTAAATTGTATTTATTTACTAGCAAGCTGGTCTCGCTTTGCCCGACATTTTTAATTCTAAGAGAGACAAAACTCAAATAGAATTTGAAAATCCAAGAAAATATTTTAAAGACTTGGTCTTCACTTGTTTAAATAAATTCATACATTTTTTTACTTTGCTTCTTATAACTTTCAGAAAGACAATTTTAGAGAAAAAATACAACCTTAAAAATGATTTTAGGATTTTTAAACACATATACCTTTTTACCTTTTAAATTCCTTCCTCTTCTTTCCTGACAATTTAAATCAATGTTCAAGTGAATGTATCTTTTTTATTGTAAAGAATAATAAATACATTTTAATTTAATTTTCTATTTTAGCTTCTGTTTTTTTGACAAAGAATATTTGTGAAATATTTCTTCAAACTTATTATGATTAAAATTCAAAAAAATTATTCTGGCAAAGCTAGAAAATCTGTAGAATCAAATTTAAATCTTATTTCAAAGTCTTTTGAATTTCTTTTAAAATTTTTGTTCTGGAAAATCTAGAAGAAATAATGATTTGTCTTTGTTAGAAATATAGCTTGGTCCAATTTGTTATATATTCTAACAAAGTGCAGATTGGATTTTAACCTATTTAAAACATGTCATCAAAATTCTAAAATTAATCTTAATCAGGAAAAATTACTAATGATGTTCCATAAATTCTTTTTTTTATTTTTTCAAAAAGATTCGAATCAGCTAGTTTTTCTCTTTTTTTTTTCGGTTGAATTTTGAATTTTAAAGAGTCGAAATTAAAGATAAACTATGTTTCAAAATTTAATTGTCATTTTTTTCGTGTTTTCTCCTCTTTTAAACCGTTCAATTAAGTGTAAATATCATTAATTATTAATAATAACATAGATTTAAAGGTAAATTGAGCAAATTGGCTATTTCTGGCAATTTATTTAAGTGTGTATCAAACTGGTAGCCCTTCGCATTAATCAGTACCCAAGAAGTAGCTCTTGCTTTCAAAAAGGTTGGTGACCCCTGGACTAGACGTATAAGATTGCATGGGATTTAGCGATTAGGTGTGACAGATTGTTTGGTAAACGTATAGCATGTTCTATATGTTATAGTTATTTGAATGACTCTTACCATAATATGTTACGTTAACATACCAGTTGGTTATTTATGCCTCATATAACGTACACCTATTCAGCCTGTTGTTCACTATTCTTTAGACATTTTAAATTGCCTTTCAAATGTCTATTCTTGCTGTTGGCTTTTATCAAATACATTTCCCCAAAAAATGCGACTTATACTCCAGTGCGACTTATATATGTTTTTTTTCCTTCTTTGTTATGCATTTTTGGCCGGTGCGACTTATACTCCGGAGCGACTTATACTCCGAAAAATACGGTAACTATGCAAAAATATATTATCAAACATCCAAATAATTTTTTAAATAGAAATAAATACTAATAATAATGATTTCAAAGCAAGTTATCCACCAAATTGTGCAATGTAAAAGTAGCAATACATTTCATGGTCAAATTGTGAAATTTACTTTGGTTTTTACATTTTTCTCTAAATTAAAAAAAACTATATTTTTTTTTTACTGTAATAAACTGGTGCCGTTTTGGCATTTACAATAATACACCAAAAAATCTACACTTGTTGATTTTCAGTAAAAAAAAAATCAAAAAACAAACTGGCAGCTCAGGTGTCAAAATGTTACTGTAAAATTACAGGTTTTTTTATTTACAGTAAAAAAAAACAAATTTTACAATAAAATTCTGGCAACTGAGCTGCCTTTTCTTTACCATAAAAACAGAAGTAGTTTTTCCATTTACAGTAATATGCACTACATTTTGAGGTGAAATTATTGCAACTTACCATATTTTTTTTACATTTTAGTTGAAAAAAAAAAAGTACTAATAAAATGCATGAAAAAATTGTGTAATAATAATATTCACTGTTAAAAGCAGCCCTCTGGGGCCCAACATAACTGCCATGTGGCCCTCAGTGAAAACCACTTTGACGCCTCTGACATACAACATAAATGACTAAAAGGGCTGTCAAACCATTAAAATAATTAATCGCAGTTTGTTCATAGCTAACTCAAAACTAATCTTTCTGCTACGCCGCACCCAGTCTGAGGAACGCTCTCCCTGACCACCTGAGGACACCACAGACTGTGGATGCTTTTAAAAAAGGCTTAAAAACCCTTCTTTTTAAAAATGCATTTTTATAGATATATGCATACTAGTTCTAGCTATTAGGCTGTTCTAGTTTTTATTTAATTTTTTTATTATCTTTTTATTATTAGTATTATTTTTTTCAATACACTGTAGCTTTTTGAGGTTGTTTGCTCAATGTAAAGTGCTTTTTACAAATAAAATTTATTATTATTATTAATCGCAGTGTACCCTAGAAAGATAATTTTCAAGTTTTTAATACCCTGAGTGGACCAGTAGTTTTCTTTAATGAAATATTTGTTAAACATTCTGGTTTTTTTTAAACAGCTCAACACAAAAAGGACATAAACATGCTTTTAATGACAAGAAAAGAAAAAATACCTAAAGTGCGTTGGTGTCGTGCCAGCATTTGTATTTTGTAGAAATACAGGATTTGTATTCCTGCTGTAGGAGCACTTGCATTCAGAGGAGAAGCTACACCATGTTTAAATACCAGAGACCATGACCACATCGTAAAATCCTGGGGGGGGGACTGATTAATACCATGAAGTGGCCCCTTTAGGCCCATGATAAAATTAAAATAAGAAAAGTCACACACCAAAAACGGAATGTTTGTGTATGCTAGGTTTGTGTTAAGTTGTTTTAAAGGTGTGTTGTGTGGTTGGTGTCTAATTGGCTTTTTGTAAGGTTTGCTGTCTGGTTTGTTGTGTTTTCAAAAGGTTTTGATACTTGGTCGTTGAGAATGATTGCTTATTATTAGGGAGTCAAGTGAATCATTTTGTCAGATTAATCACATCATGCATTATTTGTTTGCATAAAGAACATTTGCTTAGGAAAATACCACAATATTTGGATACAAATGGAATTTGTAGTCAGAATGTCATACAGGAATGTTCTTTTTAATGTTTTACTGAACTGCAAGTCATTGATTTGCTCAGAACTTGGTGACGGTAAGTATAGCAATAATTAAGTGCACATTTTGAAAGTCTTTGCAATAATATTGAAAACAACGGACAGGTATTAAAGGTAAATGTAGTTAACACACATAGTGCATCATTTACTCTTCTTTGGTTTAACCAAGTCGTTTAAACAAAGAAAATGATTGACCTTTTCAGATGAGTCCAGCTCTTTGTGATTACTTACTCAGGTCCAATGTTCTCCAGGAAGCAAAGTAAATTCACATTCAGCCAGTAGTTGCAACTTGATGCTCTTGATTGTGTGGTACGGTTGTTTTATCCTTGTTGTTCCTCTCCAAGGCATTGTACGACAGATCAGCTGTGGTGATGTGAAGGACATCTTCTTGCAGGACTTTGGTCTTCACAGATGAGGTGGCTGTTCATTTAGCAAAAGCATTGTTTAATTCATCCGCGGTACTTTTGGTAAACTCAGCCAGCGAAGTGTTCTCCTCTGCTTGTTGTCGATGTAGCATTCATGCTAGCAGCGCCTTCCTTGAGTACGTGTTTGGCTTTAAGATGGTATTTTAAACTTGGTATGGGCAGATGATAAAGTTTGTTGCTGCAATACCAGTAAGTTGTCTCATTTTTATCTAGAGTTTTGTTTTGAAGCGAAATTGGCAGCCTTTCATCGCGATCACAGACAGTGTAACAATGCACTCGTCTTCCGGGTTACCTGGATTTGATTAATCTTCATTCATTTATGATAATTTTTATTAATCATATGCGTAAATTTTTTTACGTTGACAGCCCTCGTTATCATTAACAGACAAAATTGTCTATAGTGGGTTAGTTTGAATTGTGTTGAGGTTAGTTGATTAGTTTGATTAGTTGATACAGTGGTTATGCTGTTTTGCAGTGTTTCTCAACCATAGGGCTGGGGCCTATGGTTGGGCCGCCAAAAAATATCTGTTCCTCAGCTGTGGTCCGTATATCGTAATATCAAACAAACAGTAAAAGCTTGGATCTAAAGTCATTAAGAAGTTTCTTAAGCGCAAAAATTATGACTAAAGTGGTGAAGGCAGCTGTATTTTATTTTTTTGCACTTTAATTTTTATTGACAGTTTAGTTAAAAAAAACATATTCATTATCGATTTAGTTTATTTATTTAGGCACAACATAATTGGCCCTGCCTTCCGCCCGAGTACAGCTGGGATAGGCTCCAGCCCTCCTGTTACCCTTAGAGCAGTGGTTCTTAACCTTGTTGGAGGTACCGAACCCCACCAGTTTCATATGCGCATTCACCAAACCCTTCTTTAGTGAAAAATAAAATGTTTTTTTTTTCCAAATTCAAGACAAAGTTAACGTATTTTTCGGACTATAAGTCGCAGTTTTTTCCATAGTTTGGTGCGACTTATACTCAGGAGCGACTTATGTGTGAAATGATTAACACATTAGCGTAAAATATCAAATAATATTATTGATGTCATTCACGTAAGAGACTAGACGTATAAGATTTCATGGGATTTAGCGATTAGGAGTGACAGATTGTTTGGTAAACGTATAGCATGTTCTATATGTTATAGTTATTTGAATGACTCTTACCATAATATGTTACGTTAACATACCAGTTGGTTATTTATGCCTCATATAACGTACACTTATTCAGCCTGTTGTTCACTATTCTTTAGACATTTTAAATTGCCTTTCAAATGTCTATTCTTGCTGTTGGCTTTTATCAAATAAATTTCCCCAAAAAATGCGACTTATACTCCATTGCGGCTTATATATGTTTTTTTCCTTCTTTATTATGCATTTTCGGCCGGTGCGACTTATACTCCGGAGCGACTTATACTCCGAAAAATACGGTATATGTTTTGGGTAACACTTTCGTATAGGGAGCATATTCTAAGTAAAACAGACTTAAATTAGAGTTTTTTGGACACTAGGGGAACATATTCTAAGTAACAAAGACTTAATTTAGAGTTATTTGGTTAGGGTTATGGTTAGAGGGTTAGGGTTATAATAAGGCCATGCCGAATAAGGCATTAATAAGTACTTAATAATGACTAGTTAAGAGCCAATATGTTACTAATTTGCATGTTAATAAGCAACTAATTAATGGTGAATATGTTCCCCATACTAAAGTGTTACCATGTTTTATTACTGGTGCACAAAATGAAGCGTGCATGAACATCACCTTGTTCAAACCACAAAACCAACACAGTGCATAAACCCACAACAAATGACACACCTGCAAATCAGTCTGACTTCTGCTGTTGCCGTATCCGTAATACGCCGACTCACCGAACCCCTAGGGCAGTGGTTCTCAACCTTTTTTCGGTGATGTACCCCCTGTGAATGTTTTTTTTAATTCAAGTACCCCCTAATCAGAGCTGAGCATTTTTGGTTGAAAAAAAGAGATAAAGAAGTAAAATACAGCACTATGTCATCAGTTTCTGATTTATTAAATTGTATAACAGTGCAAAATATTGCTCATTTGTAGTGGTCTTTCTTGAACTATTTGGAAAAAAAGATAGGTTTTTATTTATATTTATAAAGGATTTTTGAATTGTTGCTATTTTTTAGAATATTAAAAAAAAATCTCACGTACCCCTTGGCATACCTTCAAGTACCCCCAGGGGTACTCGTACCCCCATTTGAGAACCACTGCCCTAGGGTTCCATCGAACCCAGGTTAAGAACCACTGCCTTAGAGGGACAAGCGGTAGAAAATGGATGGATGGGTAATTTGATGTACATTTAATTTTTCGTCAGTTATTTGTCAGTCCCTCGTCATATAGTATATTTCATTTGTAATTATTTTTCTAGTCAGCTTGACCCAACCCTAAGGTTAATGTGTTAAATAAATCATCTTTGTGATGAACACACTGTTTCATACCATTTGACAAGGTTGTAAACTCTATGTAGGTTGGATATAATTATTGGAAATGATTCAAATCAAGAGTAAGACTACTAATTCAGTGTCTTTTACACACCATAACATTTACATGTTTAAACCAAGTTCACTTCCTGTGTGAAAGAGAGGAAGGTGTTGAAAAAAAAAAAAAAAGAGTAAAAAGTTAACAACTTATTGTTGGTTCACTTATTGTTTTTTTGTTAGAAAAAAATACAATCATGCGCGCTTACGGACTGTATCCCTGCAGACTGTATTGATCTATATTGATATATAATGTAGGAACCAGAAATATTAATGCGAATGAGTGTGAATGAGTGTAAAAGGGGGAGGGAGGTTTTTTGGGTTGGAAGTGTATCTTGTGTTCTTTATGTTGATTTAATTAAAAAAAAAAAGTATTTTTTTTTGTTTCTTGTGCGGCCCGGTACCAATCGATCGTGGCCCGGTGGTTGGGGACCACTGCCTTAGGAGATGCACAGATGTAACGTGTCAATATATTACTTTGAATCACTTTGGCAACCATTAGTTGTCGTTTGAGGTAGATTTTAGCTTTTTAAAGGGTACTTACACTGTGTACTTTATTATCATAACTCTCTTAGTTGTACCTGATAATCTAACCTTTAATAACTTTATTTCCCTTGTTGTTTCATGCGGTGTCTTTGTGCATTGCAGTCGGAGCGACACTATGAGCAACGCTGCAGAGAAGCCGACGAGGCCGAGCAAACAGTCGATAAGATGAGCAACTCTTCCACGGTCACTCCCAAGCAAATGGACAAGGTAAGGTTTGATTTGGGAATTTTTGTGTAAATATTGGGCTTTGTTTTTTGTTTTTTTTACTAGATTCTGTGCAAAACTGTAGAAGTAGTAATACTAATCTTTTGTTTAGCTGAGCAACAAATCCAGACAGTGCAAAGAAGCTGCAGAGGAGGCCGGTAAGAAGTTTAAGACTAATTGTGCCGTTCTTACAGGAACTTCCCTTTTATCGGAGGATGTCACAACAGTCCTACATGCAGTTGTGACTTGAATTAACATACTTTTTTACTGACACATGCTAATGTTTTTTTTTTAGAGAGACAGTACACATCCAACATTAATCAGCTGGACTATATCCGTCAAGAATGGGAATCAACGCACAGCAACACGTGCGAGGTATGAAGTCATGGCGAGGAATGTACAGTCGGTACAACTTTACAGCAAGACTGGCAATACCCATTGCCTGTTTTCTCAAAGAGGATATGCAATACTTCCTAAACCTAGACAATAAAATGCGTTACTAATCTACAAACGTCCTATGTTGGCAAACGACATACTGAGGCAACACTGCAGGATTTACAGCAACAATTAAATGAGTTGTTAGTTTGCATATTGCATCAACGTACAGTCCCATTTTCATGACTATTTACATTGTAGATTGTCACATCAAAACTATGAATGAGCACATGTGGAGTTATGTACTTAACAAAAGAGGAAATAACTGTTTTATATTCTAGTTCAGGGGTCACCAAACTTTTTGAAACCAAGAGCTACTTCTTGGGTAGTGATTAATGCGAAGGGCTACCAGTTTGATACACACTTAAATAAATTGCCAGAAATTGCCAATTTGCTCAATTTACCTTTAACTCTATGTTATTATTAATAATTAATGATATTTACACTTAATTTAACGGTTTAAAAGAGGAGAAAACACGAAAAAAATGACAATTAAATTTTGAAACATAGTTTATCTTCAATTTTGACTCTTTAAAATTCAAAATTCAACCAAAAAAAAGAAGAGAAAAACTAGCTAATTCGAATCTTTTTGAAAAAATTTAAAAAAATATTTTATGGAACATCATTAATAATTTTTCCTGATTAAGATTAATTTAAGAATTTTGATGACATGTTTTAAATAGGTTAAAATCCAATCTACACTTTGTTAGAATATATAACAAATTGGACCAAGCTATATTTCTAACAAAGACAAATCATTATTTCTTCTAGATTTTCCAGAACAAAAATTTTAAAAGAAATTCAAAAGACTTTGAAATAAGATTCAAATTTGATTCTACAGATTTTCTAGATTTGCCGGAATAATTTTTTTGAATTTTAATCATAAGTTTGAAGAAATATTTCACAAATATTCTTTGTCGAAAAAACAGAAGCTAAAATGAAGAATTAAATTAAAATGTATTTATTATTCTTTACAATAAAAAAAATAAATTTACTTGAACATTGATTTAAATTGTCAGGAAAGAAGAGGAAGGAATTTAAAAGGTAAAAAGGTATATGTGTTTAAAAATCCTAAAACCATTTTTAAGGTTTTATTTTTTTCTTTAAAATTGTCTTTCTGAAAGTTATAAGAAGCAAAGAAAACAAATTAATGAATTTATTTAAACAAGTGAAGACCAAGTCTTTAAAATATTTTCTTGGATTTTCAAATTCTATTTGAGTTTTGTCTCTCTTAGAATTAAAAATGTCGGGCAAAGCGAGACCAGCCTGCTAGTAAATAAATACAATTTAAAAAATAGAGGCAGCTCACTGGTAAGTGCTGCTATTTGAGCTATTTTTAGAACAGGCCAGCGGGCTACTCATCTGGTCCTTACGGGCTACCTGGTGCCCGCGGGCACTGCGTTGGTGACCCCTGGTCTAGTTTCTTCAAAATAGCCACCCTTTGCTCTGATTACTGCTTTGCACATACTCTCCATGAGCTTCAAGCACACCTGTGAAGTGAAAACCATTTCACTTCAAAAAGTGCAAATGCAACAATTATCTTCATAAATTTCATTTGTTCATGTTTCATTTCCATGAATTCATAGCTGGCTCTGCATTAACGATGCAGTGGAAATAATAAAGGACACGTCACACTCTGGTCAGATCGACCTGCTGCCGTCAGGCTGACAGTTTAAGGCCATGAAAACCAAAACTAGCAGACTGAAAAAAAGGTTGTTCTTCCCGCCGTGAACCAGTTAAATTCTACCAAATTCCTCTGAAAATTCTGGTCGATTCCAATTTTCACTCATGTGGAATACTGACTCTTAAAGCCCCACTTAAGAACTTT
Organism: Entelurus aequoreus; assembly: GCF_033978785.1. NCBI lineage: Eukaryota > Metazoa > Chordata > Actinopteri > Syngnathiformes > Syngnathidae > Entelurus > Entelurus aequoreus. Next base: position 60,612,032 of record NC_084740.1, read on the forward strand.
CAGTTTTGGTTGACTAAAGCGGTAGTGTTTTGCCAGAAGAAGACCACATTTCCCATGATGCCTAGTAGAGGTGGGAATCTTTCGGCACTTCACGATTCGATTACGATTCAGGAGCTACGATTCCATTATTGAGGCATCTTTAATGAATGTACAGTAGGGGTGTAACGGTACACCAAATTTTCGGTTCGGTACGTACCTCGGTTTAGAGGTCACGGTTCGGTTCATTTTCGGTACAGTAAGAAAACAACAAAATATCAATTTTTGGGTTATTTGTTTACCAAATTTGCAAAATCTTCCACCAAAAATATTTTTCTTAGTGGAATATTTGATGTGAAGTAATGGGAACCTTGGATAGGTCAATAATTCATAATAACATTGATTTTGATTCAATATGTTTGAGCAATGACAGTTTTAAAGAAAAAAAAACCAGCTTTGTTTTATTAGTCAACATTGCAACTTTTTATACATTACATTTAACCTTTAAGCTTTTTTATTTCACTTTTGTTTATTTTAATAGTATTTTTAGAATGTGCCGCGGCCCTTAAAAACATTAGCTGTGGGCCGCAAATGGCCTCCGGGGCACACTTTTGACACCCCTGCTATAGATAATAAAATTTTAATGTGATGAATCTATGTATAAAAAGCAGAGCCTGGCGACGCATGCGCGTTTATCATAACTCTCTCACTCTCTGTCTCTGCCCCTCCCTCACCAATGCTGCTGCACGCACAATTTGTTTTGTTTTTAACCCCTTCTTAACCCTGAACGTACATTGAAAATACACGCAACCCGAACTCAAAATGCCGGACATTTGAGGCATTTAAGAAACTCCGCCCTGACAGCTCCGCAAAAGAGGACATGTCCGGTGAAAAGAGGACGTATGGTCAGTCTATCCTAGCCCGTTAGCTGCTAGCATTGAGACTTTATTAATAGGTTGCACAGTGAAGTACATATTCCGTACAATTGACCACTAAATAGTAACACCCGAATAAGTTTTTCAACTTGTTTAAGTCGGGGTCCACTTAAATTGATTCATGATACAGATATATACTATCATATATACTATCATCATAATACAGTCATCACACAAGATAATCACATTGAATTATTTACATTATTTACAATCAGGGGTGTGGAGGGGGGTGGGGGGGTAGGATATGGACAGCAAGTAGTGGACATAGAGAGAGAGAGAGAGAGAGAGAGAGAGAGAGAGAGAGAGAGAGAGAGAGAGAGAGAGAGAGAGAGAGAGAGAGAGAGAGAGAGATCAGAAGTCATAAGAAAAAGTATCTGCATTTGATTGTTTACATTTGATTATTAGCAATCCGGGGAGGGTGTTAGTTTAGGGTTGTAGCTGCCTGGAGGTGAACTTTTATTGCAGTTTTGAAGGAGGATAGAGATGCCCTTTCTTTTATACCTGTTGGGAGCGCATTCCACATTGATGTGGCATAGAAAGAGAATGAGTTAAGACCTTTGTTAGATCGGAATCTGGGTTTAACGTGGTTAGTGGAGCTCCCCCTAGTGTTGTGGTTATGGCGGTCATTTACGTTAAGGAAGTAGTTTGACATGTACTTCGGTATCAGGGAAGTGTAGTGGATTTTATAGACTAGGCTCAGTGCAAGTTGTTTAACGCCGTGTGTTGTGCCTCGGTGTGCATTGTTTACACAATGTGCGTTACGCTACTTAATATGTCCGTATGGAAACTCGTTCTGTACACCTTCGAACCGAACCGGAACCCCCGTACCGAAACGGTTCAATACAAATACACGTACCGTTACACCCCTATGTACAGTACAGGCCAAAGGTTAGGACACACCTTCTCATTCAATCTTTATTTTCATGACTATTTACTATTCACTATGACACCTGGGAAGTGAAAACCATTTCAGGTGACTACCTCTTGAAGCTCATGGAGAGAATGCCAAGAGTGTGCAAAGCGGTAATCAGAGCAAAGGGTGGCTATTTTGAAGAAACTAGATTATAAAACTTGTTTTCAGTTATTTCACCTTTTTTTGTTAAGTACATAACTCCACATGTGTTCATTCATAGTTTTGATGTGACAATCTACAATGTAAATAGTCATGAAAATAAAGAAAACATTACATTGAAATGAGGTGTGTCCAAACTTTTGGCCTGTACTATGTCATATATTTTGTTGTAAGGAGTTCCAATGCCTTGCAGATGTTTCAGCAGCAGGAAGAGGAGCGTCTGAAAGTCCTGAGGAACGAGTTGTGGGTGCATTGTAATCATTTGTCCATGCAGTGTGTGCAGGACGACGAGGTGAGTCGTCACACGTCTAAAGTGGGGCTTTTCAAGGAGTGGCACAGTGAGCTTCCTGCCAGAGAACATAATACGTCTCCTGGGGTTTATCTCTACTCCCTGATCAACTGATTTTCAGGAGCATATTTTGTGGCCATTACAACACTGAATATTGACAACATATGAACGTCACACCCTCTCTCCATCCACATATCTTACAATCAAGCAAAAATGCAACAAAAACAGTGAAATATGAACACGAAGGTTAAAAAAAAACCCCACCTACAATCTGATACATCTGATATGTCACTAAGCTTTAGAAATTTGTTGTAAAAATCTCCTTCGGCGTCTGTCCCTGACACCCACATTTCAGGGTGCCCACTCTGGAAACACTCTGTAGAAACGCTTCCCACCCAAACTGCTTGGTGCCTCGTCTGAGCTGCCTTGACGTAGATTACCATAGTAACTATTTAGATGACTACAGTAACTAATTAGATGACCATAGTAACTAATTAGATGACAATAGTAACTACCGGTAGTATACCATCCATAAGCGCAGATTCCAATCATTGAAAGACTTAGTATAGTTGAAGACTTACAGTCATTAGAAAACATGACTGCACATCATAATGGCAGCTACACTTTACATCTTAAACATCTAAAAAAATTATTTAGGAATGTTCGGCGGGCCAGATTGAAAAGCTTAAAAGGGCCACTTGTGGCCCCCGGGCCTTAGTTTGCCCAGGTCTGTAATAGGGTCTTCTTTAGGTTAAGTTATATTATGTGAGTGATTAATAACCTGTGATTAATTAGGAATATTCCAAATTCAAAAGTGTGGTTAATATTTAAAAAATAATAATAATTTGAGTGCACTAAAATAACAAAAATGTAACAACAATTTAAAACATGAAATAAAAAACAACAACAACTAAAATAACTTTGTTACATGCAGATCTTTGCGAAAAATAAGGTCAAAAGTAAGTAAAGCAGCAAGGGGCAAAGACAGAAATGTGTGGTTTGATCCGACACAAGAGTGAAGTGAAGTGAAGTGAATTACATTTATATAGCGCTTTTTCTCAAGTGACTCAAAGCGCTTTACATAGTAAAACCCAATATCTAAGTTACATTCAAACCAGTATGGGTGGCACTGGGAGCAGGTGGGTAAAGTGTCTTGCCCAAGGACACAACGGCAGTGACTAGGATGGCGGAAGCGGGGATCGAACCTGCAACCCTTAAGTTGCTGGCACGGCCGCTCTACCAACCGAGCTATACCGCCCCACAGAGGAACATTTTGTAATTAATGGACATATAGAAGAGTAACTGCAACAAAAGTATCAATACAAAACCCACCTTGGTATGGATGCCATCAATACTCAACTCATGCTTGCTAAAATTGCTTCAGTGCTACGAGAACGTGAGGAAAATCCTGGAGAAGTGTGACATCATCACGGACATGAACGGCTTTGTCGGACTCAAAGGCACCGGCTCAAGCCGTCCTGGTAGGAACCCTTCCTGACTTGGCATTTGAATCTGATACGATGAACATTTTCATCTCGTCTCCCACACTCAATGTGTGCGCTTTTTCATTTTCAACGCTTTATTTTCCTTTTCATAGCGCCCATTGAATACCAAAAGTACGAGAGTACAGGTGCCAGAAATGGAAGCACGGGACTTGTTGGCGAAGTCATGAAAAAGTAACACATTGGAATGTGATTGATTGAGCAATTACACAGATCATTAAAATATGTTACACTTTTCCCATGTGTAGGTTTTCAAATCTTCTTCAAGGGACCTCTCTGTCTGGCTCCACTATGAACATTCATGACGAGCCAGGTGAACAAAGTACAGGTAAAGTGTCAATTATATCAAAGTTCTTCTTAAATTCTATATGTCAGTACCAAAAGAAATAAATAATGCTGCTTAATACTACACAGCATATCATAGCAGCCCCTCAATACCCTGCACATATGCATCCTAGCAGCATGTCACTAAGCTGTCTGATTGGATGTTTGGTAATAGTGCGTTGAAGTAAACTGGGAAATCTGGGAATTCTGACCTCTGACAAGGATAAGTGAAGGGGAACACTACTAAAAGTAGCAGTTAAGTCAGGCCCGGGCAATTATTTTGACTCGGGGGGCCGAATTTAGAGAAAAAATGTGTCTGGGGGCTGGTATATTTATTTTTTAGGAACACTAACACAAAACCTCACAATAATGTCTGATTGAATGCTAAAAAAAACGTTATGCCTTCAAAAACTGAATGGAATTTTACATTTTTTTTACTGAATGAGACAGAAAATAAAGAATGTGGGATTTACAATATTAACTATGAAGGATAAAACACTGAATATTGACATCATATGAACGTCACTCCCCCTCTACATCCACATATTTTCCAAAAAAAAAATGCAACAAACAGCAAAATATGAATGTGAAGGGTAAAAAAAACCCCCACCTACAATCTGATATATCACTAAGCTTTAGAACTTTGTTGTAAAAATCTCCTTCGGCGTCTGTCCCTGACACCCACATTTCAGGCTGCCCACTCTGGAAACACTCTGTGGAAACGCTCCCCACCCACACTGCTTGGTGACTCTTGTGAGCTGCTGTGACTTAGATTACAATAGTAACTAATTGCATTACCATATTAACTATTAACTATTAACTAGTATATCACGCAAAAGTGCAGATTCCAACCATTGAAATACTTTGTATAGTTACGGTCATGAGAAAACATCACTGCACATCATAATGGCAGCTACACTTTCCATTTTAAACATCTAAAACAATTATTTGGGAATATCTGGTGGGATTGAAAAGCTTATCGGGCCTTAATTTGCCCAGGTCTGAGTTAAATTCATGTCACCCGTTTTTTTATTACATTATATTATATATATTATTTTCTCTAACCCCAATCAATCAATTTGCCTGAAATGAAAAACAAATGGTATCCTTATTTTAACTATAAACATTTTTTGGAAAAAATAAATACCGTATTTTTCCCGAGTATAAGTCGCACCGGCCGACAATGCATAATAAAGAAGGAAAAAACATGTATAAATCGCACTGGAGTATAAGCCGCATTTTTTGGGTACATTTATTTGATAAAATCCCAACACCAAGAATAGACATTTGAAAGGCAATTTAAAATGTCTAAAGAATAGTGAACAACAGGCTGAATAAGTGTACGTTATATGAGGCATAAATAACCAACTGGTATGTTAACGTAACATATTATGGTAAGAGTCATTCAAATAACTATAACATATAGAACATGCTATACGTTTACCAAACAATCTGTCACTCCTAATCGCTAAATCCGATTAAATATTCTTCCTCGGTGTCGCTTCTAAACAACTCTGCCAACTCCAAAGGTAGACAATGCGCCGCTTCCTCTTCTATCGGTACGTCGCTATATTTTACGGTAATGTGTTAATAATTTCACACATAAGTCGCTCCAGAGTATAAATCGCACCCCCGGCCAAACTATGAAAAAAAACGCGATTTATAATCCGAAAAAATACGGTAAATCCACTCAATAAGTAATACTTAATATAACTGAATTAGCAACATCATTTGTGCTGGGTTTTTAAAAAATCAAAATGACTAAGACAGGATTGATGGCTGCAATGAGCACATTTTGTAGCAAACAGCTTTTCGAAGTGGGGTCCAAAGGATGATACTGATAAAGCCTGTTCCCCGGGGTCACACGCCCACCCCTGACATAGTACCCCCCACTATTTGAGAAGAACTGATGTAAATCATCAATAAAGCGTATACAAAATGATATTTATCTGTATTTACTAGATACTGCTAGGGCTGCAACAACTAATCGATTAAATCGATTAAAATCGATTACCAAAATAGTTGGCGATTAATTTAGTCATCGATTCGTTGGAACTATGCTATGCGCATGCACGGAGGCTTTTTTTTGTGGTCATTTATTTTTTATTTTTTTATAAACCTTTATTTATAAACTGCAATATTTACAAACAGCTGAGAAACAATAATCAAAATAAGTACAAAAACAGTACAAAACAGCGCCAGGGCGGCGGTTAGGCTACGTCTCATGAGGTGGCGTAAGCTAGCCAATGATGTGTCATGTGCAGCTCACGTGACGACGGCGTCTCCTTTGCTGGAAAAATTCGAAAGATGGCGCAGGAAAACACTACCGATAGTTTGGCGGAGAAACATCTTGAGGTTATTGTTTCAATGGAGAAAAGTGTACGACCTAAGTCGTCAAAAGTGTGGGAACCCTTTACTTTAAAGACTTCAAAGAAGAGCGTTTCCTGCAAAATGGCACGGAAGTACAACATTGCTTCAGGAGCACCTGAAGAAGAAACATGTTGGAGCCATGGATGAAGGGAAGAACTCACAGTACGTAACTTTTTAAGTGGCAACAAGCATTCATGAGTTCAGCTTTTTTGTGAGTAACGTTAAAGTTATGCCTTTGTTGCAACGCGGGGCTGGTAACGTTTTGAGAGAGAAAACGCACGGTTACCAATTTCGAAATAAACGTAGCGGACAGAAATATCTCAGGTTGGTTTCATAATGGATCAATGTAGCCGGGCCGATAAAGCTATATAAATATATTTAGATTTGAGTGACGCTTTAGTATAACTAAACGTTATGAAGGTGCTGGAATATTTCATGCTATTATTCAGAGGCAGCCTAAAATGAATCCTTTATTATTCACAACAGAAACGTGTACAATATCTGATTCAGTTCTGATGAGTTACATTTCTGTGTTATTATTGGTGTATGCTGCACCCCCAATGTCCACAACATGGTGCCAGTATGCTGTTTTTTTTCAATAAAATACTGGAAAGGATAGAAATGTAGTTTGTCTCTTTTATCCGATTATTAATCGAAGTAATAATCGACAGATTAATCGATTATTAAATTAATCGTTAGTTGCAGCCCTAGATACTGCCATTCATTACAACATGTTTTGCACTGTCAGCCATGTTTTTGTTTACTTTTGAAAGGAATGCTTCAAGCCTCAAGACATTTCAGGCTCTCACTACTACTTTTCCCCCCTCGAGCATTTCCTTGTGTGGGACAAGTCCAATATTTTCAATATGTCGGTGAGTAACCTGTATAACTCCACAGGTGAAACACCTGACGGAATCTACGCCGCCATCCCTGGGAGTCAGGGGTCCCAGATCAGTGGGCAGTACAGGGCGCTGTATGATTACGTGGCCCAGGTCAGTGCTCCTGCCTCTCGTGCTTTGACCGCAGAGATAAAAATAACGCTTTGTTGTCTTTCTTTAGAGAGATGATGAGCTCTCCTTGTCTGTGGGCGACATTGTGCTCGTCAAAGACCAGGGTGAAGACGGCTGGTGGACGGTGCAGATGTGCGGCCAAACTGGGCTGGTCCCAGGCTCCTACCTTGCCAAAGAATGACTTTTTCCATAATGGCACTAAAACGTAATTATTTGTAAATATTCTTAAAATATCACATTGACATAGAATCTTTTGTATGCAAGCTGATTTTCTATGGAATTCCCTGCAAGAAAAAACGGAATAAATTCACGCCACTTCAAACTCTCCCCTGATATTTTATTTACATTCATGGGTATCAACCACTACATTCAATGGATCTACTAACACGACAATCAGGGGAAAGTCTGAGGAGAATGCTAACTTAAAATAGTGTGATACACAAATTAAAAATCTAACCTATGTACAATATTGAGGTTTGCATATAGTAATAAGCAGGTGTTAGAGTTCATGTTTGGAGTAAACAAACGTGAGCTGGTGATAGCCTTCAACCCAAAAGGAGAAATACGGTACAGTACCAAGAATCTTATTAGTAGTCTTACAGTCTGGCGCACACAGTCAAGAGCAACCCCGACTGTACCAGTCTTCTGTACAGCACAGTTTGGTTCGCTTCTAACATTCATGAAATCATTCCTTGCCACCATTTAAGGATTTGGGTTACAGCTTTGTGGAGAAAATATGAATGCAGCTTCAGTGTAGTGTCTTGAAAGTTACCCAGGTAATAGATTACGTCCCTGCGCTTACCAAGGGGTCCTAAGCATAGGTACCTCCTGTGATGAGGAGCTGGTAGGCGGGATCAGTTCTGCTGCGACACAGCACCACGCACGCCGACAACATGCCCAATATCTGACAGGGAAGAGAGAGTTGTATTACATCCGTTTATTTATGTAGGTAGACATGCACCATCTTGAGGAATCAAATAAAGATTGTTGTTATTTTGCTTTGAATAGATCGAGGTAGGGTGGGGGTTCGGCAACCCGCGGCTCTTTATCGCCGCTCTAGTGGCTCCCTGGAGCTTTTTCAAAAATGTATGAAAATGGAAAAAGATGGAGAAAAAAATAAAATTTTTGTTTTAATGTGGTTTCTGTAGGAGGACAACATGACACAAACCTCTAATTGTTAGAAATCCCACTGTTTATATTAAACATGCTTCACTGATGAGAGTATTTGGCGAGCGCCATTTTGTCCTACTAATTCTGGTGGTCCTTGAACTCACCGTAGTTTGTTTCCCTGTTAAGTTAAGTTAAGTTAAAAAACCAATGATTGTCACGCACATTCCCACTAGGTGTGATGAAATTTGTCCTCTGCATTTGACCCATCCCCTTGAGGTGAGGGGAGCAGTGGGCAGCAGCGGTGGCCGCGCCCGGGAATAATTTTTGGTGATTTAATCCCCAATTCCAAACCCTTGATGCTGAGTGCCAAGCAGGGAGGTAATGGGTCCTATTTTTATAGTCTTACAACTTTCTACGACGCTGCCACAGAAAGACGTGTTTTATGCCACTCCTTTGTCTCATTTTGTCCACCAAATGTTTTATGCTGTGCGTGAATGCACAAAGGTGAACTTTGTTGGTGTTATTGACTTGTGTGGAGTGCTAATCAGGCATATTTGGTCAGTGCATGACGGCAAGCTAATCGATGCTAACATGCTATTTAGGCTAGCTGTATGTACATATTGCATCATTACGCTTCGTTTGTAGGTATATTTGAGCTCATTTAATTTCCTTTAGTTATGTCCTCTGTGTATTAAATGTATATTTGCATGTCTCATGACACATTATCTGTGTGTAATATTGCCAGCATTTCTCATAGTTGTTTGTGTGCCATGTTGTTCCAGACCACAGCAAACGGTACCAAGCTTGCAAAGATTGTAATAAATCCATTAGAAGAATAGACCCTGCCGTTTCCTTTAACTTGGACACACACATATATACCTTTGGCCATTCTAAGCTAGTAATTTCCAGGAGTTATCTCACCCTCTGAGAAGCCTCTGTTTTACTCATGTTTTCCAATGTTGTAAAAATGTCCTAAAAATGTGTAGAATAAATATTACATTTGCAACACATCGTCATTTTGATATTAGGCTAATATAGACACTCACATCATGTGTCGCCTTCATTAAAACACTTATCTGAGACTTTAATTTTTTTTGCAGCTGTAGACAGATTTATTTTTGGTCCAATATGTCTCTTTCAACATTTTGGGTTGCCGACCCCTGAAGTAAGGCAACATACTTTGTCTACAGACACTTTCATGCACTATGACAGTGTTTTTCAACCTTTTTGGAGCCAAGGCACATTTTTTGCGTTGAAAAAATGTGGAGGCACACCACCAGCAGAAATCATTAAAAAACTAAACTCAGTTGACAGTAAAAAGTTGTTGTCGCAATTGTTGGATATGACTTTAAAGCATAACCAAGCATGTATCAATATAGCTCTTGTCTCAAAATTGGTGTACTGTCACCACCTGTCACATCACACCCTGACTTATTTGGAGTTGTTTTCTGTTTTCCTGTGTGTAGTGTTTTAGTTCTTGTCTTGCACTCCTATTTTGGTGGCTTTTTCTCTTTTTTTGGTATTTTCCTGTAGCAGTTTCATGTCTTCCTTTGAGCGATATTTCCCGCATCTACTTTGTTTTAGCAATCAAGAATATTTCAGTTGTTTTTATCCTTCTTTGTGGGGACATTGTTGATTGTCATGTCATGTTCAGATGTACATTGTCTTTGCTTCACAGTAAGTCTTTGCTGTTGTCCAGCATTCTGTTTTTGTTTACTTTGTAGCCAGTTCAGTTTGAGTTGTGTTCTGCATAGCCTTCTCTAAGCTTCAATGCCTTTTCTTAGGGGCACTCACCTTTTGTTTATTTTTGGTTTAAGCATTACACATCTTTTTACCTGCACGCTACCTCCCGCTGTTTCCGACATCTACAAAGCAATTAGCTACCTGCTGCCACCTACTGATATGGAAGAGTATTACCGGTACACGGTTACTCTGCCGAGCTCTAGACCGCACAGACACTCAACAACAACAACAACACATCATTTGCAGACTATAATTACTGGTTTGCAAAAAATATTTTTAACCCAAATAGGTGAAATTAGATCATCTCCCACGACACACCAGACTGTATCTCACGGCACACTAGTATCAAACAATCTGACTACTTTCACAGGTATTCAACTTAATTACAATTTCAGACTTAACACCATTACCATTACTTACAGCAAAACTTACAACTGTGACGATTACGAGCCAATACGAGTCGGTCGTTGACGCATTTTAGACTTGCTGGAGGAAATAGCTCTTTAAAAAGGGCAAGCAAAAGCCAACACTGGCCTACAGTGAGCTTGTCAATGCAATTCACTTCATAGAACACTATTATAGTATAGACCAGTGTTTTTCAACCACTGTGCCGCGGCACACTAGTGTGCCGTGAGATACAGTCTGGTGTGTCGTGGGAGGTTATGTAATTTCACCTATTTGGGTTAAAAATATTTTTTGCAAAGCAGTAATTATAGTCTGCAAATGATGTGTTGTTGTTGAGTGTCGGTGCTGTCTAGAGCTGGGCAGAGTAACCGTGTAATACTCTTCCATATCAGTAGGTGGCAGCCGGTAGCTAATTGCTTTGTAGATGTCGGAAACAGCGGGAGGCAGTGTGCTGGTAAAAAGGTGTCTAATGCTTAAACCAAAAATAAACAAAAGGTGAGTGCCCCTAAGAAAAGGCGTTGAAGCTTAGGGAAGGCTATGCAGAACGAAACAAAAACAGAATGCTGGACGACAGCAAAGACTTACTGTGGAGCAAAGACAATGTACATCTGAACATGACATGACAATCAACAATGTCCCCACAAAGAAGGATAAAAACAACTAAAATATTCTTGATTGCTAAAACAAAGTAGATGTGGGAAATATCGCTCAAAGGAAGACATTAAACTGCCATATCAAAAAAAGAGAAAAAGCCACCAAAATAGGAGCGCAAGACAAGAACTAAAACACTACACACAAAAAAACAGCAATAAAGTCAAAATAAGTCAAGGTGTAATGTGACAGGTGGTGACAGTACACTTACTTTGAGACAAGAGCTATAGTGATGCATGCTTGGTTATGCTTTAAAGTCATATCCAACAATTGTGACAACGACTTTTTACTGTCAACTGAGTTTTGTTTTTTAATGATTTCTCTTGGTGGTGTGCCTCCGCATTTTTTCAATGCAAAAAAATGTGCCTTGGCTCCAAAAAGGTTGAAAAACACTGGTGTAGACTATATAGAACTAATAACAGGTGTGTAAAACACGCACGCACAAGGACAACATATGGGGGGAAATACCTGGATGGCGGCAAAGGTCAAGGCGGTGCAGATGACATACATCATGATCTCCTTCAACTTTTTCACCACCAGAGCCTCGCAGCCCTACAAGCAAACACAGACATTGTATGATGACACAATTAAACATCTGTCGTGGAGACAAAAAAGCAAACTGGTTCTGGCGATTTAAAGCTTTCTTACTTCTTGGTAAAGATCTTCAGGATGAGCGAGGGACCCTGTGCAGACTCCGCCAATGTTTGCTTTGCAACAGCTGACGGGCACCCTGTTGTTTTTGGACACTTTAAACCAGGGTGTGTTCTGCCAGTCGGAGTAGTTGTGGATGCCACAGCACTCAAGCTGCAAATGTAAAAAAAAAAAGTCTGCTTTGTAACGACAAGTGAACCCCCAAATGCACAAAAGATGTCACCCTGCTTTATGTCCTTCCAGACCTGTCTCTGAATGTAGTCAATGGCGCGGCTTTGTGCGTTGCCGTTTGTGCCGTTGTACTCATTGTAGACTTCCTGAATGGAGTCATTCACATCATCTTCAACCTGGAGATGACACAACAACATGTTCACACCCTTGACAGGGAAATCTCCAATATGATGGCAAAAAAAAACATTGCATTGTGGATAGTCCTTGACAAACCTGCAGGGCTACAATATAAATCTTTCTCACCTTTGCTCTGTAAACATATCCAAGAACCACAACTGCTACTTCAGTCAGAAAAACCAGCAGCAAAATGACGACAAACTGTGGAGAACATTTTGAAGGTCAAGCCACATCTGAGAAATGCATGGTTGCAGACGAAAACCATGTACAGTTGTCCCTTTTTTTTTTTAGCTCTATGCTTTTTAACCTGTAAAGCACTTTGGTCCAATTTAAAAAAGTGTTGTAAACGTGCTATATAAATAAAGTTGCCTTGCCTTGCCTCGCCATAACGGCTTTAATTATTATTTTAAGCATATTTATATACAGTACAGGCCAAAAGTTTGGACACACCTCATTCAATGTGTGTTCTTTCCTTTCATGACTATTTACCAGTGACGTGCAGTCAGTGGAGGCAGGTGAGGCGCGGCCTCACGTGTCATCATGGAAAGAAAAAAAATGTAAAAAGAAAAAAAATTAATTAAATTGTTATATGTATCCAGTGATTATACTATAAAGAATACTTGCCAACCCTCCCGTTTTTAGCGGGAGAATCCCGGTATTCAGTGCCTCTCCCGACAACCTCCCGGCAGAGATTTTCTCCCGACAAAGTCCCGGTATTCAGCCGGAGCTGGAGGCCACGCCTCCTCCAGCTCAATGTGGACCTGAGACTGCGTGGGGGCAAGATGAAGAAATACGCTTGCAAGTCCCAAAACGAATGGAAACAAGAATTTCAGTTCATCCAGGACAGTTTGAAGGGGAAGGTGTATGTTGCCTGTAAATTTTGTAGAACAGACTTCTCCATTGAACACAGTGGCCGAAATGATATACTCATTAAGAACGGAGAAGTTAAACAGGACAATACTGCCATCTAATGGACAGCCACAGGACCACTGAAATTCAAGTTTTTTTGTTTTTTTTTAATGTAAATAATATATATATATATATATATATATATATATATATATAGATATATATATAGCTAGAATTCACTGAAAGTCAAGTATTTCATACATATATATATATGAAATATATATGAAATACTCGAGTTGGTGAATTCTAGCTGTAAATAACCACGCCCCCAACCACGCCCCCCCACCCCAGACCAAGCCCCCCACCCCTCACCCCTACCCCCCACCTCCCGATATTGGAGGTCTCAAGGTTGGCAAGTATGCTATAAAGTCATTTTCCATTTAACTTCACCAGTTTTAGATTATTTGTATTCAAAATCGCTGAATTTTCACATTTGCCGTTGAAATACCGAGAAGAGACTTGCTGTGAGTCAGCAGCCAGTTGAGGCACGTCACTGAGTTGAGCCTCACCATGGATTGCGCAATGACTCGGCTAACTGCTGGCCTGCTGTGCAGTGAGACCGTATGGCTATATGAATTATATTATACATTTCCATAGTTTAGTTAGCTGAGGTATATAATGTACAGTGTATTTTGTCAACAACTGTATGTGTGTAACGCATTTCTTGTGCTGAGCATTCATAAAACGGCTGCGAAGACGCACTGGCTGAGGCTCGCAGTAATCCCGCCTCCTGGTGGTGTTGTGCCGGATAATGCAACCCCACCGTAGAATGCACCCCCTGACGGGAGTGTTATATCAACTAAAGCCCACAATTAAACTTTCCGCGTGCAAGACTGAATCTATTTAAAAAAGTTATTTAATAAGAAGCCAAAAACTGCAAAAACAATAATGTTCGTGTTGGAGGAGTTATGAATGACTGCTGGGCCACAACATTAGGTACACCTGCAGACTGCAGCACGGATTTCATATTTCAGTCATTCACAACTCCTCCAACACGAACATTATTGTTTTTGCACTTTTTGGCTTCTTATGAAATAACTTTTTTAAATAGATTCAATCTTGCACATGGAAAGTTTAAGTGTGGGCTTTAGTTGATATAACACTCCCATCAGGGGGTGCATTCTACGGCGGGGGTGCATTATCCGGCACAACAGCAGCGCATGGACTTCATTTATAAGTAAAGGTAAGACCATATTAACGTTTTTTTAATTAAATGTGCTTTTTTGTGTGCTACAGTTTGTATGTGTAAAGTTAAAGTTAAGTTAAAGTACCAATGATTGTCACACACACACTAGGTGTGGTGAAATTTGTCCTCTGCATTTGACCCATCCCCTTGTTGTGGGCAGCAGCGGCGCCGCACCCGGGGAATAATTTTTGGTGATTTAACCCCCAATTCCAACCCTTGAAGCTGAGTGCCAAGCAGGGAAGAATGCTGGTATGAGCTTTTAAACATAACCCGTTAACTGCTGCCAATCAAATGGTGAATAAGATACTCTTTAGGGTTCATATGTTTGTAAATCTGACTGTGATGAAGTCAGTGCCTCACCAGCCATGAACCTCACCGCACGTCACTGCTATTTACATTGTAGATTGTCACATCAAAACCATGAATGAACACATGTGGAGTTATGTACTTCACAAAGAAAGTTGAAATAACTGAAAACATGTTTTATATTATAGTTTCTTCAAAATAGCCAACCTTTGCTCTGATTACTTTTTCGCTCACTCTTGGCATTCTCTTGATGAGCTTCAAGGGGTAGTCACCTGAAATTGTTTTCACTTCACAGGTGGGCTTGACGCTCATGGAGAGAATGCCAAGAGTGTGCAAGGCAGGAATCAGAGCAAAGGGTGGCTATTTTGAAGAAACTAGAATATAAAATATGTTCTCAGTTATTTCACCTTTTTTTGTTAAGTACATAACTCCACATGTGTTCATTCGTAGTTTTGATGTGACAATCTACAATGTAAATAGTCATGAAAATAAAGAAAGCGCATTGAATGAGGAGAAGGTGTGTCCAAACTTTTGGCCTGTACTGTATATGCACATTTCTAGTCCTAAATTAAGTACTTTCAAGCATAAAAATGGCTAAATAAAATAAACTATCCATGCTGCAGTAGTATTGGCCACTAGATGAGACGAAACCAATAAGAATGCGCTGTTCAGTATTGTGGCCACTGATTGGCTCACCCTCGAGCAGCATTACTATATTGAACTAAAAGAGTGTAGCGATTCAGCAAAGGGTTTTATTTTATGTCTCATAAAGTAAAAAATCTAATGAGATGAGAGCTAGAAGCATGTGTCTGCAGTGGTGTGTTGATACTCACCGCTGTGAGTCCACAGTGACTCTCTCTCACGGTGGCACAGCAGCCGATAAGCCCGATGATAAAGAGGAGCGCTCCGGCCGCAATGATGACGACTGCCGGGATGAGGGTGTACACGTCCTCGAAGAAGTGATCGTAGTCATCAAACGTAATGAACACGTACGCGCCCACATAGCAGAGGATGCCGGCGGCCGCCTATGGAGAGATTACGTTGTGTTAAACATCTGACCGACTGATGTACATAACATACATTGGACAGCAGGTTTGACTTTGTTCAGTTCAGTTTCAGTTTATGTGGAACATGCATACGATACAATGTCAGGCATCACATATTTCCACTTGTTTCATTACAGAACGTCCGATAAAGGAGTAGGAAGAAGCTGAGTTTATTTAATCCTAACCCTTTTCATACCATGACTATTCTATCCCATTTCCTTGTTCTCTGTAACAGAACAGTGAACAAATACTGTAAATAATAAACAAATAATACACCACAGTAAGTAAACAAATATTAAACACATAAATAATCTTTATCTCAAAAGTAAAAAAAAAGGTTCAAGATCAGAATCAGAAGTCAGGGTTTCCCACACATTCATTTATTTGTGGCGGCCCGCCACGAAAGAATTACGTCCGCCACAAATTTAAAAAAAATGTAAAAATTGTTGTTTTTAAAAAAAATACAATTTATTTATTTATTTATTTTTTTGTCCTGTCCATCTTCTCAGGCAAATCATATAGTTGATGTAGATGCCCATATCGGCTGTTCAGATTTACTTTACAAAAGAGAAGTGTAGGATACTTCTCTTGTTGCCTTATTTGTATTTGACTTTATTAAATGTATTTATATTAGAAACACAACATGTGTATATAACAAAGGGTGCAAAGTCTGCAGGCAGTAGGAAACACATGGTTAAGTGTAGGGAGTAAAAACTGATGGCAGTCTAAAGTTCAAGATTTTTGGAGCTCTTTGTTCAGTGGATCAGATGTTTGATGAAGCTCTGTGTCTATCTACCACCACTACTGTTTTCTGTTTATTTGTTACTGACTGTGGCAGGACACCTCTGCCTCTGTTTCACTTTATGTTGCTGGTAAATAATATGGTTGTAGTAGTAGGCTAAAGTTAAATTATTTAGTATGCACTAATTAAAGGGGCAGAGCTTTGAGACATTTTAGTTTTTATATTTTATAAGATATATTTTTTGTAAGAACCACAATTAATAAATATATTTCAGTGAATAACTTATTGTTCAAATCTGTATATAAATATGTACATAAAGTGTAGTAATTATATTGTAAAATGGATGGATGGATGGACGTTGAAAACAAAACTGTTATTATTAATTAGTAAGTATACATTTTTTGAGCCTTTTTAGAGACAATCAAATCATTGTAGTAAATTATGCAAATTACTCGATGATGTCATGGTGACCACGCCCATAGCCACGCCCCCACCGCCACAGGTATCTTGGCAGTTTATGGGAAACACTGGAAGTTCATCATAATTCTTGTTGTGTGCACTTTGTGAACACTTGCAGTTTGAACAGTCTCTTAAAGTGAATCATATTGCTGCTTTGTTTCATTTCTTTACTTAATCCATTACATCATTTAATTCCACATACTGATATGCTAAAGGTTTTAAGTGTTGTACGTGCACACAAATGTTTTAAATTACATTTTCCTCTAAGGTTATATTTCTTCTCCTTTGTTGAGAAGAATTGTTGTACATTCTTGGCTAGCAGGTTATAGTTTACTTTGTACATCATTTGACATGTTTGCAAATGCACCAAATCACTGAATTTCAATATTTGTCATTCAATATATAAAGTGTTTGTATGTTCTCTATATCCAACATGATGTATTATTATTAGGGATGTCCGATAATGGCTTTTTTGCCGATATCCGATATTCCGATATTGTCCAAGTCTTAATTACCGATACCGATATCAACCGATACCGAAATATACAGTCGAGGAATTAACACATTATTATGCCTAATTTGGACAACCAGGTATGGTGAAGATAAGGTCCTCTTTAAAAAAATTAATAGAATAAAATAAGATAAATAAATTAAAAACATTTTCTTGAATAAAAAAGAAAGTAAAACAGTATAAAAACAGCTACATAGAAACTAGTAATTAATGAAAATGAGTAAAATTAACTGTTAAAGGTTAGTACTAAATTCAGCATCGACACTACTATGTTCCAAGGGACGACTAAACAAGAGGACCTAGATTCAGGATTGCATCCACCTACACTTATAGAGATTATTGAAACAACATCAAAGATTGTTGAACAAGAAAATATGGAACTAAAAAATTTCTGCAACAAAGATCACAAAAACCAGGATTTGGAAAATGATATAGATCCAGATACAAATTTTTTCTCCCACATCAGTAATAATTGTTTTTATTATACAGATGATCAATATAATATCAACATTAAATGTGATAACAAATTGTCAATTATTCATTTTAATAGCAGAAGCTAGTATGCAAACTACAACAACATTAAGAACACATCAACGAACCCTTCAAAGTGATTGCTGTCACAGAAACAAGGATTGATGATAAAAAAGGAAAAGATTTTGATCTGGAAGGATATGAACTAAACTACATCAACTGAAACAACAAAAATGGAGGAGGAGTAGCTGTGTACGTGATGAAGAACCTGAACTATTCACGGACAACACTTAAGACCTTCAGTATATCAGTATGTGGAATTAAATGATGGAATGGATTAAGCAAAGCAATCAAACAATGTACTAATATGGTCCACTTCAAGAAACTCTTCAAACTTAAAGTGTTTACAAAGTACAAAGAAGAAGAATACTGAATTTACTTAATTCATCCATTCTTTCACTCTCAAAATAATCTTACTTATCTCATCATATGAAATGTAACTTACTTCACCAATTATTATTATTTTTATTTTTTTATTGTGACTACTTATGGAGTATATTGTGAATAAATTGAGAACAGGAAGTGAACAAAAGTTTTAGCAACTGTTATGTAAAAGAAAAGGGGTAGGATTAAATAAGCTCTGCTTCTTCCTACTCCTTTTCGAACATGTTGAAAAGAGAAACTGGAAATTGTGATGTATCATGTTGTATGCTTGCATGTTCAAAATAAACTCAAACTCAAACTCAATACTATTAGTGGAGCAGCAGCACACACAATCATGTGTGCTTACGGACTGTATCCCTTGCAGACTGTATTGATATATATTGATATATAATGTAGGAACCAGAAAATTAATAACAGAAAGAAACAACCCTTTTGTGTGAATGAGTGTAAATGGGGGAGGGAGTTTTTTTGGGTTGGTGTACTAATTGTAAGTGTATCTTGTGTTTTTTATGTTGATTTAATAAAAAAAAATAAAAAAATAAAAGATAAAAACCGATACCGATAATTAAAAACCGATACCGATAATGTCCGATATTACATTTTAAAGCATTTATCGGCTGATAATATCGGCAGGCCGATATTATCGGACATCCCTAATTATTATAATTGATCTTTTTTGTAACACAGTTAGTGAATGAAGCTCACATTTGTAGTTGTTTCCCATATTTCTACACAATAAGTCAGATATTGCAACACCAGTGAGCAGTAGACAATATGAAGTCATTTTTGGTCCAGAACATGTTTTGCTTTATTCATTATTGATGTGTTTCTTGCTCCTTTTATGTTGTATATTTTATCATCTATTATTACACCCAAAAATATGTTTTCTTTTACCCTTTCAATGTCTGACTCCGTCTATTTGTATTTGTGTTTGACTTTCCCTTCTACTGTTAGCAAATAGCATTATTTTAGTTTTACTGAGATTCAAAGATAGTCTTGTTAAACCATCTTTTTAATTTGTTTATTTCTTCTGTTATTATTTGTATTAGCTTGTGTGTGTTCTCTCCTGAACAAAACACAGCTGTGTCATCTGCAAATAATCCTAACTGTAAATCCTTTGTAACGTTACAAATGTCGTTTATATAAAGATTGTGTTCGCTATCTTCACGTGTCACAGAGGCATTTATTTTGAACATATCTGTACTTAGCAGTAGTATAATGTTGAATTTGAAGTGTATACTGTATTTCTTACAATAAATTCAAACAATATAACAGAACCTACTTTCATCCTAATATTAAACATAATTAAACAAATACCTCTTTGTCATTACCGTGCTTTATCTTTGTTTGTTTTTTGGGTCTGCTGAGTGTATGTTGACTTTATTTACAACATCCTACTCTGCAGGATTCTTGCACCTAAATCACCAAACTAAAGAGAGGCAAAGACTTGCATCGAATTTCATCAGTGCAAAGCACGTTTAGCTGGCATCTTAACACACTGACGTGCATTATACCTTAAAATAAGTGACATAAACCTAAATATGGTCATGTACGCCGGAAGTAAACATTTAGTATGATTTAGTAGAATATTTGACAGGGCTTATCATGTTTAAAGCAAGAAGTTAGAAAGCTGTAGAAGCCTGGTAGCCAAAACCTGTCAGGTACAAAACCTTACCTTAACAGCCTATATCAATCAAACATTTATAAATAAAAATATAATATTTTAGTTCGGTATAGTGAGCTGTAGGTTTATTTTGAATATGAGTATGAATGACTATTATGACTTACTTACATTGAGAATTGTAAGCACATAGTTCTGGGCAAAATTGAGTTATGTGAATCCAGATGAATGTGATAAAATGTGGTTCAGAGGAAACTGGATATTAGTAAAAGTAACTATGTAAAAAAAAAGGGGGGGATTCAAAAAGTTTGTACTTCTTCCCATTACCCTTTTGAGATATGTTTAATTGTATTTTATTTTATTTTATTAATTCAATTTTATTTTATTTTTTGTGAAATAATAATATTGCCATTGAGAACAAGACTGTTCACTGGATATACAGTGGGGCAAAAAAGTATTTAGTCAGCCACCCATTGACAATCAATGGGTGGCTGACTAAATACTTTTTTGCCCCACTGTATATATATATATATATATATATATATATATATATATATATATATATATATATATATATATATATATATATATATATATATATATATATATATATATATGTGTGTGTATATGTATATGTATATATATAAAAAATATATATATATACTGTATATAACGTACTACATGTGTGATGTGTATGTATATTATGTACCACATGTGTGATGTTTATGTATATTATGTACTACATGTGTGATGTGTATGTATATTATGTACTACATGTGTGATGTTTATGTATATTATGTACTACATGTGTGATGTTTATGTATATTATGTACTACATGTGTGATGTGTATGTATATTATTTACTACATGTGTGATGTGTATGTATATTATGTACTACATGTGTGATGTGTGTGTATATTATTTACTACATGTGTGATGTGAATGTATATTATGTACTACATGTGTGATGTGTGTGTATATTATTTACTACATGTGTGATGTGTATGTATATTATATACTACCTGTATGTATATTATGTACTACATGTCTGATGTGTATGTATATTATGTACTACATGTGTGATGTGTATGTATATTATGTACTACATGTATGATATGTATGTATATTATGTACTACAGGTATGTATATTATGTACTACATGTATGATGTGTATGTATATTATGTACTACATGTATGTATATTATGTACTACATGTATGTATATTATGAACTACATGTATGTATATTATGTACTACATGTATGTATATTATGTACTACATGTATGTATATTATGAACTACATGTATGTATATTATGTACTACATGTATGTATATTATGAACTACGTGTATGTATATTATGTACTACATGTATGTATATTATAAACTACATGTATGTATATTATGAACTACATGTATGTATATTATGTACTACATGTATGTATATTATAAACTACATGTATGTATATTATGTACTACATGTATGTATATTATGAACTACATGTATGCATATTATGAACTACATGTATGTATATTATGTACTACATGTAAGTATATTCTGTTCTACATGTATGTGTATCTACTACATGTACCTGTATGTATATTATGTACTACATGTATGTGTATTATGTACTACATGTATGTGTATTATGTACTACATGTATGTATATCATGTACTACATGTATGTATATTATGTACTACATGTATGTATATTATGTACTACATGTATGTGTATTATGTACTACATGTATGTATATTCTGTACTACATGTATGTATATTATGTACTACATGTATGTATATTATGTACTACATGTATGATGTGGAGCTGACTATGACATACTCAATAAACAACTGCTTAAACAAAAACGCAGCCATATGTTAGCATTGTCATATTTTTTGTACTTGAATGATTCTTAGGGTGACTCGACAGTTTAAAAGTAAAACATTGATTATACAGTTTAAAAGTAAAACATTATACAGTTAGGGAGACACAATAGCCGCTAGCATACAAGTTGTCAACACACAGTAGCTAGCAGGATGCTAGCAGGATGCTAACGTGACAAAATACATGTGAAAACTTACCCAAAATATGAGGTTGAGGAAGACCAACACCGTCTTGGATGAAGTGACACCACAACGCCCCATCGCCAACGCTGTAATGGAAGCCTAATTCCAAGATGTAAGTTTGCACATAAACATAACGCAGCAGCCACACGACTCACTCAAATGGCTCCACTCCGTCGGAATGTGGAACAGCGCCACCACTTTTAATAACACAGGGAATTACAGCATCAACGCGCAATTATCATTATTACAGCATTCTGCATTGTAGAGTTTGTTATTTTAGTTTATGTGCCGAAAAAGAAATGAATAAGTCCTGTGTGTATAAAGGTGTTTTAAGGTCAAACAAAGGGACAATCCATCGGCTTTGCTGTCACCCAGCGGCAGGATATATTATTACATCTTGTGTGGCGTGAAACTGCACCTCATCATAGCGCCGCTAGATGTCACTAAATCTTCAGTACGAAGGTGTTATTTCTTCACAAAGAGAAATACTTTTTAATGAGATCCAATTTTGAATGCGTGTGATTTTGTTAGCTATCCATACACTTGGGTAAAACGGAATCCATCCTATTTGGGTCCCACATCAACCTCAAGAAAGTCAATGACTTCACTATAAAAGTGGGTGACATTGTTATCACCAGGAAAGATGAGGTCACCTACCTAGGTTCCATTCTAGAGGCTAACCTTTCCTGTGATAAAATGGCAACCAAGGTCATCAAAAAGGTCAACCAACGAACGAGATTTCTCTATAGAATCTCCTCTCTGGTCAACAAAAGCACCATGAGGATTCTGGCGGGAACTCTCGTTCAACCCTTTTTCGATTACGCATGCACCTCCTGGTACCCTAGCACCTCCAAAACCCTCAAATCTAAACATCCCAGAACAAGCTAGTCAGATTACTTCTAGACCTCCACCCCAGATCACACCTCACTCCTACCCACTTCTCCAAAGTGGGCTGGCTCAGGGTGGAGGACAGAGTAAAACAACTTGCACTGAGCCTAGTCTATAAAATCCGCTACACCTCCCTGATACCGAAGTACATGTCAAACTACTTCCATAACGTAAATGACCGCCATAACCACAACACCAGGGGGAGCTCCACTAACAACGTTAAACCCAGATCCCGATCTAACAAAGGTTTTAACTCATTCTCTTTCTATGCTACATCAATTTGGAATGCACTCCCAACAGGTGTAAAAGAAAGGGCATCTCTATCCTCCTTCAAAACCGCACTAAAAGTTCACCTCCAGGCAACTTCAACCCTAAACTAACACCCTCCCCGGATTGTTAATAATCAAATGTAAATAATCAAATGTAGATACTTTTTCTTATGCTTTCTGATCTCTCTCTCTCTCTCTCTCTCTCTCTCTCTCTCTCTCTCTCTCTCTCTCTCTCGCTCTCTCTCTCTCTCTCTCTCTCTCTCTCTCTCTCTCTCTCTCTCTCTCTCTCTCTCTATGTCCACTACTTGCTGTACATATCCTACCAAGTCACACCTACACTGTTTCAATGTACATTTCTCTCTGATGATACAATTGTTGATGACTGAAGTGATGATAACAACCAAACCTACCCCCCCCCCCCCTCCACATCCCACACCCCGGATTGTAAATAATGTAAATAATTCAATGTATATACTCTGATGATTATCTTGTGTGATGACTGTGTCATAAAGATAGTATATATCTGATGGTATACATCTGTATCATGAATCAATTAAGTGGACCCCGACTTAAACAAGTTGAAAAACTTATTGGGGTGTTACCATTTAGTGGTCAATTGTACGGAATATGTACTGTACTGTGCAATCTACTAATAAATGTCTCAATCAATCAATCAATCAACCAATCAATCAATCAATCAATCTTTGCTCCGTCTCAACTCTGTGGTAATATTATTTTCACAAAATACAACCAATAGTACGTCAATGTTAAATCTTACTTGTGAAAAGTAATCCCCAGATTCCTATTTTCAACAGTCTGCTGAACACCATTTTTGTTTTCTACCTGTCAACTGTCAGTTTAGGCTGCTCGCCGGCTCCTCATCACCACTTCAAGATGGCGGCCCAATTTCTCGCGTCACAGCAGCCAATTGCTGCGTCTACTTATAACATGTCCATGGATTCCCACCTCTAACCTGTAGGGGGCAACAAACTTCTGTCCTCACGCCAGAAAAAAGCGACAACCCCGGTGACGTCATCACTTCGCGCACTGACGTTGTTTGTTGTTGCATATAAACCTGACGGCTGCTTTCTGGTAAGAAAAACAAACATTTTGTCATTATTATGAATATACCGATTAAAATGTTGGCACAAGCTGCTGTTTGAATTGATATTTTGACGTAGGAAGCGAGTCACTTTTTGAATAATACCTAACTAATACCGTTTTTGATTGATTGAAACGTTTATTCGTAGATTGCACAGTACAGTACATATTACATTATACATTTGTATATATTTATACAAATACAGTACATATTCCGTACAATTGACCACTAAACGGTAACACCCGAATAAGTTTTTCAAGTGGTTTAAGTCGGGGTCCAGTTAATCAATTCATGGTACCAGTAGTTTAATAGCTGAGTAGTTTAGTGTGGCTTTATTTGTTTTGTTTGTTTACATTAGGTCATGTTAAATTAACTCTTGTATGCTATGACAGACGTTAAGGGCATAGGTGGGTAAATTATTAATACACAGCTGGTAAGACTTGATGACTGGACTTTGCTTAGACCTCTCACTACTCTTAAAGTTGTAACATGTGACTTTGCTAAAACATTTCTCTTAAAATCCAGGTGTCATAACAATGGAGAATGGTAGTGTAGAGCAGACACTTCATCCAAAGGCGGTCTCTCAAAGCCAGCAGCCGTGTCGCTTCTTCTCTCAAGGAAAACGCTGCAACTTTGGTTCCAAGTGCAGATTTTTACACATCAGAGAGAATTCCAGATTTGACCTTGAAGAAACAATCAGGACTTCCTATCAGGCGAAGATCACGTCACTCCCACAAGTGGGGTTTGGCGGCGATGTGGAGAACATGCATCCGCTCACAACCAAGCCCAAGGCGTCCACAGGTGCCGGACGCCGCGCCTGTCGCTACTTTTTATCAGGGAACTGCACGATGGAGGACAGGTGTCGCTTCTGGCATCCACCTCAGTTGCTATCAACGAATGACAATGTCCAATCTGCAACCCAGGCCACTTTTGCGCAAAAAAGAGCGCAGGCGCCTCATCCAAATATCCTCCAGGAGGTCAAGCTGTGTGACCTGACGGAGGACGTGGCCGCGCAGCTACGGGAGACTGAGATCAAGCAGCTGAAGAGACGTTTCCCCAAAGAGCGTCTAATAGTTCAAGAACGAAGCGACGGAAAGGTTACTTATTACAGGGCAACTGTGGAAGCGTCGGATCCAGACTGGGTGAATATTTACAGTTTGGCTGACAGTAAATGAATGCAACTCCTCTTTAAATATATGTTTATGCTTTCTGCAGCCTTTTGATCTGAAAGAAATTGACATCATGGTGAGCTTTCCGGACACCTACCCTAAGGAGGTAAAGAGCAGTACTATAGTACAAAAGCAGTGAAGTTGTCACGTTGTGTAAATGGTAAATAAAAAGAGAATACAATGATTTGCAAATCCTTTTCAACTTATATTCAATTGAATAGACTGCAAAGACAAGGTATTTCATGTTCACACTGAGAAACATATGTTTTTTTTTGCAAATAATCATTAACTTAGAATTTAATGGCAGCAACACATTGCAAAAAAAGCATTTTTACCACTGTTACATGGCCTTTCCTTTTAACAACACGCAGTAAAGGTTTGGGAACTGAGGAGACACATTTTTGAAGTGGAATTCTTTCCCATTCTTGTTGTGGTATTTTAGGCTTCATATTGCGCCACACATTTTCAATGGGAGACAGGTCTGGACTACAGGCAGGCCAGTCTAGTACACGCACTCTTTTACTATGAAGCCACGCTGTTGTAACACGTGGCTTGGCATTGTCTTGCTGAAATAAGCAGGGGCGTCCATGATAACGTTGCTTGGATGGCAACATATGTTGCTCCAAAAACTGTATGTACCTTTCAGCATTAATGGTGCCTTCACAGATGTGTAAGTTACCCATGTCTTGGCCACTAATACACCCCCATACCATCACACATGCTGCCTTTTACACTTTGCGCTTATAAAAGTCCGGATGGTTCTTTTCCTCTTTGGTCCACAGATTCCAAAAACAATTTGAAATGTGGACTTGTCAGACCACAGAACACTTTTCCACGTTGCATCAGTCCATCTTAGATGAGCTCGGGCCCAGCGAAGCATTTCTGGGTGTTGTTGATAAATGGCTTTGGCTTTGCATGGTAGAGTTTTAACTTGCACTTACAGATGTAGCGACCAACTGTAGTTACTGACAGTGGTTTTCTAAAGTGTTCCTGAGCCCATGTGGTGATATCCTTTACGCCCCGATGTCACTTTTTGATGCAGTACCGCCTGAGGGATCGAAGGGCCGTAATATCATGGCTTACGTGCAGTGATTTCTCCAGATTCTCTGAACCTTTTGATTATATTACGGAGCGTAGATGGTAAAATCCCTAAATTCCTTGCAATAGCTGGTTGAGAAATGTTGTTCTTCAACAATTTGCTCAGGCATTTGTTGACAAAGTGGTGACCCTCGCCCCGTCCTTGTTTGTGAATGACTGAGCATTTCATGGAAGCTGCTTTTATACCCAATCATGGCACCCACCTGTTCCCAATTAACCTGTTCACCTGTGGGATGTTCCAAATAAGTCTTTGATGCGCATTCCTCAACTTTGTCAGTCTTTTTTGCCACTTGTGCCAGCTTTTTTGAAACATGTTGCAGGCATCGAATTCCAAATGAGCTAATATTTGCAAAAAATAACAAAGTTTACCAGTTTGGACGTTAAGTATCTTGTCTTTGCAGTCTATTCAATTGAATATAAGTTGAAAAGGATTTGTTGTATTCTCTTTTTATTTACCATTTACACAACGTGACAACTTCACTGCTTTTGGGGTTTGTATATTATGACAACGTTGTGGTTATGAATTTCCAGTGACATTTGAATTCTTGTTAGATTTTCACTCTGGATATTCCATTGGATCAAGATCTGCCTTTAGTGATGGGAAGGTAGTGAAAGCACTTCTTCAGAATTCAGCGTCTTGGGTGAGCTGACAGTTGTGCTATGGCTCGGTAGGCACGTGCAGCAAGCGTCGCTGGAGTGGCTCCAAGCAAAGCACGCCACCAACCAACTCCTTGGCAAAGTCGAGCTGCTCTTCCGGCCTTTTCTCCGCTGGCTCGATCGCAGTTTGGAGAAGCTTTTCACAGAAGGAGCCAGACAGGTGAGCGGCGCTCCACAAGCACGTGACGTCCCCACCTTTTTTATAGCTCTTTTGCTCTTCTTACAGTTGAAAAAGGACGTTGATTTGGAAAAAGCCGGGCTGCAGTTCATACCGTATCAGGAGCTTCAAGCAGCAGCGTGTGACAAATCAAACGACCATCATTCATCAGAGGCCGTGAATGAGGAAGAGGAAGCCGGCGATGAAGGCGACAGGGTGGCGGAGGAAGCACCAGGTGGCGAGGAAGAACGTCAGGAAGAGGAGGACGCGACTCACTTGGTGGAAAATATAAAGATCAGTGACGTCCGCAGAGGCACAGAAGTGAGGCTCCTTGGCTTGCGACTGGGAGAGAACACGGCAACTGTGGTCGGCCAGTACATCACTGTGTGTCTGCAGTGCAACAGGTCAGTTCACAACCTTACCTTTTATACACACCTGCACAGTCCAATACCAGAGGAATCTACACTTTTACCAAATAAGAACAGCCCTCAAAGCCATTTGTCCCATGCAAAATCAAGTAGAAGAATGGCTACCATGTCAATCTCAAACAAGGTGGAGCTAATAAATCAGTTTTTATACATAATCTGATGACAAATGTGAATATAAACTTATAATAATATAAATATTATTTTTAATATTTTCATTTATAGTATTTTTTGTTATTTAAATACATTTATATTTCCTTTTTATTTTTTTTATTCAACCCTCTGGTGACATTTGGTTATCTAAACCAGTGTTTTTCAACCACTGTGAGATACAGTCTGGTGTGCCGTGGGGGATTATCTAATTCCACCTATTTTAGTTAAAAATAATTTTTGCAAACCAGTAATTATAGTCTGCAAATGATGTGTTGTTGTTGAGTGTCGGTGCTGTCTAGAGCTGGGCAAAGTAACTGTGTAATACTCTTCCATATCAGTAGGTGGCAGCAGGTAGCTAATTGCTTTGTAGATGTCGGAAACAGCGGGAGGCAGTGTGCAGGTAAAAAATGTATCTAATGCTTAAACCAAAAATAAACAAAAGGTGAGTGCCCCTAAGAAAAAGGCATTGAAGCTTAGGGAAGGCTATGCAGAACAAAACTAAAACTGAACTGGCTACAAAGTAAACAAAAACAGAATGCTGGACGACAGCAAAGACTTACTGTGGAGCAAAGACAATGTACATCCGAACATGACATGACAATCGACAATGTCCCCACAAAGAAGGATAAAAACAACTGAAATAGTCTTGATTGCTAAAGCAAAGTAGATGTGGGAAATATCACTCAAAGGAAGACATGAAACTGCTACAGGAAAATACCAAAAAAAGAGTAAAAGCCACCAAAATAGGAGCGCAAGACAAGAAGTAAAACACTACACACAGGAAAACAGCAAAAAAGTCCAAATAAGTCAGGGTGTGATGTGACAGGTGGTGACAGTACACCTACTTTGAGACAAGAGCTATATTGATGCATGCTTGGTTATGCTTTAAAGCAGGGGTCACCAACGCGGTGCCCGCGGGCACCAGGTAGCCCGTAAGGACCAGATGAGTAGCCCGCCGGCCTGTTCTAAAAATAGCTCAAATAGCAGCACTTACCAGTGAGCTGCCTCTATTTTTTAAATTGTATTTATTTACTAGCAAGCTGGTCTCGCTTTGCCCAACATTTTTAATTCTAAGAGACAAAACTCAAATAGAATTTGAAAATCCAAGAAAATATTTTAAAGACTTGGTCTTCACTTGTTTAAATAAATTCATTAATTGTTTTACTTTGCTTCTTATAACTTTCAGAAAGACAATTTTAGAGAAAAAATACAACCTTAAAAATGATTTTAGGATTTTTAAACACATATACCTTTTTACCTTTTAAATTCCTTCCTCTTCTTTCCTGACAATTTAAATCAATGTTCAAGTAAATGTATTTTTTTTTATTGTAAAGAATAATAAATACATTTTAATTTAATTCTTCATTTTAGCTTCTGTTTTTTCGACGAAGAATATTTGTGAAATATTTCTTCAAACTTATTATGATTCAAATTCAAAAAAATTATTCTGGCAAATCTAGAAAATCTGTAGAATCAAATTTAAATCTTATTTCAAAGTCTTTTGAATTTATTTTAAAATTTTTGTTATGGAAAATCTAGAAGAAATAATTATTTGTCTTTGTTAGAAATATAGCTTGGTCCAATTTGTTATATATTCTAACAAAGTGTAGATTGGATTTTAACCTATTTAATCAAAATTCTAAAATTATCTTAACCAGGAAAAATTACTAATGATGTTCCATAAATTATTTTTTTAAGTTTTTCTCTTCTTTTTTTCGGTTGAATTTTGAATTTTAAAGAGTTGAAATTGAAGATAAACTATGTTTCAAAATTTAATTGTCATTTTGTTCGTGTTTTCTCCTCTTTTAAACTGTTCAATTAAGTGTAAATATCATTAATTATTAATAATAACAGAGTTAAAGGTAAATTGAGCAAATTGGCTATTTCTGGCAATTTATTTAAGTGTGTATCAAACTGGTAGCCCTTCGCATTAATCAGTACCCAAGAAGTAGCTCTTGGTTTCAAAAAGGTTGGTGACCCCTGCTTTAAAGTCATATCCAACAATTGCGACAACGACTTTTTACTGTCAACTGAGTTTTGTTTTTTAATGATGTCTGCTGGTGGTGTGCCTCCGCATTTTTTCAACGCAAAAAATGTGCCTTGGCTCAAAAAAGGTTGATAAACACTAATCTAAACCAGTGGTTATCAAACATTTTTCACCAAGTACCACCGTAATGACATTAAAATACAGTAAATAGCGTGGTAGGCCTAAATATTCATTAAAAACAAAGTAGACGTTTTATTTAACAAGTAGATTCTGTATTTTGGCCACTGTAACAATACACACAGTTTGAATAGTAACACTATTCAAAGGGGCGGTATAGCTCGGTTGGTAGAGTAACCGTGCCAGCAACTTGAGGGTTCCAGATTCGATTCCCGCTTCTGCAATCCTAGTCGCACTTTACCCACCTGCTCCCAGTGCCACCCACACTGGTTTAAAAATGTAATTTAGATATTGGGTTTCACTATGTAAAGCGCTTTGAGTCACTAGAGAAAAGCGCTACATAAATATGATTCACTTCACTGCGTTTGAATATTTGTCTGTGATTTTTTGGCATACCACTAGAATGTACACTACCGTTCAAAAGTTTGGGGTCACATTGAAATGTCCTTATTTTTGAAGGAAAAGCACTGTACTTTTCAATGAAGATAACTTTAAACTAGTCTTAACTTGAAAGAAATACACTCTATACATTGCTAATGTGGTAAATGACTATTCTAGCTGCAAATGTCTGGTTTTTGGTGCAATATCTACATAGGTGTATAGAGGCCCATTTCCAGCAACTATCACTCCAGTGTTCTAATGGTACAATGTGTTTGCTCATTGGCTCAGAAGGCTAATTGATGATTAGAAAACCCTTGTGTAATCATGTTCACACATCTGAAAACACTTTAGCTCGTTACAGAAGCTACAAAACGGACCTTCCTTTGAGCAGATTGAGTTTCTGGAGCATCACATTTGTGGGGTCAATTAAACGCTCAAAATGGCCAGAAAAAGAGAACTTTCATCTGAAACTCCACAGTCTATTCTTGTTCTTAGAAATGAAGGCTATTCCACTAAATTGTTTGGGTGACCCCAAACTTTTGAACGGTAGTGTACACATTCAAAAGTGCTTACTTATGTTGACTACTGTTTTTAAGTTAGATTGTTCTGTCTTATTATGAATGTTTTATTTTTAGTAATTTCTTGAACGTGATTGTTTAATGCCTGTAAGGCAACACTGGATCTTTTGAAAGGCGCCAATATATAAAGCGTATCATTATAATTATTAGGGATGTCCGATAATGACTTTTTGCCGATATCCGATATTGTCCAACTCTTTAATTACCGATACCGATATCAACCGATACCGATATCAATCGATTCAGATATATACAGTCGTGGAATTAACACATTATTATGCCTAATTTGGACAACCAGGTATGGTGAAGATAAGGTCCTTTTTTAAAAAAATAATAAAATAAAATAAGATAAATAAGTTAAAAACATTTTCTTGAATAAAAAAGAAAGTAAAACAATATAAAAACAGTTACATAGAAACTAGTAATTAATGAATATGAGTAAAATTAACTGTTAAAGGTTAGTACTATTAGTGGACCAGCAATCATGTGTGCTTACGGACTGTATCCCTTGCAGACTGTATTGATATATATTGATATATAATGTAGGAACCAGAATATTAATAACAGAAAGAAACAACCCTATTGGGGAGGGAGGTTTTTTGGGTTGGTGCACTAATTGTAAGTGTATCTTGTGTTTTTTATGTTGATTTGATTAAAAAAACAAAAAAACAAAAACAAAACAAAAAAAACGATACTGATGATAAAAAAAAACGATACCGATAATTTCCGATATTACATTTTAAAGCATTTATCGGCCAATAATATCGGCAGGCCGATATTATCGGACATCTCTAATAATTATCATTATTAATCAAAGTCAAACATGACATAAAATTCCTTAAGTTTATAAAAAATGTACACATATTTTGTATTCTTGTTTGTTGTTATGTTAAAACTTTATTTTACTCAAATTTCTCAATACACTTTAGTCCTCAACAAAAATAGACTTTGTCCCCTGGGAGTTAATAATCTCGGCCACGCTGGAGTCTAACCAACACTGATTGGTAAATGTTTTGGAGGAATAAAAATACAAACCGCAGCCAGGGAACTTCCACTTGTTGAATGGAATGTTTGTCGGATAGTTCATTGAACAACACTGTCTCTAATATGTTGATGACCTTATTGGTGCAGGTGCTTTGTAAGTGTATGCAACAACAAACTTTGTACAGAACCCAAAAGCAGTGAAGTTGTCACGTTGTGTAAATGGTAAATAAAAAGAGAATACAATGATTTGCAAATCCTTTTCAACTTATATTCAATTGAATAGACTGCAAAGACAAGATAGTTAACGTTCGAACTGGTAAACTTTGTTATTTTTTGCAAATATTAGCTCATTTGGAATTCGATGCCTGCAACATGTTTCAAAAAAGCTGGCACAAGTAGCAAAAAAGACTGAGAAAGTTGAGGAATGCTCATCAAAGACTTATTTGGAACATCCCACAGGCTAATTGGGAACAGGTGGGTGCCATGATTGGGTATAAAAGTAGATTCCATGAAATGCTCAGTCATTCACAAACAAGGATGGGGCGAGGGTCACCACTTTGTCAACAAATGCCTGAGCAAATTGTCCAACAGTTTAAGATCAACATTTCTCAACCAGCTATTGCAAGGAATTTAGGGATTTCACCATCTACGCTCCGTAATATCATCAAAAGGTTCAGAGAATCTGGAGAAAGGCCGAAAACCAACATTGAATGCCCGTGACCTTCGATCCCTCAGGTGGTACTGCATCAAAAAGCGACATCAGTGTGTACAGGATATCACCACATGGGCTCAGGAACACTTTAGAAAACCACTGTCAGTAACTAGGGATGTCCGATAATATCGGCCTGCCGATATTATCGGCCGATAAATGCGTTAAAATGTAATATCGGAAATTATCGGTATCGTTTTTTTTATTGTCTGTATCAGTTGTTTTTTTTTAAAATTATAATTTTTTTTTTTATTAGATCAACATAAAAAACACAAGATACACTTACAATTAGTGCACCAACCCAAAAAACCTCCCTCCCCCCATTTCTTTCTGTTATCAATATTCTGGTTCCTACATTATATATCAATATATATCAATACAGTCTGCAAGGGATACAGTCTGTAAGCACACATGATTGTGCGTGCTGCTGCTCCACTAATAGTACTAACCTTTAACACTTAATTTTACTCATTTTCATTAATTACTAGTTTCTATGTAACTGTTTTTATATTGTTTAACTTTCTTTTTTATTCAAGAAAATGTTTTTAATTTAGTTATCATATTTTTTTTATTTTTTTTAAAAGTACCTTATCTTCACCATACCTGGTTGTCCAAATTAGGCATAATAATGTGTTAATTCCACGACTGCATATATCGGTTGATATCGGTATCGGTTGATATCGATATCGGTAATTAAAGAGTTGGACAATATCGGAAAATCGGATATCGGCAAAAAGCCATTATCGGACATCCCTATCAGTAACTACAGTTGGTCGCTACATCTGTAAGTGCAAGTTAAAACTCTACTATGCAAAGCCAAAGCCATTTATCAACAACACCCAGAGACGCTTCGCTGGGCCCGAGCTCATCTAAGATGCAAAGTGGAAAAGTGTTCTGTGGTCTGACGAGTCCACATTTCAAATTTTTTTTGGAAGCTGTGGACGTCGTGTCCTCCGGAACAAAGCCAGCATGTGTGATGGTATGGGGGTGTATTAGTGCCCAAGACATGGGTAACTTACACATCTGTGAAGGCACCATTAATGCTGAAAGGTACATACAGCTTTTGGAGCAACATATGTTGCCATCCAAGCAACGTTATCATGGACGCCCCTGCTTATTTCAGCAAGACAATGCCAAGCCACGTGTTACAACAGCGTGGCTTCATAGTAAAAGAGTGCGGGTACTAGACTGGCCTGCCTGTAGTCCAGACCTGTCTCCCATTGAAAATGTTTGGTGCATTATGAGGCCTAAAATACCACAACAAGAATGGGAAAGAATTCCACTTCAAAAATGTGTCTCCTCAGTTCCCAAACCTTTACTGAGTGTTGTTAAAAGGAAAGGCCATGTAACACAGTGGTGAACATGCTTTTTTTGCAATGATTGTTGCCATTAAATTCTAAGTTAATGATTATTTGCAAAAAAAACACATAAGTTTCTCAGTGTGAACATGAAATATCTTGTCTTTGCAGTCTATTCAAGTGAATATAAGTTGAAAAGGATTTGTTGTATTCTCTTTTTATTTACCATTCACACAACGTGACAACTTCACTGGTGTAGGGTTTGTACATATGAACTGTTGGTGAATGTGTGCAGGTGTAAAGTGACAGCAGACCTGGGTCTGAGTGGAAAGACCACCTGCACAGCTCAGTGTGAGAAGTGCAATGCAAGCATCAGCGCCGCATTCAGACCCTGCATGCTGCACCACTACAGCGACGTCTTGGGTTACCTGGACCTCCAAAATGCCGTTCCCTCCGACCTCGTGCTTCAAGAGTGCCATCTGGCCGTGGGCTGCCTCGGCTGCTCCGAGGACAGCTCCCTGCAGGTGACTGGACCGGTACCCACCCCCTCCAAACAAAACCATCTTCTGACATAGATTTGCATTGTTTTTTGTCTATCAGAACCTCTGCTACGGTCAAACAAAGGAGGTGAACTGTGAGAAGTGCCACAGCAAGTTAAGTCTCTTGGCTGAGAGCGCCAGGTTCCAATACATCCAAGCACGCAGCAACAAGACAGGTCAGCTATCCAGAAGATTAGCAACGCTTTAACAGTCTGACTGACTGGAAATGCACTAGGGTTGTCCCGATACCAACGTTTTGGTACCGGTACCAAAATGTACACTACCGTTCAAAAGTTTGGGGTCACATTGAAATGTCCTTATTTTTGAAGGAAAAGCACTGTACTTTTCAATGAAGATAACTTTAAACTAGTCTTAACTTTAAAGAAGTACACTCTATACATTGCTAATGTGGTAAATGACTATTCTAGCTGCAAATGTCTGCTTTTTGGTGCAATATCTACGTAGGTGTATTGAGGCCCATTTCCAGCAACTATCACTCCAGTGTTCTAATGTAGTGGATAGTCCGAAGCTTAAGCAGGCAACAAAAGTAGTTTAGTACAACAATTTTATTTACCCATTATCAGAAGTGCAGGTTGAATTGAGTTGGTCGTGCAGACAAACCACAAGTTACTCCGGAGCAAACAAGACACACACAAGCCAAAATCACTCCCGAGTTCCGGTCTTCTGCCATTTTTTATATGTCTGTTGTGCGTCATCGTTCCTTATCGAGTGCGTCAATGTTTTGTTTTGCTTTTCCTATCTGTTCCATAACAACTCGAATCCTTTAGACAGTCAACACATTCTATAGACAGGTTAGCACGACTTAATATTCACTTTTGTCCCACAACTGGTCCATTCAATGGCACAAAAATACAAGAGTATTGAAAATGAGCGGACATTCTTAAAAGACAAGAAATATAGGTCAAAAGGTCAGAAATTCTACTACACTAATGGTACAATGTGTTTGCTCATTGGCTCAGAAGGCTAATTGATGATTAGAAAACCCTTGTGCAATCATGTTCACACATCTGAAAACACTTTAGCTCGTTACAGAAGCGACAAAACTGACCTTCCTTTGCGCAGATTGAGTTTCTGGAGCATCACATTTGTGGGGTCAATCAAACGCTCAAAATGGCCAGAAAAAGAGAACTTTCATCTGGAACTCGACAGTCTATTCTTGTTCTTAAAAATGAAGGCTATTCCACTAAATTGTTTGGGTGACCCCAAACTTTTGAACGGTAGTGTATTTTCGATACTTTTCTTAATAAAGGGGACCACAAAAAAATGACAATATTGGCTTTATTTGAACAAAAAATCTTCGGGTACATGAAACATATGCTGATTATTGTCATTTAGTCCTGAAATAAACTAGTGAACATACTAGACAACTTGTCTTTTAGTAGTAAGTAAACAAACAAAGACTCCTAATTAGTCTATGCAGTAACATATTGTGTCATTTATACACCTATTATTTTGTACACATTATGAGGGACAAACTGTAAAAAAATAATATTAATCCACTTGTTCATTTACTGTTAATATCTGCTTATTTTCTGTTTTAAAAATGTAATAATCACTTATTCTTATCTTCTTTGATACTTTACATTAGTTTTGGATGATACCACACATTTAGGTATGGATTCGATACCAAGTAGTTACAGGATCATACATTGGTCATATTCAAAGTCCTCATGTGTCCAGGGACGTATTTCCTGACTTTATAAACATAACATGAATTTTTTAAAAAGGAAAAAAGATTTTGTGACGATAAAAAATAACGATGTCATTATAGTAGTATAGACTAGATACTCTATTTGTACTTGGTATCATTACAGTGGATGTCAGGTGTAGATCCACCCATGACATTTGTTTACATTGTGACGCCGGTGAGCTATTGTATCCTCCTACGGTGTGTAGTGAAGCATGTGTAGCTATTCCTCGTCCTCCAGTGATAATGTTACTTGTAAGAAACTCACTTTATTTGTCTCCATGGAGGCGAGGATTAGTGATTTAGAAGTAGCTAAAACACTGGCGACCGTGGATGGACGTTGGCTGCCAACTAGCTAGCCATGTTTTAAAGCACCTCTTCCTGAGGGTGTTTCAGTGTTATAACTTCACCTTTATCCTCAGTTTTTACACCAAAATGCGTCCATTCTCCCTTTTCTGTCTACACACCGTGTGTGCTTGTAAGTACTCTGTGTGTGTGCGCTGCCGAACATGCTCCTCTGCTCGTAAAACCAGCAATGTCACCACGTGACGACGCTGTCATGCCTGTTAAAAAAAATTAAATTGGGAACTGGTTCTTTTCAGTGTAGTATATAGTACCGATTTTGATTCATTAGTACCACGATACTATACTAGTACTGGTATACCGTACAACCCTAACATGCACAAAAGGCGCTGTATGAAATATGCTCATGCTTATTATTGGGGTTGTGATGTTTCTACATCAACATGTAGTTGGTTTTTTTTGCATGCAGGTCCAAGTGTTTCTTCTGTTCATTTGAAGACCGTAAGAGATCCTGCCGTTCAAAAGGGGAAGCCTCTACCCGAAAAAGGAGCGTGCAAACATTACAAGCAGAGCCATCGCTGGCTAAGGTATCAGCGTGACTCTTATCCCGTGTAACGTTACAGAGTCATGAAGTGCGTCTGCCCGTCAAGGTTCCCGTGCTGCGGCCGGGCCTACCCCTGTGACGTGTGCCACGACGAGGACCAGGACCACCCCATGGAGCTGGCCACCCGGATGATCTGTGGCTTCTGCGCCAAAGAACAGGTCAGCGTCCTCGCCGGGAAGACGTCGCCTGGATTCTCACGTGTGGTTGGTTTTTGCAGCCGTACGGCAACGGGAAGCCCTGCGTGACCTGCGGCAGCATGATGACCAGAGGAGCTCACAGCAGCCACTGGGAAGGTGGACTGGGGTGCAGGAACAAAGTCAAAATGTGCAGGTATTTTACAAAAGGCATCGTATCAAAATTAGCGTTCGATTGATTTTGCGTTTTGCTTTTCTTCCCAGAAATGATCGGCAGAAATACGCCAACAGCAACAAGACCATTTCCAAGAAGGCCAGCGAAAAGAAGTAGAACTATTATGTCTAAAGGTGATTCATTCAAAGAATTTGTCACTTCCTCCAATAAATCATGTTGTAATGATCATTCTGAGGAAGAGTCACATCATTATCAGTTATTTGACCTGTTCTATGTTAACAACATGTTGGGCAATATTGAAACCGCTATCCTCTAACACAGGGCTCCCCCACCTTTTTTGCACCAATATTTGCACGGAAATATGGCAAATACCAAAACCGAAATCAGTGAAGTTGTCACGTGT
Organism: Entelurus aequoreus; assembly: GCF_033978785.1. Classification (NCBI taxonomy): domain Eukaryota; kingdom Metazoa; phylum Chordata; class Actinopteri; order Syngnathiformes; family Syngnathidae; genus Entelurus; species Entelurus aequoreus. The sequence goes on from NC_084740.1 coordinate 60,650,077, forward strand.
AAATGGTAAATAAAAAGAAGAATACAATGATTTGCAAATCCTTTTCAACTTATATTCAATTGAATAGACTGCAAAGACAAGATATTTCATGTCCACACTGAGAAACTTTGGTATTTTTTGCAAATAATCATGAACTTAGAATTTAATGGCAGCAACACATTGCAAAAAAGTTGTCAGAGGGGCATTTTTACCACTGTGTTACATGGCCTTTCCTTTTAACAACACTCAGTAAAGGTTTGGGAACTGAGGAGACACATTTTTGAAGTGGAATTCTTTCCCATTCTTGCTTGATGTACAGCTTAAGTTGTTCAACAGTCTCCCTTCTCATATTTTAGGCTTCATATTGCACCACACATTTTTAATGTCTGGACTACAAGCAGGCCAGTCTAGTACCCGCACTCTTTTACTATGAAGCCACGCTGTTGTAACACGTGGCTTGGCATTGTCTTGCTGAAATAAGCAGGGGCGTCCATGGTAACGTTGCTTGGATGGCAACATATGTTGCTCCAAAAGCTCTATGTACCTTTCAGCATTAATGGTGCCTTCACAATGTGTAATTTACCCATGTCTTAGGCACTAGTACACCCCCATACCATCACACATGCTGGCTTTTCCACTTTGCGCCTATAACAGTCCGGGTGGTTCTTTTCCTCTTTGCTCAGGAGGACACGACGTCCACAGTTTCCAAAAACAATTTGAAATGTGGACTCGTCAGACCACAGAACACTTTTCCACTTTGCAGTCCATCTTAGATGAGCTCGGGCCCAGCGAAGCAGGCAGCGTTTCTGGGTGTTGTTGATAAATGGCTTTGGCTTTGCATAGTACAGTTTTAACTTGCACTTACAGATGTAGCGACCAACTGTAGTTACTGACAGTGGTTTTCTGAAGTGTTCCTGAGCCCATGTGGTGATATCCTTTACACACCGATGTTGCTTTTTGATGCAGTACCGCCTGAGGGATCGAAGGTCCGTAATATCATGGCTTACGTGCAGTGATTTCTCCAGATTCTCTGAACCTTTTGATGATATTACAGACCGTAGATGGTGAAGTCCCTAAATTCCTTGCAATAGCTGGTTGAGAAATGTTGTTCTTAAACTGTTCAACAATTTGCTCAGGCATTTGTTGACAAAGTGGTGACCCTCGCTCCATCCTTGTTTGTGAATGACTGAGCATTTCATGGAAGCTGCTTTTATACCCAATCATGGCACCCACCTGTTCCCAACTAGCCTGTTCACCTGTGGGATGTTCCAATTAAGTGTTTGATGAGCATTCCTCAACTTTGTCAGTCTTTTTTGCCCCTTGTGCCAGCTTTTTTTAAACATGTTGCAGGCATCAAATTCCAAATGAGCTAATATTTGCAAAAAATAACAAAGTTTACCAGTTCGAACGTTAACTATCTTGTCTTTGCAGTCTATTCAATTGAATATAAGTTGAAAAGGATTTGCAAATCATTGTATTCTCTTTTTATTTACTATTTACACAACGTGACAACTTCACTGCTTTTGGCTTTTGTACTTGCATCTTAAATGTTAAAACTGAATGACATGGACATTATCCTCTGGTCAGCATAGTCATAATTATCTTCTGGGAAAGGACCAGTCGGGCCTTTGGGTCCTAGGAAGCCCAGGGGCACCACATGGAGGCGGAGATGTGGACGCACGCTGACAGTCCAACCGAGCCCTTTGGCATCAACGTGAGGACCATCAACTTCCTGCCAGACAGGAAGTGTCCAGCAACATATTTTGTTCTTGGCAACATAATAAAACTCACATCTGATTGATGCTCTCAGTGATTTAATAACAATATGTTCATTATGGTCCTAAATCGGCTAATCAAGTTATGAGATACATCAATAAAGTTGATGTGAATTATATTTATATAGTGAAGTGAATATTATTTATATAGCGCTTTTCTCCAGCGACTCAAAGCGCTTTTACATAGTGAAACCCAATATCTAAGTTACATTTAAACCAGTGTGTGTGGGTAAAGTGTTTTGCCCAAGGACACAACGGCAGTGACTGGGATGGCAGAAGCGGGGATCGAACCTGGAACCCTCAAGTTGCTGGCACGGCCACTCTACCAACCGAGCTATACCGCACAATGATCAATCAATCAATCAATCAATGTTTATTTATATAGCCCTAAATCACTAGTGTCTCAAAGGGCTGTACAAGCCACAACGACATCCTCGGTGTCGAGTGGGTCTGACATAATATTGTGAAAGTCCAACACATCAGCGAAAGTCCAGTCCATGGTGGGGCCAGCGGGAACCATCCCGAGTGGAGACGGGTCAGCAGCGTAGAGATGTCCCCATCTGATGGACAGGCTAGCGGTCCACCCCGGAGCAGAGTAGAAAAGAAAAGAAAAGAAACGGCAGATCAACTGGTCTAAAAAGGGAGTCTATTTAAAGGCTAGAGTATACAAATGAGTTTTAAGATGAGACTTAAATGCTTCTACTGAGGTAGCATCTCTAACTTTTACCGGGAGGGCATTCCATAGTATTGGAGCCCGAATAGAAAACGCTCTATAGCCCGCAGACTTTTTTTGGGCTCTGGGAATCACTAATAAGCCGGAGTTCTTTGAACGCAGATTTCTTGCCGGGACATATGGTACAATACAATCGTCAAGATAGGCAGGAGCTTGACCGTGTAGTATTTTATACGTAAGTAGTAAAACCTTAAAGTCGCATCTTAGGTGCACAGGAAGCCAGTGCAAGTGAGCCAGTATAGGCGTAATATGATCAAACTTTCTTGTTTTTGTCAAAAGTCTAGCAGCCGCATTTTGTACCATCTGTAATCTTTTAATGCTAGACATAGGGAGGCCCGAAAATAATACGTTACAGTAATCGAGACGAGACGTAACGAACGCATGGATAATGATCTCAGCATCGCTTGTGGACAAAATGGAACGAATTTTATTATTTATCATGTTTATCATTTATACAATGATAAACATATCACTGTTATTATTATTATCACTATTGTTACTAGGGATGTCCGATAATGGCTTTTTGCCGATATCCGATATGCCGATATTGTCCAACTCTTTAATTACCGATACCGATATCAACCGATATATACAGTCGTGGAATTAACACATTGTTATGCCTAATTTGGACAACCAGGTATGGTGAAGATAAGGTACTTTTTAAAAAAATTAGTAAAATAAGATAAATAAATTAAAAACATTTTCTTGAATAAAAAAAGAAAGTACAACAATATAAAAACAGTTACATAGAAACTAGTAATTAATGACAATTTGTAAAATTAACTGTTAAAGGTTAGTATTATTAGTGGACCAGCAGCACGCACAATCATGTGTGCTTACGGACTGTATCCCTTGCAGACTGTATTGATATATATTGATATATAATGTAGGAAGGAGAATATTAATAACAGAAAGAAACAACCCTTTCGTGTGAATGAGTGTAAATGGGGGAGGGAGGTTTTTTGGCTTGGTGCACTAATTGTAAGTGTATCTTGTGTTTTTTATGTTGATTTAATAAAATAAAAAATAAAAAAATAAAAAAAACCGATACCTAATGTTTTGGCCAAAGTGGTCGGCGTTTGCGTCCGCTGTGCTCTCTCAATGCAATACCCCGCGTGTCCAGTAGTCAGCAGAGAAGAAGCGGCGCAATCGTAAGGAACCGTAGAAGAAGAAGTGAGTCACGTGTCCGGAACTCAACGTCACAACATTCGCCCCGACACGTTCTTATTTATTGCTAAACTATTCGACACTGAGGGTATAAATATATAACATTACACACCTGGGTGTTATTATATACCAATATATTACACACCTGCATATTAGTATATATTAGACGTCATGCGACGTGTGGGCTCGGTTCAGCAGAAAGTGTCCTGTATTTTCATGACAGAAGTGAAGGAAGAAGCTTCTAGAAAGCGCGACTGTCAGGTGATATAAATCTAATCTATTGTTTCAATCCATTCATTTTCTACTGCCTATGTTGCATATTTATGTTGTATAATCGTAGTGGTCTTTAATTTCTGATATTTTAACTGTGTTGTGAAGAACTTTTGTCTGTGAAAGGAGCTACACAAATACATGTTAGTTCATCCATTATTGTTATTATGACGTTGTTGTCTTTACATTCCAAATCACTTTTCTATTACTGTGCATTCAAAACCAGACCTTTGCATTGAATTTAGTCCCTCTCCTAGCTGGAAGTCACCAAAAAAAAGGCGTGAATTTGCAAAGTGTCTAGGTGCCTGGCCCTTTAAGAAGGCCGGCCTGCCTTGGTTCCCCACCCGGGCCAGGAATTCAAAATGAGTCCCTCTCCTTGCTGGAAGTCACCAAAAAAAGGCGTGAATTTGCCTAAGTGTAAAGCTAGGGTAAAAGCGGTGAGTAGCCATGACTCTCTAGTCATTTAAGAATGGCTGGATTTTTTCCAAGTGTCCTCCTTTTAGGGTACCAGCACTCTGTGGAGAAAATGCGGCGTCCTGCTTGGGAACAAGAAGCCCGACCTGCCTTGGTTCTCCACCGGGGTCAGGAATTAAAATTTAGTCCATCTCCTAGCTGGAAGTCACCGAAAAAAAGGCGTGAATTTGCCCAAGTGTCTAGGTGCCTGGCCCTTAAAGAAGGCCGACCTGCCTTGGTTCCCCACCTGGGCCAGGAATTCAAATTTAGTCCCTCTCCTAGCTGGAAGTCACCGAAAAAAAGGCGTGAATTTGCCCAAGTGTCTAGGTGCCTGGCCCTTTAAGAAGGCCGACCTGCCTTGGTTCCCCACCTGGGCCAGGAATTCAAAATTAGTCCCTCTCCTTGCTGGAAGTCACCCAAAAAAAAGGCGTGAATTTGCCTAAGTGTAAAGCTAGGGTAAAAGCGGTGAGTAGCCATGACTCTCTAGTCATTTAAGAATGGCTGGATTTTTTCCAAGTGTCATCCTTTTAGGGTACCAGCACTCTGTGGAGAAAATGCGGCGTCCTGCTTGGGAACAAGAAGCCCGACCTGCCTTGGTTCTCCACCGGGGTCAGGAATTCAAATTTAGTCCCTCTCCTTGCTGGAAGTCACCAAAAAAAAGTTGTGAATTTGCCCAAGTGTCTAGGAGCGTGGCACTTTAAGAAGGTCGACATGCCCTGGTTCTCCACTCGGGTCAGGTCTGGTTGACTGCATAAAGGTGTCTGCCATGTTTGACAAGTCAAAATCATAACATTGTGGGAATATATTCTATTGTTTGCAGGCATCGAATTTTAACTTTTTAAAGTCAAAGCAAGTGTTGGGGAAAGTGATCATCCCAGTCAAAGTAAAGACTTTATAAACAAGTTGTGACAACGTTCACGACACATCGCCTGCTGCATGTTTCCTCGCCTCATTAACGCTGTCACAGCTGATGGACGCTGTATTGAGAAAATAAAAGCAACTTCAAATAGTTTTGACCTTCGCTGTATCTAGTGATGGGTTGAGGCGTCATGAAGCGTTTCGACTAGGGATGTCCGATAATATCGGCCTGCCGATATTATCGGCCGATAAATGCGTTAAAATGTAATATTGGAAATTATCGGTATCGGTTTTTTATTATCTGTAACGTTTTTTTTTGTTTTTTTTATTAAATCAACATAAAAAACACAAAATACACTTACAATTAGTGCACCAACCCAAAAAACCTCCCTCCCCCCATTTCTTTCTGTTATCAATATTCTGGTTCCTACATTATATATCAATATATATCAATACAGTCTGCAAGGGATACAGTCTGTAAGCACACATGATTGTGCGTGCTGCTGCTCCACTAATGGTACTAACCTTTAACAGTTAATTTTACTCATTTTCATTAATTACTAGTTTCTATGTAACTGTTTTTATATTGTTTTACTTTCTTTTTTATTCAAGAAAATGTTTTTAATTTAGTTATCTTATTTTATTTTTTTAAAAAGTACCTTATCTTCACCATACCTGGTTGTCCAAATTAGGCATAATAATGTGTTAATTCCACGACTGCATATATCGGTTGATATCGGTATCGGTTGATATCGGTATCGGTAATTAAAGAGTTGGACAATATCGGAATATCGGATATCGGCAAAAAAGCCATTATCGGACATCCATAGTTTCGACACATTGCAAAACTGTATTGATACTGTGTCGATACTGTGTTACTAAATACTGACATCTGCTGGACATTAAAAATCCCTACAGGCAACCTATGGACCGACTCAACTGACACTGATTTTATGACCTAGTATATACAATAATATAAACCAAGTCATTGTATTTCATTTAGGATTATTTCATATCTTTATTTAAATAAAAATATATTTCAATCTTTTTTAGATACAGTCAATAAAAAATGTGAACATGTATCATAACATGGAAATCAAAGAGAACGTGTTGTGAATGAGGATGCTTGTGGACTGGGATTTTTTTAAATTTATTTTTTACACATTTTTATTAAAAACAAAAACGTTTTTCCATCGTAATCAATTTTAGACGATTTCTTTCATTGATTGATTAAAACTTTTATTAGTAGATTGCACAGTGAAGTACATATTCCTTACAATTGACCACTAAATGGTAACACCTGAGTAAGTTTTTCAACTTGTTTAAGTCGGGGTCCACTTAAATTGATTCATGATAGAGATATATACTATCATAATACAGTCATCACACAAGTTAATCATCAGAGTATATACATTGAATTATTTACATTATTTACAATCCGGGGTGTGGGATATAAAGGAGGGGGGGTTAGGTTTGGTTGTTATTAACACTTCAGTCGTCTCTTCTTAGTTATTATTTCTCTGGCTGTAGAAAAGACCCGCTCACAGGGCACAGAGGAGGCGGGAGTGCGACACAGTTCGCGTATCGGTCACGTGACCAAAACAGCTCATGATCGGTCACGTGACTTTCTGAAAGCGGTACGCGCACCGACACATGGTATTGCTCTATGAGCAATACCACTACTGTATACTTTTAGTGTGGGGACAAGTGTCTCCAATATTGTCCACACCTGTCTCCATCTAAACACAGCAGTGAAGCGAAGGGAAAATTACGTTAAACCAAGCGCTTGGCTCCGTTTACTCCGAGGGGAATCCTCCGGAGCAAAGTCCGTGTAGTTAGTCCGGCATGATTATCAAGACAAACGACACTAGTGCGCCTGCGCCTGTCTTCGTGTTGCTGAAAATGCATTAATAAATTACGGTCTGTATTACTAATCGTCTGGAAATGTATCGCAAATTATCATTATACCGTTTATTGTTACATCCCTCGTCCATTAACAAGTAAAAAGTCAAGGGCGATCACGGCATGTTCTTGCCGCAGATGTTGGTCAATTTTTTAGGGCATTACGGCAGGTCACAAGGGCAGCTTTTGCCGCATTTGCTGTGGTTAAATCCGAGCCCTGTTTGTGCTATGTTGTTTGGAATGTGCCCCTTATTCACGTTTGTCTTCTAGTGTCAATGATCCTCAACTGTGGCTCGTTTCCTTCATGACTGGCTTGAGTCCTCATCTCATCTATCTGTGTCTGTGGTTTTTCAGCCATTTCACGTTGTGGCCACTGCAATGGTCAACCCTGCAGTGTTGGAAGCTGACCTGAGCTGTGCTGTCGCCACAGAGAAGCTGGACGGCACCTGCTGCTATGTGAGCCTCTACAAAGGTGAGAAGGAAACACCTTCATGTTCTTGCAGCGTTGTGCTAGAAGTCAACGTTTTTTGTTTTTTTAAACCCTCCTTTAAGGGAAACCTCACCTGTGGGCTCGACTTGACAGGAGACCCAACAAACAAGCGGAGAAAAGATTCAAGAAATACCAGTACTCTCACAGGAGCTCCAAGGGTAATGTAGCAAATGTTTATTGCTGATCATTGTCATTTTAATTTTTCCCATTTCGACAAGTCAGTTAAATTTAAAGGTTGACCACTTTGCATCACATTTTTGGTAAATATGATATCCATTAAGTAAGACTACGTATTATGTTGAAGGGGGCAGGAAAATATAAGATTTTTCTTCATCCTGCTCCTTCTCAGGCATTGGTGTGTAAATGTACACTACCGTTCAAAAGTTTGGGGTCACATTGAAATGTCCTTATTTTTGAAGGAAAAGGACTGTACTTTTCAATGAAGATAACATTAAACTAGTCTTAAAGGCCTACTGAAATGAATTTTTTTTATTTAAACGGGGATAGCAGATCTATTCTATGTGTCATACTTGATCATTTCGCGATATTGCCATATTTTTGCTGAAAGGATTTAGTATAGAACAACGACGATAAAGATTGCAACTTTTGGTATCTGATAAAAAAAAGGCTTGCCCCTACCGGAAGTAGCGTGACGTAGTCAGTTGAACATATACGCAAAGTTCCCTATTGTTTACAATGATGGCCGCATGAAGTGAGAGAGATTCGGACCGAGAAAGCGACAATTTCCCCATTAATTTGAGCGAGGATGAAAGATTTGTGGATGAGTAAAGTGCAAGTGAAGGACTAGTGGGGAGTTGAAGCTATTCAGATAGGGAAGATGCTGTGAGAGCCGGGGGTGACCTGATATTCAGCTGGGAATGACTACAACAGTAAATAAACACAAGACATATATATACTCTATTAGCCACAACACAACCAGGCTTATATTTAACATGCCACAAATTAATCCTGCATAAAAACACCTGCGTGTTTGTTATGCTAGCTCCTAGCTCCATAGAACACACCAATACAATTCAAACACCTGATCAACACACACAATCACTCAGCCCAAAAGACCGTTCACCTAACCCAAGGTTCATAAAGCTTATATATTTTTAAAAAGTTACGTACGTGACGCGCACGTACGGTACGGTACGTGTTATGCTAGCTCCTAGCTCCTATGCTAGCTCCTAGCTCCATAGAACACGCCAATACAATTCAAACACCTGATCAACACACACAATCACTCAGCCCAAAAGACCGTTCACCTAACCCAAGGTTCATAAAGCTTATATATTTTAAAAAAGTTACGTACATACGCAAAAAAAAGTTGCGCACATACGGTCAAGCGATCAAATGTTTAGAAGCCAAAGCTGCATACTCACAGTAGCACGTCTGCGTCTTTGTCATCCAAATCAAAGTAATCCTGGTAAGAGTCTGTGTTGTCCCAGTTCTCTACAGGCGTCTGTGTATCGAAGTCAAAAGTCCTCCTGGTTAGAGTCTCTGTTATCTGAGTTCTTCCATCTTGACTGCATCTTTCGGGAATGTAAACAAAGAAGCGCCGGCTGTGTACTGTTGTGGCTGACTACGTTCGAAAAATACGTCCATTTCGCACCGACAACTTTCTTCTTTGCTTGCCCAGCTTCCTTCTCCATAATGCAATGAACATGATTGAAACAGATTCACGAACACAGATGTCCAGAATACTGTGGAATTATGAAATGAAAACAGAGCTTTTTCGTATTGGCTTCAATGTGTTCCAACGTGTTCCCCGGTCTACGTCACGCGCATACGTCATCCTCAGAGGCGTTTCGAACCGGAAGTTTAGCTGCAAATTTAAAATGTCACTTTATAAGTTAACCCGGCCGTATTGGCATGTGTTATAATGTTAAGATTTCATCATTGATATATAAACTATCAGACTGCGTGGTCGGTAGTAGTGGGTTTCAGTAGGCCTTTAACTTGAAAGAAATACACTCTATACATTGCTAATGTGGTAAATGACTATTCTAGCTGCAAATGTCTGGTTTTTGGTGCAATATCTACATAGGTGTGTAGAGGCCCATTTCCAGCAACTATCACTCCAGTGTTCTAATGGTACAATGTGTTTGCTCATTGGCTCAGAAGGCTAATTGATGATTAGAAAACCCTTGTGCAATCATGTTCACACATCTGAAAACACTTTAGCTCGTTACAGAAGCTACAAAACTGACCTTCCTTTGAGCAGATTGAGTTTCTGGAGCATCACATTTGTCGGGTCAATTAAACGCTCAAAATGGCCAGAAAAAGAGAACTTTCATCTGAAACTCGACAGTCTATTCTTGTTCTTAGAAATGAAGGCTATTCCACTAAATTGTTTGGGTGACCCCAAACTTTTGAACGGTAGTGTATAATTGAGGTATAATTGTCTATCGATCAAAGATCCACACCAATGAAGGAGATAAATAAAAAATGAATGAATGAATGAATATTGTATATTTTGTGTTTTTCACATACTAAAAATAGTTTCTTATTTTTTTTCCTGCAAAAAATGCATGAAACATAAAAGACATACACAAATAATAAAAACTTTTTATAATATCTATAGGTTTGAAGCTCCTTGGATAATTGAAGTATTATTACGAGTTTGTCCATTTTTTGGTCAGAAGGGATAGTATAAGTTTTTGGAAAAAAACTGCCATTGTTCCAAAAATAGTTATGCATCAAAATCAGTGTTGTCATGAATTATTGACATATTTAAGTTAACCTGACTCTGGCCAGATCCTTGAAGTTGGCTGAGCTCCACACAAGGATCTGGGACTTCTCAATAGGAGATGTACCGTATTTTTCGGACTATAAGTCGCAGTTTTTTTCATAGTTTGGCCGGGGGTGCGACTTATACTCAGGAGCGACTTATGTGTGAAATGTTTAACACATTACCGTAAAATATCAAACATTATTTACCTCATTCACGTAAGAGACTAGACTTATAAGATTTCATGGGATTTAGTGATTAGGAGTGACAGATTGTTTGGTAAACGTATAGCATGTTCTATATGTTATAGTTATTTGAAGGACTCTTACCATAATATGTTACGTTAACATACCAGGCACCTTCTCAGTTGGTTATTTATGCCTCATATAACGTACACTTATTCAGCCTGTTGTTCACTATTCTTTATGCATTTTAAATTGCCTTTCAAATGTCCATCCCTGGTGTTGGATTTGATCAAACACATTTCCACAAAAAATGCGACTTATACTCCAGTGCGACTTATATATGTTTTTTTCCTTCTTTATCATGCATTTTCGGCCGGTGCAACTTATACTCCGGAGCGACTTATACTCGGAAAAATACGGTATAAGTTTTCGGAAAAAAACTGTCATTGTTCCAAAATAGTTATGCATCAAAATCAGTGTTGTCATGAATTATTGACATATTTAAGTTAACCTGACTCTGGCCAGATCCTTGTAGTTGGCTGAGCTCCACACAAGGATCTGGGACTTCTCAATAGATGTATTTCAGAAGGCGGGGCCTTGTAAAACAAATAATTGTATGTGATTGGATAAAGCACTTGTCCGTTATCTTGAATGACGTGCTACTTCAACCACTCACATGGAACTCAAGCCGTGACGCTGATGAGAGCGGCGTTGGAAATCCAAAACAGAACAGCCGACATATTGGATAACGATAGAGCGAAAAGTTAGAGAACTTTTACTGAAACAAGGCAGCAATGTCAGTAGACCATCGGTGTCGCAAAACAGTTGCAATAGCAGAATCAGCATACGACTCCTCCGCCATTGTTGTTTGAATCAAACAGTCGCTTCGGCGCTACGTCCCATCTATGAAATCCCGCCCGGCGATCCTGATTGGTTCATTATTTTTTGCTATCTGGAAGGAGTTTGCAATGCCCTCGAGCCCAGATCCTTGTGTGGAGCTCAGCAAACTACAAGGATCTGGCGAGAGTCAGGTTATATTTAAAGGCCTACTGAAATGAATTTTTTAAATTTAAACGGGAATAGCAGATCCATTCTATGTGTCATACTTGATCATTTCGCGATATTGCCATATTTTTGCTGAAAGGATTTAGTAGAGAAAATTGACGATAAAGTTCGCAACTTTTGCTCGCTGATAAAAAAAAAGCCTTGCCTGTACCGGAAGTAGCGTGACGTCACAGGAGCTAGTATTCCTCACAATTCCCCATCGTTTACACCAGCAGCGAGAGAGATTCGGACCGAGAAAGTGACGATTACCCCATTAATTTGAGCGAGGATGAAAGATTCGTAGATGAGGAACGTTACAGTGAAGGACTTGAGAGGCAGTGATGGACGTATCTTTTTTCGCTCTGACCGTAACTTAGGTACAAGCTGGCTCATTGGATTCCACACTCTCTCCTTTTTCTATTGTAGATCACAGATTTGTATTTTAAACCACCTCAGATACTATATCCTCTTGAAAATGAGAGTCGAGAACGCGAAATGGACATTCACAGTGACAGAACATGTAAATACACGATTAATAATATTCAGCTTTGCGAAGCTAAAAAAATAGAAGCTAACCTAGCTACGTAGCCAACGTGATAGCATAGCAGTCTCAAATGCAGATAGAAACTAAATTTAAAAAAACCCTGACTGGATGGATAGACAGAAGATCAACAATACTATTAAACCATGAACATGTAAATACACGATTAATAATATTCAGCTTTTCGAAGCCAAAAAAAATAGAAGCTAACCTAGCTACGTAGCCAACGTGATAGCATAGCAGTCTCAAATGCAGATAGAAACTAAATAAAAAAAAACCTTGACTGGATGGATAGACAGAAGATCAATAATACTATTAAACCATGAACATGTAAATACACGATTAATAATATTCAGCTTGGCGAAGCTAAAAAAACAGAAGCTAACTTAGATGCGGCGGCGGGCTTACTCACTGTAGTGCGTCTGCTATCCTGCTCAAAACACAACACAACCTCCTGGTGTTGGTGTTGCTGTAGTCCGCCGCTCCGCCGATCCCACCTACAGCTTTCTTCTTTGCAGTCTCCATTGTTCATTAAACAAATTGCAAAAGATTCACCAACACAGATGTCCAGAATACTGTGGAATTTTGTCGAAGAAAACAGGGGTATTTGAATTGGGTCCAAACACTGCCCTTGACCTCGTGACGTCACGCGCATATACATCATGATATGTGCTCGGCATTACATTTCTTGAAACCAGCAAACTTATACTAAAAACTAATTTATTGTCCTTAATGGAAAGGCAACAAGGCAAGCGCTTGTTACTCTCGGGGTCTCCTAGCCGCTCAGGCAAATCATATTGTCTAAAAATGCATTTTTCCATGGATAGCATGACATCATCACGCCAAGTGCGTGCTCTTTCAGTCAATTAGTGCGCATATATACAGCCCGGCCCCCGGACAAATTTTTTTAATTGTAATTTTGAGGAATTAATCTGAATGTGCATGAACTATTTCTGTTTAAAATTGTTTGAAATGTTTAAATATTAACTGTCAGTTTACTGTACTGTGCCAACTGTACTACTATATGAGTACGTCTTTTCTATTGTTTCATTGAAAATAAAACAGCAAAGTCCATTTGTCTGTCATCTGTTTTAATTATGAGACACAATTGTGTCAAAATCATGATTTGTTTTTTTTTTCATGCTTGAAATAAGAAATGATTACTTTAAAAAAGTAGTTTTATACTTGTGAGTGTTGATGACACAACTTTGCAACACTTGATATTCTAGTTTCAAGCATATTTTACTCAATATAGCTCATCAAATCTCAGCTACAAGCTGTAATATCTTACTGAGATCATTTAGGACCAATTTAGGATTGTGTTTGAGGCTTGCAAAACATAATGGCCTTCCTTCTTTTTAGACAATCACTCTGTCTGCACACACTGTTGTTCACTACTTTGTGCAGATACAGTAGTACTGTAGATGTTTTTATCGCTTTGCTACATTCTGACAGACGAAAAAAAACATTGCCAAAGTTAATAATTGTAGCTTTAGCAGAGATGCTAACTGTCCCTTTCGCAGACACTACTTTCCTCTGCCATTGCTGATGTTGATGTGACATGAAAACACTTGATATGAAGCACCCTTTTGACAGAAAACACTTCTATGGCAAATCTGAAAATTGGCTGTTACCATGTTTGCTAATATTTTTTCAATGCGTTTACACTAGAGAAGCTCCTGGTGAATTTAGTTAGTTGAACTATTTTATTTTCCAATGTGAAAGAGCAGTGAATTAATTCATACTTTAAAATTCATTCTGGACCTCTGATTTTACTTTGTCCTTGTGTTTGTTGTCCGTATGGATGTGGAATGGTCTTAAAGTATTTTCAAGGTAGTCTTAAATTTGACATGTTGAAACCTGCAGAGACCCTGAAGTCAGCTTTGTGTACTTTTTGTGTACGCCTTTTGAATTGAAATATTAATATTCTTCATTTTGGATGTGACACAAATGACCCCCATGCTGTATTTTGCATGTGGATTTGTATTTGTGCAACAGTCCAACATTTATGGCAACCTTTTCGGTTTTCTCTATTCCTGTTCAGGTTTCACATGGAACGTAGAGGAAGACTTTAAGACTGTTCCGGACACGTGGACCCCGGCTCACAGGGTGAAACATCACAATGGACACCCCGTTCCTGACGAGTATGGTCATATTCCAGGTCTGCTGACGTGATATCTGTTATAGTGAAAGACCGTCATTAGTGATACTTGTCAGTGTTGGCGCCAGGAATTTTCAAAAAGGGGTCAATTGGGGTCCCACAGTAAAAATTTTTGTAAGCGTTTTGAAAACAAATGATAAATGTATGCATTATCCTGTTAGATCTCACATTCTATAATGTTTCGGAAAAAGGTTGTCATAAACGTTACTTAATTCATTAAATAATACAAACGAAAACAAATGTTATGTAAATGTATTCAGTTATAAACATTAAAGGCCTACTGAAATGATTTTTTTTTATTTAGACGGGGATAGCAGATACATTCTATGTGTCATACTTGATCATTTCGCGATATTGCCATATTTTTGCTGAAAGGATTTAGTAGAGAACGACGACGATAAAGTTCACAACTTTTGGTCTCTGATAAAAAAAAGCCTTGCCCCTACCGGAAGTAGCGTGACGTCACAGGAGGAAGGACTGCTCATATTTTCCTATTGTTTTCAATGCAGCGAGAGAGATTCGGACCGAGAAAGTGACGATTACCCCATTAATTTGAGCGAGGATGAAAGACTAGTGGATGAGGAACGTGAGAGTGAAGGACTAGCGTGCAGTGCAGGACGTATCTTTTTTCGCTCTGACCGTAACTTAGGTACAAGGGTTCATTGGATTCCACACTCTCTCCTTTTTCTTTTGTGGATCACTGATTTGTATTTTAAACCACCTCGGATACTATATCCTCTTGAAAATGAGAGTCGAGAACGCGAAATGGACATTCACAGTGACTTTTATCTCCACGACAATACATCGGTGAAGCGCTTTAGCTACGGAGCTAACGTGATAGCAACAGGCTTAAATGCAGATAGAAACAAAATAAATAAACCCCTGACTGGAAGGATAGACAGAAGATCAACAATACTATTAAACCATGGACATGTAAATACACGGTTAATGCTTTCCAGGCTGGCGAAGCTTAATGTTGTTGCTAACGACGCCATTGAAGCTAACTTAGCAACGGGACCTCACAGAGCTATGCCAAAAACATTAGCTATCCACCTACGCCAGCCAGCCCTCATCTGCTCATCAACACCCGTGCTCACCTGCGTTCCAGCGATCGACGGAGCGACGAAAGACTTTACCCGATCATAGATGCGGTCGGCGGCCCGGAGACGGAGGAAGTCAAGGTGAGGTCGCCGGCTAGCGTGTCTGCTATCCATCTCAAAGTCCTCTTGGTTGTGTTGCTGTAGTCTGCCGCTAATACACCGATCCCATCTACAACTTTCTTCTTTGCAGTCTTCATTGTTCATTAAACAAATTGCAAAAGATTCACCAACACAGATGTCCAGAATACTGTGGAATTCTGAGATGAAAACAGAGCTTTTTGTATTGGATTCGATTGACGTCACGCACATACGTCATCATACATAGACGTTTTCAACCGGAAGTTTAGCGGGAAATTTAAAATGTCACTTTATAAGTTAACCCGGCCGTATTGGCATGTGTTGCAATGTTAAGATTTCATCATTGATATATAAACTATCAAACTGCGTGGTCGGTAGTAGTGGCTTTCAGTAGGCCTTTAATTTACTTTCTTATTTCCTTAATGGATCTAAACTTTACCGCTGCCGCCCCCAAATCAAAGTTCTCTGGCTGACGAGGACCGCTGACACATCTCATCTCTGCATATTTGACTAGAATACCCTTATGGGCATTACATACATCAACATCAAGTACCTGCTGTACTGTTTACTTGTTGAAACACCCTTTTTAGAGCAAATATCTACCCAAACGACCACTTTGGTGCTGCCAAAAATTGATTTGAAGGGTATTTCAACAAGTAAACAGCTACTGTCTGATTCCAATCAATGCAAGTCATCACAGTCAGGTAATACACCAACTTATATTCTTCTTTTCATGAAAGAAAGGAATGTTAAACATGCTTGTATTATCATTGAACACCTTTAACTTCTTGACCTCTCTTTCATAAGTAAATCAATATGAATTATATAAATGAATGAGGTATATCCCCTCCACTTGGTCAATTGAAAAGTAGCTCGCCTGCAGAAAAAGTGTGGGCACCCCTGGTATAATGTATATTTTATTTTTACATATACCGTATTTCTCGGACTATAAGTCGCTCCGGAGTATAAGTCGCACCGGCCGAAGATGCATAATAAAGAAGGAAAAAAACATATATAAGTCGCACTGGAGTATAAGTCGCATTTTTGGGGGAAATGTATTTGATAAAAGCCAACAGCAAGAATAGACATTTGAAAGGCAATTTAAAATGTCTAAAGAATAGTGAACAACAGGCTGAATAAGTGTACGTTATATGAGGCATAAATAACCAACTGGTATGTTAACGTAACATATTATGGTAAGAGTCATTCAAATACTATAACATATAAAACATGCTATACGTTTACCAAACAATCTGTCACTCCCGATCGCTAAATCCCATGACATTTTCCTCCCCGGTGTCGCCTCTGGTATGTCCTTTCTTTCTGCTGCTCGATGGCCGTTCTCTGCTGCATATTTCACTACGTCCATCTTGTAATCTGCAGTATATGATTTCCTTTTCGGTGCCATTTTAGTTCAGCCCTTCTCAGTTTTTAAAAGTTACCGCCAATGTTGATGTGATCCATTTTAATAGCTTCGGCAGTAGCGTATAGCATGTAGCAGTTAGCATACCATGACCCACAATGCACTTCTGCCATGACCCTCCCCCGCCGAATTCTGATTGGTTGACGTGTGAGTGACGATTGCTGACGTGTGTGTGACGATTGCTGCCATTTGCTTCGTCTCTTACGCGAATGAGATAAATAATATTATTTGATATTTTACGGTAATGTGTTTAATAATTTCACACATAAATCGCTCCGGAGTATATGTCGCACCCTCGGCCAAACTGAAAAAAAAAGATTTATAATCGGAAAAATACGGTACATATTTGAAGTGTTTTTTTTTACAATTTTTAAAATTTGAATTGTATTTAATTAATTTTAATTTCAGCTCTTCTCCAAAGTGGATGCATCAACGGTGGCGTTTTTCCTGGATTCTCAGTGCCATGCTATGTTGTGTTACTGTCAATAGTGCTGTGTGTGCTTGTTTTCTTCTCTTGTATTTATTGCTGATGTGGTTTTTGGTGTTGCCACTTGCGCCTGCGTCAGAAGTGCTCTATAAATACAGTTTGATTGATTTGTAACAAAATGATCCCTGTGAACGTCCAGGCTGGGTTCCGGTGGAGGACGACAACAAGCAGTACTGCTGGCACTCCTCTGTGGTGGACTCCAGCGTTGGGTCAGCTCTGGTCCTCAGACCCGTCCTCAACAACGAAGACACATTGGAAATCGTTGCACTCCCATTGGCCGATCTGCTGGAACAAACTCTGGAGCTGATTGGAACCAACGTCAATGGAAACCCTTATGGTAATATGATCCAGTATTGATCGATCGATTGATTGATTGGCAGATATGGGGCTGTTCAACTCTAGAGATTTCACTCTAGAAGTGGTCCTCCTTTCCTGTGCAGACGTTTTGTGGTTATGATTCAAATGATTCAGCTGTCCAAAACGAAAATGAGTTACTTTAGTCGTTAGGCTTTGCTCCTAGAGTGGAACGATTAGTCGTGTTGTTAAAATTTGGTTTACTGTTTGATAATGCTGCGGTTTGACTGTTTAGTTTGGTTCAATACCTGAGTTTTTCAATCAAGCTGTGAAAAGAATAACTTAATATAATGTCAATGTTTTAAGGTCGCAATCGAAGCGGCATTGAAGACAACCATACAAAGTCACAGCTGCTAGCTGGCTCTTTGATTGATTGAGTGAAACTTTTATTAGTAGATTGCACAGTACAGTACATATTCCGTACAACTGACCACTAAATGGTAACACCCCAATAAGTTTTTCAACTTGTTTAGTCAATTCATGCTCCTGAGGACCGCACACACACACACACAAGTGCCCCTTGTGCAGCCAGCTAGCAAACAGCATCGATGGCTAGCTAGCTTGGCACCGTCATCGACAGGTGTGTTGATGACAGCGAGGGTGCAATAAAGATGAACCTTCTGAAAACTCATCATGAAGGAAGTGGTGTTAGAGCTCTGAAAGACAACACACGTCTGGCCTTCACTGTGTACGTAGTTATTTTAGGTAACAACAATTCAAATGATCACATTGAATTGAATTGTCACAGTGATCCAGATCACCCCCAAAATCTTTTGTTGTCTTTTGTGTCATTTCTGACATTTCGCAAAAGACGAATACAAATCCGGCAGTAAGTTTTTGATCCATCTTGCTAACTAACGAACATCATATACATAACAAGTAAAAACATGCAATTCAAGCAAGTTCACCCACACCATTTATACAAAATCAGGCCATTTTGTATAAACGATAAAACATTGAATATTAAGAAAATGTGAAAGTTTGACTCCTACCATGTTGACTTCTCTGACAACTTCATTAAAGTTTTGTAATCCGTCAGAAATATCAAACAGCTAATATGTGCCAAACGTCGGTAAGTGTGGAGAGTGTTTTGCATATTACCCATCATGCAATGTAATGGATTTATAGATGTGTAATTTTAAATGACATATACATGTTTCATAATGTTCACAAAGTTTAATGAGCCGGATGTGTTTTATGCGCAACTGTGTGTTGACTCTGACTCATGGTTTTTTTTAAACCATGAGTGTGGAAAATTGTTTGGATTGGGCCATATTTATTGATGCTGTGCCCATGTTGCTTTCAAATGAAATCTGTGGTCATTGTCCAGCAATCCTATCCCGAGGCATTCTCAGGCCAGCAGGGAGACAGTCTTTCCACCGTGTCCAGGGTCTTCCCCGTGGTCTCCTAACGGTCGGATGCGCACTAAACACCTCCCCACATCTTATCTGGCTCCTCTCAATGTGGAGGAGTAGTGGCTTTAGTCAGCGCCCCGCCCGAATGACAGACCTTCTCAACCTATCTCTAAGGGAGAGCTCCGCCACCCGACGGAGGAAACTCATTTGGCCGCTTGTACTCGTGATCCTGTCTATTCAGGCATAGCCCAAAGCTCATGACCATAGGTGAGGATAAAGACGTAGATCGACCGGTAAATTGAGAGCCTAGCTCCTTTTTCACCAAGACAGACCGATGCAAGGTTCGCATCACTGCAGACGCTGCACCGATCTGCCTGGTGATCTCATGATCCACTCTTCCCTCATTCGTGAACAAGACCCTAAGGTTCTTGAACTCCTCCACTTGGGGCAACCTCTCCTCCCCAACCCAGAGACGGCACTCCGCTCTTTTCTGGGTAAGACCCATGGACTCGGACTTGGAAGGGCTGATTTTCAAACCGGTCGCTTCACTCTCAGTGGGAGCTGGAGATCCTGGCCAGATGAAGCCAGCAAGACCAAATTAGCTGCAAAAAGCAGAGACCTAATCCTGCAGCCACCAAACCGGATCCCCTCAACGCCCTGACTGCACTTAGAAATTCTGTCCATAAAAGTTGTAAACAGAATCGGTGACAAAGGGCCAACCCTCACTGGACACGGTTCCGATTTACTGCCGGCATTGCGGACGAATCTCTGACACTAATCGTACAGGGAGCGGCCCGATTCCCCATAATCTGTGAGCATTCTCCACAGGACTTTCCGAGCGATACGGTCAAATGCCTTCTCTAAGTCCACAAAGCACTTATAGACTAGTTGGGCACACTCCCATGCACCCTCAAGGACCCTGCCGAGAGTATAGAGTTGGTCCACAGTTCCACGACCAGCTTGAAAACCACGCTGCTTCTCCTGAATCTGAGGTTCAACTATCCGGCACAGCCTCCTCTCCAGTACATCGGTCATTTCATGACCTAATTTAGTTCATGACTTGTTTTTAGTTCCATATTTGGATCAAAAGAGTAAATATTCTATTCTGCTGTTACATTGTCAATCGCTTTTCCATGCTGACAACAGGCTTGGGCTCTAAAAAGCAGCCCATCCACTTTCTGGTGTCCCATGGGAGCATCTGCATCAGAAACCCTCCTCCAGTGGACTTCCAACAGCTCTACTCGTGGTTTCGGGGAGATTCTGAGGGTCGGATTGAGGGAATCGTGTGGCACTGTGCTGGTGGATCACTCTTCAAGGTAAGATGTTTCTGCAATCGTTCATATTCCTTGTAATGGAAGATGTTTTTGTTTCACAGCTTCACCGCCATCACCTGGGCCTGGAGTGGCCAGCAGAGGGCACTCACCTGGGCAACAAGCCAGTCGTGGTTGGTGTCAGTGGGACAACGTTGGACGACAATAGCAAGAGTCTGTTTGTATCATTTTCACGCATGAACGGACGTTGTTTCAGCCGCCTGCACGACGTCCACTTTGACCTGGAAATCCAGTCCACTACTTGAACTTTTTCAAAGGCAGCCAAGCACTTCTAGCTTCCCGTTAGCCCAGCGTGCAGCTTTTTGACCATGGTCAAATAAATACCTTCAAATAGGCAGTCTAAGGGCCTGATATGCTAATATCCAAAAACCAGATGCTAAACAAAGTGTACAAAGTATCAAATAGTTCATAAGATTGTAGCATTTTAGTGTTTTGGTGCCACCGTACGTCTGTTACCTTGAGTCACAGGTTCAAAAATGTGTCTAGAAACTCCACCAATGCCAAAGACGGCTTACAAACGTGAAAAAAAAAACAATTTCTGCTGAATAGGAGTCTTATATTTCAAAATGTGGACCACATTTCACTTAAAACTTGGCTTTTAAGCCTGGTGTATCTCTTGTGTCAAGTAACTTTAAGAGCAGGTTCAATTCCGGCACATATTATTTCTGGTGCACAAAGATCTTTTCCTCTCACACACCACACTTCTCATTCAATGTCGACCAT
The DNA here is from genome assembly GCF_033978785.1 of Entelurus aequoreus. Taxonomy (NCBI): domain Eukaryota; kingdom Metazoa; phylum Chordata; class Actinopteri; order Syngnathiformes; family Syngnathidae; genus Entelurus; species Entelurus aequoreus. Next base: position 60,671,220 of record NC_084740.1, read on the forward strand.
GTTGTTAACTTCCAATAGTTATTGAACAGGTTTGTGTATTTTCAATGACATGATAGCGCAAGAGTCCCATGTCTCAAACGGCCGAATAGTGTTGCAAATAATAATAGCGTCCTCGATTCGTTCAAAGTAGCACAGTCCATCTTCACCAAGGTAATTTCCTCTAGCTTATAAGTAAAATGTCCATTAAAAGCCAACGGATGATTGTGAAGGATTCATTCCAGTGTAGACAAAGATGCGGAGGTTGTGCTTGTCACTCTTCACAAGAATTGTCTACGCCAGCTGCGGTCGCTCCTTCGGGAGACACTGCCCCTCAGTGTTTGGACAGAGAATTACAAGTGTGGTGCCACCCCTCACTGAAGAACACGAACTCAAACAAGATGCTGACAGAGGGGACGCAAGCGAGGTGATGCAAGAGTATATTCCAGTTTTTAGTTTTCAGTAAACAAATGTTACACTTCAGCTTGTTCCACTCTATTGATGTTGGTTACCATGACGACTTGTAAAATAAACTGTATTTTGTAGTCGGCAAAGTACATCTACTTCAAGTAAGCAACGACCCTTTTGTGATTCTTTTGCAGAACTAAACATTACATTGTCTAGAGTCATCTTTTACTCTGGATAACATCTGTAACTGCTCTGGCCTCAATTTATCTCAAGGTAAGTCCAGCTTTTCTTTGCCATCCTTTGATGAAGACATATATCTTCAATCTACAGACGCATTCCAGCCATGTTGTCTCATCCAACCTGGGTAATGTTCAAACTTGGAAGGAATGCTCAAAGAAGATGGATGGGTGTTTGCTTTGGAACATGTGCAGATTGTGATGCGCTAACTTGACACAGGCGATGCTTACAGTCTGGCAGCACCTTGTTTTGACAACTGCACACAAATTGTGGTGTCAAGTAGAGCAATGTACACATTTTTGCAGACTGGAACGTAAACATGTGTTGTGACGTTATTCAACTATGATTCTTCAAATATATCAAATTGTTACGGCCCTTACTCCTGGTTAGTATATTGCATTTTCTGGGGATCAATAGGATCAACATGACTTTAAAAGTCTTATATAAGTGTTATAATGAAGACAACACATCATATAAACTGTGCTAAGGTCTAGGGACACTGGAGCAGCCCCACACAATCCGGATGCAGAACCATTGTCACTAGCAACGCCGTGAAACCTCTTAATTGGGTGATCAAGTGTGATGGGTCAAATGCAGAGAACAATTTCGCCACACCTCGTGTGTGTGTGACAATCATTGGTACTTTAAAGGCCTACTGAAATGATTTTTTTTTAGTTAAACGGGGATAGCAGATCCATTCTGTGTGTCATACTTGATCATTTTGCGATATTGCCATATTTTTGCTGAAAGGATTTAGTATAGAACAACGTCGATAAAGTCCGCAACTTTTGGTCTCTGATAAAAAAAACCTTGCCCCTGCCGGAACTAGCGTGACGTTGTCAGTTGTTCACTCCCTCATATTTTCCTATTGTTTTCAACGCAGCTAGAGCGATTCGGACCATTACCCCATTAATTTGAGCGAGGATGAAAGATTCGTGGACGAGGAACGTTAGAGTGACGGACTAGAATGCAGTGAAATACATATTTTTTTTCGCTCTGACCGTAACTTAGGTACAAGCTGACTCATTGGATTCCACTCTTTCTCCTTTTTCTATTGTGGATCACGGATTTGTATTTTAAACCACCTCGGATACTATATCCTCTTGAAAATGAGAGTCGAGAACGCGAAATGGACATTCAGTGCCTTTTATCTCCACGACAATACATCGGCGAAATGCTTTAGCTACGAGCTAACGTGATAGCATCGTGCTTTAACTGCATATAGAAACAAAAAAAATAAACCCCTGACTGGAAGGATAGATAGAAAATCAACAATACCATTAAACCGTGGACGTGTAAATACACGGTTAATGCTTTCCAGGCTGGCGAAGGTTAACAATGCTGTGCTAACGACGCCATTGAAGCTAACTTAGCAACTTAGCAACCGGACCGCACAGAGCTATGCTAAAAACATTAGCCCGCCACCTACGCCAGCCAGCCCTCATCTGCTCATCAACACCCGTGCTCACCTGCGTTCCAGCGATCGGCAGAAGGACGAAGGACTTCACCCGATGCGTTTGGCGACCCGGAGACGTAGGAAGTCAAGGTGAGGTCGGCGGCTAGCGCGTCTGCTCTCCAACAAAGTCCTCCTGGTTGTGTTGCTGTAGTCCGCTGCTAATACACCGATCCCACCTACAACTGTCTTCTTTGCAGCCTTCATTGTTCATTAAACAAATTGCAAAATATGTCCAGAATACTGTGGAATTATGAAATGAAAACAGAGCTTTTTGTATAGGATTCTACGGGGTACCATAACTTCCGTTAAACTGACTACGTCACGCGCATACGTCATCATACCGCAACGTTTCAGCCGGATATTTCCCGGGAAATTTTAAATGTCACTTTATAAGTTAACCCGGCCGTATTGGCATGTGTTGCAATGTTAAGATTTCATCATTGATGTATAAACTATCAGACTGCGTGGTCGGTAGTAGTGGCTTTCAGTAGGTCTTTAAAAGTCTTATATAAGTGTTATAATGAAGACAACACATGATATAAACTGTGCTAAGGTCTAGGGACGCTGGAGCAGCCCCGCACAATCCGAATGCAGACCCATTGTCACTAGCAACGCCGTGAAACCTCTTAATTGGGTGATCAAGGGTGATGGGTCAAATGCAGAGAACAATTTCGCCACACCTTGTGTGTGTGTGACAATCATTGGTACTTTAACTTTATTGGATGAGCTTCAAGAGGTAGTCACCTGAAATTGTTTTCACTTCACAGGTGTGCTTGAAGCTCATGGAGAGAATGCCAAGTGTGCAAAGCAGTAACCAGAACAAAGGGTGGTTATTTTGAAGAAACTAGAATATAAAACCTGTTTTCAGTTATTTCACCTTTTTTTTTGTTAAGTACATAACTCCACATGTGTTCATTCATAGTTTTGATGTGACAATCTACAATGTAAATAGTCATGAAAATAAAGAAAACACATTGAATGAGAAGGTGTGTCCAAACCTTTAGCCTGTACTGTAAATAAAACAAGAATCCACAAAATAATGATATGTGAAGACACATCTTTTTAATACAATTGTGTAGCTACTGTATCTTAAACCACTCTGCTAAACTAAGCGCGCCAATACGCAAAGATGACGTCACAGTATGATCGCTTGTGATTGGCTCATTTACCCACTCTGACCAATCGGTGCACAGATTATTGGAAACAAAAGGGATGCCATGTAGGGTGGTCTCGATACCAATATTTTGGTACCGGTACCAAAATGTATTTCAATACTTTTCGATACTTTTTTAAATAAAGGGGACCACAAAAAATGACATTATTGGCTTTATTATAACAACAAATCTTAGTGTACATGAAACATATGTTTATTATTGTAATATAATCCTTAAATAAAATAGTGAACATACTAGACAACTTGTCTTTTAGTAGTAAGTAAACAAACAAAGACTCCTAATTAGTCTGCTGACGTATGCAGTAACATATTGTGTCATTTATACACCTATTATTTTGTCTACATTATGAGGGACAAATTGTAAAAAAATATTAATCTACGTGTTCATTTACTGTTAATATCTGCTTATTTTCTGTTTTAACATGTTCTATCTACACTTCTGTTAAAATGTAATAATCACTTATTCTTCTCTTCTTTGATACTTCACATTAGTTTTGGATGATACCACACATTAGGTATCGGTCCGATACCAAGTAGATACAGGATCATACATTGGTCATAATTTAAGTTCTCATGTGTCCAGGGACATATTTCCTGACTTTATAAACATAGTATGAATTTTTTTAAAAAGAAACAAATATTTTGTGATGATAAAAAATATTGATGTAATCATAGTAGTATCGACTAGATACTCTTGTTCTTGGTATCATTACAGTGGATGCCAGTGGATGTGTATCCTCCTACGGTGTGTAGTGAAGCATGTTTAGCTATTCCTCGTCCTCCAGTGATAATGATTTTTGTAAGATACTTACTTTATTTGTCGCCATGGAGGCCAGGATTAGTGATTTAGAAGTAGCTAAAACACTGTGGATGGACATTAGCCGCTAACTAGCTAGCCATGTCTTAAAGCAGCTCTTCCTGAGGGTGTTTCAGTGTTATAACTTCACATTTATCGTCAGTTTTTAGGCCAAAATGCATCCGTTCTCCCTTTTCTGTCTACACACTGTGTCTGCTTGTAAGTACTCTGTGTGTGTGTGCGCTGCCGAACATGCTCCTCTGCTCGTAAAACCAGCAATGTCACGACGTAAAAAGAATATAGCGAACTGGTAATTTTCAAACAGAGTATAGTACCATTTTTGATTTATTAGTACCGCGATACTATACTAGTACCGCTATACCGTACAACGCTAACGCCATGATTTAGTTGCCGCCTTCTGATGAACGTTATATGAAAGGCTGATAAGTCTTTGAATGAATTTGAATACAAAAAGTCAAGTTGAGGTGGCGACTTGTCCAGGGTGTACCCCGCCTTCCACCCGAATGCAGCTGGATATAGGCTCCAGCACCTCCCGCGACCCCGAAAGGGACAATCGGTATAAAATGGATGGATGATTGGAAGTTGAAACAAACGCTGTGTTCCTTGTGAGCTGGAAGGAGGATGACTCGTCTTCAATATCATCGGCTAACTTTGCCTCCATGATGTCATAAAGACCAAGGCACAAAAACAGAGGGACTAGTCATTGACTTGTCACGTCCTACGTCACGATTATTTAGATTTCATTGTCCACTTTGGAGATTGCAGGGGAGAAGATGCCTGCCGCTCTGGAATGGGATGACCTGAAGAGCATTGATCCAGCCACCCTCCACGAACGTTACAAGGATGAAATCGACGGTGTCATCGAGCTTCTCACTTTGGTAAGCGTCCCCAAGTCTTACGTTAGGTTCCATTCTAGAGGCTAACCTTTCCTGTGATAAAATGGCAACCAAGGTAATCAGAAAGGTTAACCAACGAACGAGATTTCTCTACAGAATCTTCTCTCTGGTCAACAAAAGCACCTTGAGGATTCTGGCGGGAACTCTCGTTCAACCCTTTTTCGATTACGCGTGCACCTCCTGGTACCCTAGCACCTCCAAAACCCTCAAATCTAAACCCCAAACATCTCAGAACAAGCTAGTCAGGTTACTTCTAGACCTCCACCCCAGATCCCACCTCACTCCTACCCACTTCTCTAAAGTGGGCTGGCTCAAGGTGGAGGACAGAGTTAAACAACTTGCACTGAGCCTAGTCTATAAAATCCACTACACCTCCCTGATACCGAAGTATATGTCAAACTACTTCCTTAACGTAAATGACCGCCATAACCACAACACCAGGGGGAGCTCCACTAACAACGTTAAACCCAGATTCCGAACTAACAAAGGTCTTAACTCATTCTCTTTCTATGCCACATCAATGTGGAATGCGCTCCCAACAGGTGTAAAAGAAAGGGCATCTCTATCCTCTTTCAAAACCGCAATAAAAGTTCACCTCCAGGCAGCTACAACCCTAAACTAACACCCTCCCCGGATTGCTAATAATCAAATGTAAACAATCAAATGCAGATACTTTTTCTTATGCCTTCTGATCTCTCTCTCTCTCTCTCTCTCTCTCTCTCTCTTAATCTCTCTCTCTCTATATGTCCACTACTTGATGTCCATATCCTACCCCCCACCCCCTCCACACCCCTGATTGTAAATAATGTAAATAATTCAATGTGATTATCTTGTGTGATGACTGTATTATGATGATAGTATATATGATAGTATATATCTGTACCATGAATCAATTTAAGTGGACCCCGACTAAAACAAGTTGAAAAACTTATTCGGGTGTTACCATTTAGTGGTCAATTGTACGGAATATGTACTTCTCTGTGCAACCTACTAATAAAAGTCTCAATCAATCAATCAAAAAACGTGTTTGCGTTTGCAACCCAAGTCTCTGTACGACTTGGACTCGCAAACATGGGAGCGCTGACTTTTCACCTTTAAAGATGTTGGCGGCAAACACTCTCGGCTCCTCCCAGCCTGCACTAAATCCACATCAGTCGGACGTCTGGGCTTAGAGCGGCGCTGGCAACAAGTCGATGGCATGTTTTACTGAAATATTTATGTCCACGCGCTGAAATGATCCCAAGACAAAGACGTCCTTGTTTGGCCTTCATGTTGCATGTGGATGTGTTGCAGGCAGAAGAATGGGAGGTGGAGCACCAAGATCAGGAGGACGTTGTCCATGTACTGCAAGTCTTCCAGGCCCTGCTCAAGGTCTTCCAGTCAATTCTCTCCCATATCTAATCCATTATTATTCCTATTATCCATCTGGCAACACCTGCGCTCGTTCATTTCCACTCAAATAGAGAAGTGGAAGAGCTGCACAGTAGTGATGGGTTGATGAGGCGTCATGAAGCGTTTCGACACATTGCAAAACTATTGATACTGTGTCACTAAATACTGACATCTGCTGGACATTAAAAATCCCTACAGGCAACCTATGGAACGACTCAACTGACACTGATTTTATGACCTAGTATATACAATAATATAAACCAAGTCATTGTATTTCATTTAGGATTATTTCATATCTTCATTTAAATAAAAATATATTTTTATCTTTTGTAGATACAGTCAATAAATAATGTGAACATTTACTAGGGATGTCCGATAAAGGTTTTTTGCCGATATCTGATATTGTCCAACTCTTAATTACCGATACCGATATCAACCGATACCGATATATACAGTCGTGGAATTAACACATTATTATGCCTAATTTGGACAACCAGGTATGGTGAAGATAAGGTCCTTTTTAAAAAAAATTATAAAATAAAAGATAAATTAAAAACATTTTCTTGAATAAAAAAGAAAGTAAAACAATATAAAAACAGTTACATAGAAACTAGTAATTAATGAAAATGAGTAAAATTAAGTGTTAAAGGTTAGTACTATTAGTGGAGCAGCAGCACGCACAATCATGTGTGCTTACAGACTGTATCCCTTGCAGACTGTATTGATATATATTGATATATAATGTAGGAAGCAGAATATTAATAACAGAAAGAAACAACCCTTTTGTGTGAATGAGTGTAAATGGGGGAGGGAGGTTTTTTGGCTTGGTGCACTAATTGTAAGTGTATCTTGTGTTTTTTATGATGATTTAATAAAAAAACCAAAAACGATACCGATAATAAAAAAAACGATACCGATAATTTCCGATATTACATTTTAAAGCATTTATCATCTCTAATCATAACATGGAAATCTAAGAGAACGTGTTGTGAATGAGGATGCTTGTGGACTGCGATTTTTTTTAAATTATTAATTTTTTTACACATTTTCATTTAAAAAAAAAAAGTTTTTCCAACATATTAAATTTTAGACGATTTCTCTTCTTAGTTATTATTCCTCCGGCTGTAGAAAAGACCCGCTCACAGGGCACAGAGGAGGCGTCAGTGCGACACAGTTCGCATATCGGTCACGTGACTTTCTAAAAGCGGTACGCGCACCGACACAGGGTGTTGCTCTATGAGCTCGACGCATGCGCCGATGCATCGGTGTTGTCACTACTGCACAGTCAGAGTGATCTGTTAAGTGTCTGACTTCTCCACTTAAGCTCTTCCAGCCTCCACATGCGAATACATTCCACCAGTAACAAGAAGAAGATCCAGTGTGTCTCAGGCTGCTTCTACACTAAGCCGGCTAAAGTTATACAGGATATATCCCACCTAACCTTATCCCTGTCCACACACACACACAATGCCATCGTTTAAGACCCCCTCCCCCGTCTGTCCGCCGCTATTTCAATGAACTGGAATCCAGTGTGTTGTGGGCATACTTGCCAACCCTCCCGTTTTTAGCGGGAGAATCCCGGTATTCAGCGCCTCTCCCGACAACCTCCCGGCAGAGATTTTCTCCCGACAAACTCCCGGTATTCAGCCGGAGCTGGAGGCCACGCCCCCTCCAGCTCAATGCGGACCTGAGACTGAGTGGGGACAGCCTGTTCTCACGTCCGCTTTCCCACAATATAAACAGCTTGCCTGCCCAATGACGTCATAACATCTAGGGCTTTTAGAGAGTAGAGTGCACAACTGCGCACACAACAGGGAGACGAAGCAGAAGAACGAGGAAATTACAGACATGGCGACGCCGTCGACGAGCAAGATGAAGAAATACGCTTGCAAGTTCCAAAACGAATGAAAACAAGAATTTCAGTTCATCCAGGACAGTTCGAAGGGGAAGGTGTATGTTGCCTGTAAATTTTGTAGAACAGACTTCTCCATTGAACACGGTGGCCGAAATGATATACTCATCATGAACGGACAAGTTAAACAGGACAATACTGCCATCTAATGGATAGCCACCAGAACACTGAAATTCAAGTATTTCTTTTATTTATATGTAAATATATATATATATATATATATATATATATATATATATATATATATATATATATATATATATATATATATATATACAGCTAGAATTCACTGAAAGTCAAGTATTTCATACATATATATATATATATATATATATATATATATATATATATATATATATATATGAAATATATATGAAATACTCGAGTTGGTGAATTCTAGCTGTAAATAACCACGCCCCCCCCCCCCCCCCGCCCCCAACCCCCCCCCCCCAACCCCCACCACCCGATATTGGAGGTCTCAAGGTTGGCAAGTATGGTTGTGGGGCCCTATTGTAGTGAATCACACCTGAGACATCATAAATTAATCACATCTTTAATGGACATGTGGAAGTAAACTATGTGATAAAGAACATTTGACAACAATCAATCTAGATATCTGGTCAGGACACTCCTCACTCTTTTGCCCTAACCTTCATTGGCCATTCCTTTTTGGTGACTTTATAGACTCTGGACCGAGACGTTGAGTAATCGCTCGACATACATGGTGGACAATAACTGGTACAGTCTGCTTTGCCAGTCCAAAAGCATTTGCTGTTTTCCGTAGTCTTCCCTCGTCGGCCAGGTAATACAAAGTAGACGTTACCTTTATCACATTCACAGGACCCCGCTATCTTGTCAAGTTCAAACACTGATGACATCTTTTAAACAGACAAGAAGCAAGGAATCATGCAGAGACAAGAGTTCAATTTAGCTCAATGAGGAGAGACGTTTTGGGTTGTACACTTAGTTACAGATCCAACCTATGCTCTAAGGCAGTGGTCCCAAACCACCGGGCCGCAAGAAATTGGAAAAAAAAAAAAATATATATATTTTTATTTTTTTTATTAAATCAACATAAAAAACACAATATATACATTATATATCAATATAGATCAATATAGTCTGCAGGGATACAGTTCGTAAGCACACAAGATTGTATTTCTTTATGAAAAAAATAATAATAAAAAAAAATAAAATAAAATTCCACCCACCCCCCACCCCGGTCCGTGGGACACATTTTCAAGCGTTGACCGGTCCGCAGTTACAAAAAGGTTGGGGACCACTGCTCTAAGGTACAGCCCACGTGCTCCTCTATTTATTTGGGCGGTCCCTGGTTACATCACTGAGGCTGCTTCTGAAGGAAGGAGGGTCATTTCAGCAGCCCCAGTTGGACACAATATCAATCAATCAATCAATCAATGTTTATTTATATAGCCCTAAATCACAAGTGTCTCAAAGGGCTGTACAAGCCACAACGACATCCTCGGTACAGAGCCCACATACGGGCAAGGAAAAACTCACCCCAGTGGGACGTCGGTGAATGACTATGAGAAACCTTGGAGAGGACCGCATATGTGGGTAACCCCCCCCCCTCTCTAGGGGAGACCGAAAGCAATGGATGTCGAGTGGGTCTGACATAATATTGTGAAAGTCCAGTCCACAGTGGATCCAACACATCAGCGAGAGTCCAGTCCACAGCGGGGCCAACAGGAAACCATCCCGAGCGGAGACGGGTCAGCAGCGCAGAGATGTCCCCAACCGATGCACAGGCTAGTGGTCCACCCGGGGTCCCGACTCTGGACAGCCAGCACTTCATCCATGGCCACCGGACCTATGCAACTCCCCCTCGCAAGGGACAGGGGAGAAGAGGAGAGAAGAAAAGAAACGGCAGATCAACTGGTCTAAAAAAGGGGGGTCTATTTAAAGGCTAGATTATACAAATGAGTTTTAAGATGGGACTTAAATGCTTCTACTGAGGTAGCATCTCTAACTGTTACCGGGAGGGCATTCCAGAGTACTGGAGCCCGAATAGAAAACGCTCTATAGCCCGCAGACTTTTTTTGGGCTCTGGGAATCACTAATAAGCCGGATTTCTTTGAACGCAGATTTCTTGTCGGGACATATGGTACAATACAATCGGCGAGATAGGCTGGAGCTAAACCGTGTAGTATTTTATACGTAAGTAGTAAAACCTTAAAGTCGCATCTTAAGTGCACAGGAAGCCAGTGCAGGTGAGCCAGTATAGGCGTAATATGATCAAACTTTCTTGTTTTTGTCAAAAGCCTTGCAGCCGCATTTTGTACCAACTGTAGTCTTTTAATGCTAGACATAGGGAGACCCGAAAATAATACGTTACAGTAATCGAGACGAGACGTAACGAACGCATGAATAATGATCTCAGCGTCGCTAGTGGACAAGATGGAACGAATTTTAGTGATATTACGGAGATGAAAGAAGGCCGATTTAGTAACACTCTTAATGTGTGACTCAAACGAGAGAGTTGGGTCGAAGATAATACCTAGATTCTTTACAGAGTCGCCTTGTGTAATTGTTTGGTTGTCAAATGTTAAGGTGGTATTATTAAATAGATGTTGGTGTCTAGCAGGACCGATAATCAGCATTTCCGTTTATATGATTATTCAGAAATGCAAATGTGCTGACACTCGTGATATCGCCCTGTCTCTGCTTTGTCTGCGTCACGGTACTTGATGTTCTGGACACAAACACTGATACGAGACGACTCGCAATCTTGGAATTGCAAGTTGTCCCTTTGCACAGATAGAAAAGTACAACTTCAGCACAATTGATAATAACTATAGCAATGGCCTTTAAGCTTAAGAGTTGTGTGATGACTTACACATAATTATTCTAACAATTCTCCTTGTGTCTCCTTCATACTTGCCAACCTTGAGACCTCCGATTCCGGGAGGTGGGGGGTGGGGTGTGGGCGGGGACGGGGCAGGGGTGTGGTTGGGGGCGTGGTTAAGAGGGGAGGAGTATATTTACAGCTAGAATTCACCAACTCGAGTATTTCATATATATATATATATATATATATATATATATATATATATATATATATATATATATATATATATGTATATATATATATATATATATATATATATATATGTATATATATGTATGTATATATATATATATATATGTATATATATGTGTGTATGAAATACTTGACTTTTAGTGAATTCTAGCTATATATATATATATATATATATATATATATATATATATATATATATATATATATATATATATACATATTTATTTTATTATACATATAAATAAAATAAATACTTGAATTTCAGTGTTCCGCAGGCTGTCCAGTAGATGGCAGTATTGTCCTGTTTAAGAGTGTCACAACATTGCTGTTTACGGCAGACGAACTGCTTTACGGTAGACGAAAACGTGACTGCTGTTGTTGTGTGTTGTTACCGCGCTGGGAGGACGTTAATGAAACTGCCTAACAATAAACCCACATAAAAAACCAAGAACTCTCCCTCGATCATTCTACAGTTATAACGTGATTGGGCAGGCACACTGTTTATATCGTGGGAAAGCGGACGTGAAAACAGACTGTCGCCGCTGTCCCCACTCAGGTCCGCATTGAGCTGGAGGGGGCGTGGCCTCCAGCTCCGACTGAATTCCGGGAGATTTTCGGGAGAAAATTTCTTCCGGGAGCTTTTCGGGACAAGCGCTGAATTCCGGTTGGCAAGTATGCTCTCCTTCGACAAATGGACAAAGTTTTTCACTAAGTAGAATCACAGCTGACCTGGACATTGGAAAGTTCTCTTGCTGTTCCTCTAGCACAACACACTCGTTGACAAACATATCTTACCAGGCTGCCGTTCTTCCAGGCCTTATCTAAGAAATGTTGTATCCCAAATAGCTGCAGTTTCCTTCTCTTAAGGTATTCATGTGTGATTTCCACAAGCATCTGTACATGTAGAAGAAGGAAAAACGTGGTTGTTATGAAGCTGGCTGTGGCGCGTTCTTTCTGACGTCACTTCCTGTGTGGGCCGCGGTCTTTCTGGCATCACTTCCTCTCCGAACTCAGTTTGTAAACAATCAATGAGTCCATAAAAAGCTAAGAGCCGGAGATTCAAGAAATACACGGCGCACTTACCCGTGTAAAAAATGATCCAAGGAGGGAAACCTTACACGATGGGTTAGTGTGGCTGACACGGGGCTTGGGCTAAATAGTTATTGGTTTAAGGAGTTATCTGGCTTAGTCTACACATGTCCTAAGAAGTCATCAGCTGAAACAGATTCTTTGATAATTGAATACAAATGTGCAAATTCAGGTCTGAGGACAAGTCCTGAACAAGAGATGCTAATCACTCTTCTACTCATAATTACAATAATAATGGATTAGATGTATTTGGTGCTCAGACGACCCCCTGCTGTGACTGAACGTCATTGACGTGGAAATAAACTCTTCTAGAGCAAAGCAACAATCCCAGATAACAATATAACACGTTATAGACATTTGATATATTTGCAATCATCGCAATGCAGCCTGACATGGATGCATGAAAAAGACATATTTGGGGAAATCTGGTAACACCAACAGTGTTATTGTTGTCTTCCTCTTCTGCCAGATGAAACATCAAGAAGCTTCTCTCGCTGAAGAACTAGTGGAAGAGCAGGAAAAGAATGGTTGGTGTTGTTGCCTTGTACTTTTGTACTTTTCCCAAAAAGATGCATCTCACATTTTTTTCTTCCGTTGTCTGTGCTTTAGAAACTAAAATTCTTGCCAAGGTGTCGAGACTGGAGGAAGAACTGGAGGTATCTGTTTTTTTTTTGCAGAGCTCACCAAAATACTGCGTGAGGAACCTCTCTGTGCCAACATTTTTTCCATGAACCTTATGATTGGACATTTTCAACATGATTATCCAACATTTGAACATTTGGTGGGTCAGAAAAGACCATAATACCAGATAAGACAATCCATCGCTGCCTTGCATGCCAGTGACCTTGGTGATCTTATTTTGAAGGGGAATTTGCTAGTAGTCGAGAGTCTCCTTACAGAATCAGAATCAGCTTTATTGTCATTACGCAGGGTAACGAGATTGAGGCCATTCCATACAGTGCGATAAAACAAGTGTACACTCTATACAGAGGGTGAAATGAATATGTACATGAATATCTACATGAAACAGGGTGGTTGGTGGAATGGGTTATTGCACCGAAGAGAAGGCAGTTATTAGGGTCAATGGGGCAGTCTGTTCAGGGTGGTTATGGCCCTGGGGAAGAAGCTGTTTTTTAGCCTGTTCGTCTTGGTTTTAATGCACCTGTAGCGCTTCCCAGAGGGCAGCAGGTGGAACAGGTCAGAGCCAGGGTGGGTGCTGTCCTTGATGATGGCACTGGCTCTGTTGAGGCAGCGGGAGGTGTAGATGTCCATCAGAGAGGGGAGAGGGCGGCCGATGATCTTTTGAGCCGTCTTGACCACTCTTTGCAGCCTCTCCCTGTCTGCTGCAGTGCAGCTGCCGTACCATACTGTAATACAGTAGGTCAGCAGGCTCTCGATGGACGAGCGGTAGAAGGTCAGCAGCAGGTCAGGCTTCAGGTTGTACTTCCCGAGGACTCTCAGGAAGTGTAGCCGCTGCTGAGCCTTCTTGATGATTGCTGTGGTGTTGACTGTCCAGGAAAAGTCGTTAGAGATGTGGACTCCAAGGTACCTGAAGGTGTGGACCCCCTCCACACGCTCGCCGTTGATGTAGAGGGGGGCAGGGTCGGTGCTGCTCCTCCTGAAGTCGACGATGATCTTTCTGGTCTTGAGAGCGAGGTTGTTCTCCGAAGACCAGGCCGTCAGCTTCAGGACCTCCTCCTTGTAGGCAGCCTCGTCACCCCTGGAGATGAGCCCGACCACTGTGGTAGCTTCAGCAAACTTGACGATAAGGTTGTCACTGTGGGCTGGACTGCAGTCATGGGTGTAGAGGCATTAGAGGAGGGGGCTCAGCACACAGCCCTGTGGGGAGCCGATGCTCAGCGTGCGGGTGGATGAGAGGTGGGGGCCAAGTCTCACATTCTGGGGTCGGTCCGTTAGGAAGTCCCTTATCCAGGCGTTTGTGAGAGGGGGGAGGCCAAGAGTGTCCAGTTTATTGCAGAGTCTGTCCGGGATTATTGTATTGAAAGCAGAACTATAATCCACAGAGAGCATCCGGACGTAGCTCTGCTGCTGCAGAGCTACCCATCGTTGCACATTGGCGTGTTGACTATGAGAGTTGGAGAGATATTTGCATGCTTTGATTGTTTGTTTCCTGTGCATGTGAGAATGTGGCCGGCGGCCCGGACAACCGCCTGCTGAGAAATGAGCTGCGGCATCTGAAAGGCGAGCTGATGCGCAAGGAGGAGATGGTGCACCAGCTGAAGAAAGAAATGACAAGAGACAAGAAGGCCACAGAGAACGTAGGAATGAACACACACTTCCACACCTGCAGTGAAGTCTGGTCCTATTTACACTTGCGCCCCCTGTAGGTCAGGCACAGTACTGCCTGGTCCTATTTACACCTGCGCCCCCTGTAGTTCAGGCAGAGTACTGTCTGGTCCTATTTACACCTGCGTTCCCCGTAGGTCAGGCAGAGTACTGTCTGCCTCACCTGCTGACTAGCCACCTTTCTGTCAGTCGACCACATCCGATCCATCCATCCATTCAGTTTTCTTAGTATCCTTTATGCGGATGCACAATGTAATGTCTTCAAGCCCAAACCTTCCGACTTTTCAAGACCAATACCAATCTTCAATTTAGTTCAATTTTCTTCATTTACAAAACATGATAAAAGTCCATACAATTGTATAAGATGTGTTAAGTGCTTTGTCAAGTGGAAACTCACAGAAGATGTAATAGCTTATAAGCGGGGCCCCAATACACGACATGTAAGATAAATGTATAAAATGTCCACATGCTTACATCCTAAAGCATCTCCTAAACATTTCCTACATTCTAAACCACAGGTGTCAAACTCAAGGCCCGGGGGCCAAATCTGGCCCACGACATCATTTTATCTACCCCGCAAACACCTGGCAATGATATGTGTCAATAAAGTACTTCATGCAGGGCCGGCCCGTGGCATAGGCCGTATAGGCAAATGCTAAGGGCGCCGTACATCAGGGGGCGCCACGCTAGTGCCACAAATGTTGGAGAAAAAAAAAAAAAAAAGTTGGTACTATTATTTCTAAATACAAAAAATAATCCCACGTTAATTAAAATGCAAAGTAAAGCCTATTTAATGCAAATATTATTTGTTACAACATTACGCCCCCCCCATCCCCCCGCACGGTGCGCCCCCTCCCTTCCCGTATCATGACTCTTACCACATCGCCCTAGGCACCTAAAATCTTGCCTAGGGCGCCAGATTGGTTAGGGCCAGGCCTGACTTCATGTTTTCTCACTAAATGTCATAGATTTTTTTCATTTTGACAGAAAAAATATATGTACTGCTTGAAATTGCATACCTTTTAAACTTTAATAGTATCCAATATCGCAACAAATATTACAGTATAATATCATACTTTCCAAACGTGTTTTTGTCTAAATAAAAATACTTAACTTTACAGCAAACTACCCATCAAATTCATAAAAATGACAAGTAAATTTTTCGTTGTTCTTTACAGCATATTACTGTAAATTTAAAAAAAATACTACTGTTTTTTTGCGTAAAAATTCTGTTGACTGACTTGCTGCCGGTTTTTGGCTGTAAAATCTTGTTTTTAACTGTGTATTACTGTAAATGGAAAAATGATGCATTTGTTTTTACGGTAGAAAAACTGGCAGCTAAGTTGCCAGAATAAAAATATATTGTTGTAAAAACCAATGTCAATTTAACACAAACATTCGGGCAACTAAGCTGCCAGCTTTTTCCGTAAATCCCCCAAAAAACTGTTTTTCCATTTACCGTAAAATGTTGTAGAAAATAAAAAAAACACTATTTACAGTAAAATTTTGTAAATGTAAAGTTTTTACTGTAAAATGGACAGTCTACTTAAAACAATGCATATAATAAATAATGAAATCCAGAGGCAAATTCATACATTATTCACTGTTACAAGCCATAACTGCCATGTGGCCCTCAATGAAAACCACTTTGACAACTCTGGTCTAGCAGGTCAAACACCCTTTTGTTTGTTCCATCTCCTGTAGTTGTTTCTGCGAGCACAAGCAGCAGAAGATGACCTGAAGATGTTGAAAAGAGAGGTAGGATCCATGAAGTGAGGGCTGGAAGACATCAAACTCCCTCACGCCTGCTTGTTCGTAATGGTGTCATGTCCTCCTGAAAGCTCACATGTCCTCCCATCAGAACTCGCAGCTCCTGCAGGATGTGGACTTTTATCACAGAGAGCTGGAACGCAAGGAGTCGGGTCCGTCCAGAGACGAGAACGCCGAGACTCTGAAGAAGCTGAGCTCGGCCAACCGCCAGCTCTCCCAGTGCCTGGACGAGCTGCAGGTCCTCCAACATCTCCCAGTGTCCTGCTGGCCTTCACCTCGCTCTCCCAGTGACGAGACATGTTTGCTTTGTAGCAAGCGGAGGAAGAAATCTCCCAGCTGAAGAAAGACAAGCAGCACATGCAGAAATGTCTGATGGAGTCTGCCAAGGAGATGGAGAAGATGAGCGACGAGTACGACCAGATGAAGATGGCCGTCTATCAGTGTGACTCCACCACAGACCAGCTCAGGAAAGAGAGGGATCGTGCCGAGCTGCAGGTAAAAGCCCTCAGTCCTTCTGCATGTCTTCATCTTGGTCACGCGTGGGCTTCTGGTGCAGGTCCGAGAGCTCACACAGAAGATTAACGACATGACACAAGAGGATGACCCCATCATGGCAGCGGTGGACGCCAAAGTGGACGAATGGAAGGTTGGCGTCAAACTCATTCATGCTGATCAATACCTCTCCTCTTCACTCGCAACGGTTTCTAGTAGTAGCACCTGAAGAACACCGTTTTTATAAAGCAGGAAGCAAAGAGCCTTTCAAGAACATCAGTCTTTAAGAAGGTAACATTTCTTTGTGCAGCTTTCTTGGCAGTCACTGACCAGTCCACCGCAACCCAGATCTTAGAAAGGGGACCTATTTTGCAAAAGAAAATTGTCGTACCGCTTTTTGTGTATGTGGACGATCTGCAGAAGTCTAAAAATGTGACCTCAAAGCATGAAGGCATGGCTGAGATATTTATAAAAGCATCTTGCCTTCCTTCATACTAACCAGCTGTTTGTAATTTGCACAATTTTTGACCTTTTTCCCAAATGTGGCATTGATCAGTGGATTATCCAAATATGGTAGAAATGTACCTGAAGAGCTCTGTGAGAGTCCGCCATTGTAGTCAATAAGTTTCTTCTTTTTCTCTCTCCTCTTGTTATGGGGCAGACTGGTTCATACATGCACATGCATCCTCCGTTCTTACCATTTCTAATACAAAGTAGTGTAAAGTTCTAACTTATATCTGTCAGTAGACTCATTATAGAAGATAAAAACCACAACATTTCTAATACAAAGTAGTGTAAGTCTAAGACTAGATCTGATCAATCTAAGTCAAAGACTAGATCCGACCAATCTAAGTCTAAGACTTGATCCGACCAATCTAAGTCTAAGATTAGATCTGACCGATCCAAGTCTAAGACTTGATCTGACCAATCTAAACCTAAGACTCAATGTGACCAATCTAAGTCTAAGACTAGATCTGACCAATCTAAGTCTAAGACTAGATCTGAACTATCTAAGTCTAAGACTAGATCTGACCTAAGTTTAAGACTATCCCAGGGCATTCAATCTATCGCAACTGGACTGTTTAGTTTGTCTTAGAAGATGTTTCACCTCTCATCTGACTAGACTTAATCAGTTCATGCTCATAGACTTAGATTGGTCAGATCTAGTCTTAGACTTAAATTGGTCACATCTAGTCTTTGACTCAGATTGGTCACATCTAGTCTTTGACTCAGATTGGTCACATCTAGTGTTTGACTCAGATTGGTCACATCTAGTCTTTGACTCAGATTGGTCACATCTAGTGTTTGACTCAGATTGGTTACATCTAGTCTTAGACTTAGATTGGTCACATCTAGTCTTAGACTTAAATTGGTCACATCTAGTCTTAGACTTAGATTGGTCACATCTAGTCTTTGACTCAGATTGGTCACATCTAGTCTTTGACTCAGATTGGTCACATCTAGTCTTTGACTCAGATTGGTCACATCTAGTCTTTGACTCAGATTGGTCACATCTAGTGTTTGACTCAGATTGGTCACATCTAGTCTTAGACTTAAATTGGTCACATCTAGTCTTAGACTTAGATTGGTCAGATCTAGTCTTACACTCAGATTGGTCAGATCTAGTGTAGTGGCTGGTGCCAAAACCCCAAATATTTATACTCCAAAAAAAAACAGGAGAGTGTGCCTGGGCAAGGATGGGTTTGGCCTATCGTAGTGAGAAAAAAACAACGGTTGAGATGCCAAATAACAATTACCGTAATTTCCGGAGTATAAGCCGCACCTGACTATAAGCCGCACCAGCTAAATTTAGGGGAAAATACAGATTGCTCCATATATAAGCCGCACCCGACTATAAGCCGCAGGGTTTTGATGTGTAATTAGCGTAGTATATAGGGGTTCCTGCTACCACGGAGGGGATTGTCGGGACAGAGATGACTGTTTGGGAACGCAAAGCGTCCCATTTATTAACAATAAATCTTTCAATCATTCAATCAAACTTTCACATCTTTGACATGGCGAACAGCATTCGTGCAGAGTACAAATAATACAACGGTGCAAAGTAATACAAAGTGCTCGCCTGTACGTTATCAAAATAACCAGCCTACCGGTATATGAAAAGTCAGTCTTTAATCATTGTGTCATCGTCTTCCTCCTGCGTACTAAAACCACCGAAATCCTCTTTGTCGGTGTCGGAGAAGAACAGGCCGTAAATAAGCCGCACCCTTGTATAAGCCGCAGGGACCAGAACGAGGGGAAAAAGTAGCGGCTTATAGTCCGGAAATTACGGTATAGCTGTCAAAGCCAATGACAGTCATTGAAAGGGTTTTTCCCCTCGTTAGCATTAAGGTTCTGTGTGGCAATGGATCGACTACTACCAGTCCAAAATAGTCTGAATCCCCCACGTTAGAATGCCAATCAGTTGTAAACAAATGTCACAAATGTCATTCTGGTCACCTTCTGTGAGCAGAATATTTCTAACTCCTGTTGGAGGCTAAATTGCAGAGTCTTTTAGGAATGGTTGAAAGGACAGTGTTGTATGTGGGAGGCCAGTGGTGTCACAGACCACCTCCTCTGTTCAGGGATGGATGAACTGCTCGTATGAGAGGATAAGTGTCTCCTAAGAAAGTCCAGTTGGAATCAACTAAATGCCCTGAGAATACAAAACCTGGAAATGGGAATATTTGATGATGTGACATTCATTCACAGAAAGTGCTCTCTGGAAAGGATGAAGAGATTTTGGAGTACCAGCAGATGATCCGAAATCTTCAGCAAAAGTTGCGCATATTTCAGTTGGACTTGGACAGAAGCAACATTATTGCCTTGCAGCAGGTCTCCACCTTTCTTTGTTGCATGATCTTTTCATGATTAATCCCATTGTGCACCCATCATCTGTCCCAAGGTAGACCATGTCCTTGTCCCAGTAGTCCTCTCTCAAACAATGCTGATAAAGATGGGAGATAGTCTCTAATTGTTGGCGGTCGCTCTGCAGGCCGTGGAGGATCGAGATGATCAGATCCAGATCCTGAGAGAGCAGGTGGAGCAGTATACAGGGGAAATGGAGAAGCAAACCCTGCTTATGGAGGGTCTGAAGCTGTCTAAGAAGGAAGGTGGAGGTAAGCAGGCCAAGGTTCTGAACAGAACATTGATGTATTAAAAGTAGATCACATGTGAACAATGTCAATCTTCAAGTTGATGAAGCTATTAGATGATCTTAAAGAGGTGCATTCCAAGCGATGGATAGTTGAATAAAACTTGTGCGGTCTTGTCCAAGCGCAAGTCCGGCAGAAAAAGATGGAGGTGCTCCTGTCCAAGCTGGAAGCTGCAAAGATGCAAGCAGCAGAAGCAGAGGAGGCTTTAAAAGAAGCTGAAGCTCACGCTGAAGAAAAGGACAAGGAACTCATAGAGGCGTCACAGCGCTTGAGAGAGTACGAGTCTGTAAGTGGACAAAAACATGCTAGATGCTTTCGTTGAAGATCAACATGCCATTGGTGTTTGTCCTCATTGTGTCCAATCCATTGTCCATGTCCCTCATGATCTGTTCAAGACTTGATGTAGCAAGACGAACAATCTTATGCTAAGATGGCAGCCTTTGGAAACCACAACCATTTTTATGTATTCCAGGGAATTTATGGCCTGGAAGAAGCAGTTGGTGAGATTAAGGAGTGTAAAGATGAAATGAGAAGGAGAGAGGTGGATTTAGAGAGCATGACAAAAGAGATCAACCAACTGTACATCACAATCAACCAGCTTATGGAGGAGAATGAGGATTTCAGAGAAAGACTTGGTAATGTTTGACATGACAGAGAACATTCAGACAACAAAACAAACACTTCTTTCTTGAAAAGGCTACGGACCCAGAGAGGAAGTGGATCTGACAGAGTTCAGACGAAGCAAAGGACTCCAACAACGGCAGTACAAAGCGGAAAATCAAGTTCTGACTAAAGAAGTATGCAAAGTTTAGGACCGCATGTCAACTTTTTGATGCTAAAGTCTTCCTCTTCAGATTGAACGTCTTGAAGAGGAACGATTGGAAATGAAGAAACAAGTTAGACTCCTGGCCAAGCACAGAGGTGACTTTCTTTTGGTGTAGAAGGTCATTGTGAAGTTTTCTTCAGCAGTCTTGACCACCAGCTGTGTCTTCAGGACTGCCACAGTCCATTTTAGTGGAGGAGGATGTCACACACGCTAAAAGAGGGCAGCACACTGCTAAACACAGCAGCACTTACATGGATGAAGAGCTCCGAGCCAAGGTCAGCTCCTGGAGATCACCTCAGTGAATCTTAACTGATTTAACTACTTATGAAAAGAACTGATGTATTCAGAACACATTGATGTAAATTGTGTACAACTTGAGAACAGGAAGTAAACATACTGTATGTGTTAGTAATTGCTACGAAGTGAAAATGGGGAAGGTTTAGATACGCCTTGCTTCCTCCTACTCCTCTTTGGACAAGTTGTCTAGAAAATATATCAAATATGTGATGTATTGATACTGTATACATGTTCCAAATACATTTCAACCAACCAACATCAAGTAAACCAATGTTGTGTTTGCAGAATGAACACTTGGAAAAAGAAGTGAAGATGCCAAACAAAGAGATGGAACTTCAAAATATTCAGTTTCGGCTCGAAAGTAAACAAAAGTTTCCGCACATTTTTGCATACTTCACTCAAAATACCCAATGTGGTCTCTTCCTGTGTGTCACTTCAAAGTGGATCAACTGGCCAAAGAGAAAGGTGACATGGAGGCTAGACTCGTAGATGTCCTCCAGGCCTGGAAGACTAACACAGACACAGATGTTCCCTGTCTGAACAAGCTGGCAAACGTAAGCACCTGAACCTGAACCAGAACCTGGAGCAGCAAACATTTGACTTTGACTGTTTTTCATTGGCATCACCTGAAAGGTTTTTGTCCCGGAGAACGGCATGAGCCTCCAACAGGAGCTGGCAAAAGCCCTCCAGGAGAGGATGAAAGCAGAGGAAGAGAGCAGGAGGACAAAACAAAGGGCAGACTATCAGGAACAGCGGCTTCAAGAGATGAGGGAGGCTTGTAAAGGTTTGGAGGAGGTATATTTTCATTTGTCTCCTTAAGTTACACACCGGCTACTGAAGACTGATTCCCTCAAATGCAGAAATTAAGGGAGACAGAAATTGAGCTGAGGTGTCGTGAGGGTGGACAAGTCACAAAGAACATGATTAGCCTCCAACAGGAGCTGGCAAAAGACCTCCAGGAGAAGATGAAAGCAGAGGAAGAGAGCAGGAGGACCAATCAAAGGGTAGACAATCAGGAACAGAGGCTTCGAGAGATGAAGGAGACTTGTAAAGGTTTGGAGGAGGTATATTTTAATTTTTCTCCTTAAATACAACACCAGCTACATGTTGAAGACTGACTCCCTCAAATGCAGAAATTGAAGGAGAAAGAAATGGAGCTGAGGTGTTGTAAGGGTGTTTTGTCCAAGGAGAAACTGAACCGCCAGCTCCCAGCTGCTGGGAGAACAGAATGTTTCCTCTCTGATCTTGTTGGAGAGCCAGACGGTCAGCATGGCCTCAAGCTGGCCCATAAGACCATCAAAGATCTCCAAGTCCGACTTCACCAAAAAGAGGATTTGCTCAAGAAATACCACAACCTGCTGACTCAAGCAGGAAAGGTAGAGTCATCTCTTTAGCGCGGTACCTAGCAGCTGTTCTCAGTTTCAGGTACCATATCTAGTACTCGCTTAGTCTGGGATCAAGTGAGCCGGAAAAATACAGTACGACTATTTTTTGGGCTGTTCCACAGGATCAGTGCATTTGCTTGTTGTAACTCTCAAAAATTAAAAACCTAAAACATGTAGGTAACAGGACTGAGCTGAGATTTAATAGATTTAAAAAAAATACTGTATTTTTCGGACTATAAGGCGCACTTAAAATCCTTTAATTTTCTCAAAAACCGACACTGCCTTGTAACTCGGTGAGCCTAATGTACAGCATAATTCTGGTTCTGTTTACTGACCTCGAAGCAATTTAATTTGGTACATGGTGTAATAAGAATGACCAGTAGATGGCAGTTACACATAAGAGATACGTGTAGACTACAATATGATGGCAGTAAACAACACCAACACTTTAAATGTTCCATTGAGAATATAGAACATTACACATGGCGCTCAAAAATCAGGCAAAATGTTTTTAGTACGACTTTGGTAAACTATGAAGCCGCACCGCTTGATGGATTGTCGGCGCATTAAACATACGAGTATTATTATAGTGTGTGTATAAGGACCACAAAATGACACCTATTAGCAGACATTATCTGGCGTTTTGCTTCGCAATATTATGCAAAACCAACTTTTCTTACCTTCTAGTACCTGCTGATGTGTACTTGGGATCTGCATAAGTACCGAAAATGTGCGCGCGTACGCAATTGTAGTCGGCGCCGTAGTCGATAAGCTTCTGTCAAGAGCACTCACCATAAACATGTTGAAACATTTACAGTTATTACATCAGACTTGGACAAACTTTACTGATCCCCAAAGGAATTTCAAATTTCACTTGTGGATGATCAGTTTTAGAATCGACAGCATAAAACACTGTTCAGAACATCCCTATTTTTATTTTAATAGTCACATTTCATAGTAAAATCCAATTTTAGGAGGAAGAGACAGGCAACAAATGGCTTTTTTCCCCCAGTGATTTAAATTAATCTTTTAATCAGGAAACTTTACTTGATCGTGGGGTGAATTATACCGTGTACCATTTTCTTATATGATTGTGAGCTAGCATGTGTTTGTATTTGGTCACAGAATCCTTTAGAGGATTATCCTATTAAGGAAATATGCAGAAGTCCATCAAAAGCTCTGCAGAGTGGTGGCACTTACCCCCAGGAAATTGGAATCCTACAGGAATGCAGGTTTGGATTTTAGGAGGAAGTGTAAAGACATTAGCAACGTCTGGTAGGAAGCCCTCACAAATAGGAGTAGAGGATCGGGGTCGGAGGTCACCCGACTCAAACCGATCACAGGAAATAGGTTGACTGGCCAAGCAACAAACTGGGCTTTGTCTAGACTGACCGGCCCAAGGCGAGAACAACAAAGAGTAACTGTCTTCGTGTAAAAGATATTTAAGGACAGTTGTCCAAGAAGACAGCAGAAGACTAATCAGGCCCGTACTCTTTATCCTGGAAACTGCAGTTCCAGTCAGAGGCTCGCTGAAACAAATAAAGCTTTTTGTTCGAAGATTCCTCGTGGGCTCATCACCCATTACACGACCAACAAATATACAACAACTGCAAATGTATTTTACAGTTGATCGTATCGTGCATTTTCACATTTCATGTCCCGTGGTCACAAATGGCACTTGGAGGAATACCCCTTAATTTGTTCATTCAGAGGATTGCAGGCGGCTGTAAAAGTAGCCGGTGAATCTACGTCCCCACTAACTAACGTTGTGAATGTCAGGATCAAGAAGAGATGATCAAAAGACACGCTGAGGAGATGAAGAAGTTGCACATGAAGTTGGACTCCAACAACCACACTGCTCTGGACTGCTTCAAACATCAGGCTGCGGTACTGATAGATCTTCATGCTTTCAGGAACATCTACTCAATGAGCCTTCAAAGAGTGATGTGACGAATGCGCTTTATTCTTTGTTTCTGCAGGGGGCCATGAAGAAGCCGAGCATCGTCATGCCAACGTCCCAACATCTGGACCGTGTGGCTGACCTGGAGCAGACGGTGGCTGAACAGGACGTATCACTCTTGTCCCTCATCAGGCAGTTGAAGCAGACCTCTGCAGAGTTGGAGCGGCAGAAGATGGCCGTGGAGACACAAGCTAAGAAAAGCGCCAATGAGATGTCGAGGTGTGGGGCACTCTGGGACAGCTGGGAGCTACAGAGAGCAACATGCTAACAGTGTTTTGGTGCAGATTGAAGAGGTCTCATGCTGCAGAGGTGGAAGATCTTAGCATTGAGACTAAAGATCAGAGGAGCCAAATAATGGAAATGAAGAGGGAGGTTGATTCCCTGCAAAATGAACTGGAGTACCAAAAGAGTTCCAATGCTCCATCCCCTAGCAAAACCATGAAGAATTTGGTGGAACAGCTGAAAGCCCAGCTGGTCTACAAAGAGAAACAACTCAAGGTGACCTTGCTCACTTTTGATGCTGAAGCATATGTTTCTAGGATTGTCATTTAGATAAAAGTTTGTTTTCTCAGGCGCTCAGTAAAATTCTGATAGACCTGCGGGCAAAAATGACATCTACTGCAGAACAGCAAATCTTAGCTGATGCTTCACAGACTGATGAGAAGTTTATTGTGCAGAAGTTGGTGGATGAGCACACCAAAGACCTGAAGGTATCATTTTTCTGATGAAACATGACTGCTGACCTGATTCTTTGCACACAGCAGATGGAGACGTACTACGCTTATATGGTGATCATCCCCCAGAAACTGGACAAAGATTCATTTATACCCTCATATCTCCAACAAAAGGCTCAGGTGCAAGATCTCAGCAATGAACTGGAAGCTGCAAAGGTGTGTGCCAGGAAAAGTGAGAACACCCTGAGGAGCCGAGTGAAGGGCCTCAGCAAGAAACTGCAAATAAGCCTAACCCATCAAAAGTCCCTCCAAGCTCAGAAAGACGAGAGAGAACTCGAAATCCGAGAGCTGGAGAAGCGAATGAAGTGTCGTGGTGACTCCGCTCAGGCAGGTGTCAAATAATACGAGGGCACACATCCTGAACAGTCACTTAGGGTGCTGATCTTCCTGCATGTTGGGTGCGAGTTTGATTTGATTTTACGAGTGTTTTGGTTTGACAGAGCAAAGAGAAAGTCCTGCAGTGGGAGCAGGGTAAGAAGCTGCAGTTGAAGTTGGAGAAGCTGAAGAACACGCTGAGTGACAAGGAACAGGAAAATGACTCCCTGTCCAAACAGCTTCGTCTGATAAAAGACCTCAATGGCCGGTCAGTGTGGACAATATTCTTCCCGTCTGCTGAAGTCTCAGCTGACGCTGTCATGATGTGAAACCCTGTAATGAGGAGATGTTCTTCAACATTGGAGAGATTCTACTTTACACGCAGGCTGGAGAAAGAGAAGAATTGTCTGCAGAACAAGATGAGGGCTCATGATCAGGTGGTGGGCGTGAGAAGAGAAGAGCTGATGATGGTGGAGGAGCAAAAAGAGAAGAACACAAAGATGGAGACTCAGCTGCTCACCAAGTATGACCTACTTGAAGTTGTTTCTCTTTGACCTCACACTCCTCACTCGGGGTTAAGCCTTCACAAATTCCCGTTCCCATTTTTAGCTAAGCTGTATTTGGTTGGTTGCTTAATTCCACACTCTGCTCATTAACTGGCAAGGACCCGTTTCTTGACTTCTGATTTTACTCTGCCTTGTTTGGAGTTTGTTGGTGTTCTCCTGTGTTCAGTGTTGTACTTCCTGTCCTGTGCTCTTATTTTGTTGGCGCTTCCTGTTGTGTTTTTCTGTAACCGCTTCACAACTTTCTCTGGGCACTGTTCCACGCGCCTGCTTCCTGTTAGCAAATAGGTCTATTTAAGTTGAGTCTGAGCCACCATCCTTTGTCGGGACTTAGTTTGGTACCGATGTAAATTTTGTGGACGCTTCTCCTGCCACAGTAACTTTGTTCTTTGTCCAGTATTCCTTTTATTAGTTCTCTAGCCTCCT